>NC_056748.1:605695635-606035635 GCF_019279795.1 Protopterus annectens
TTTAGAATAGTGAACTATCTGCTGTCTGAAATACCACAAGGTATAATATGACTAAAGTGAGCAGTACCTCTCACCAGTACATTGTGGTATGCTGCTTCATCTACAAGCAGTTGAGTTCACAGTCAGGTAACCCTTGGTAGAGTGCATTGTAGTAGTCTTACCAAAATGTGAACATAGGTTCAGAAGCTCAGATTTACTTTTGCCAGGCTTACCACCTATTGGCTTTAGAGTATGATCTTGGAAGGCATTCTGCAATGTATAGGTTCAAAGGTACATAGTATGCTATTGATCTATGAGGATCTTAAGAAGCACAGGCTTTCATTCCCTTGGTAGATGTTAACCCTTATACCTAGAGGCTGGCCAAACAAGGATATGTTGGGAAATGTATATGTATCCCCTATCCATGAGGCACTGAGGTGCTAAACTAGGGGTGAATTTGCAGTTACCCAGCCATTCTTCCAAATTACATTTGAATAGAGTTAGAGGATTACTTTGCTTTATGTGGAGGGGAAGACTGTTATATAGAAGTGGCATTCTCTGTGATACATATCTGTCCTCTAACATATTCTGTTTATTTTCCAAAAGAGAACGAGATCCCTTGAGCAAGTGTTTGTGATACCACTGGACTTACAAATATGTAACAGGTTTGACAGAATAGGGACTGTTGAAATTCTGTATGTGTGGCACAGATCACCTCTCAGTATTGTGTATGATACTGAGACCGGGTGGAGGGGCAAGGTTTTGAGATGGTGTGCATAGTTTTTAAAATTTAGGCCCTTGATTTTTTTTTTTTTTTTTGTGAAAGCATTCTGGTCATTGCAGTTGTGATAAGCATTGGACAGGTACACAGTGCAAGGGCTATTTCACTCATTGATCAGCCTAATGAGTGCTGAGTACAGAGGGACAGTTACATCTCCGGATCCTAAATATAGGATCAATTTTCAGTGGTGTGTTGTCACTGTGATGGTTACAAAGGGATTCATGCTTGCCAAAGGATATGATTAAACACGTTTTGGGTTTTAGATTTAGTCCATTGCTTTGGCACTAGCTATTTGTTTGGGGCAGGCCTGCTTTGAGGATATTGCTGTCCTTTGGGGAGTTTATGATGGCACCAAATTTGCAGTCATGGGCAAATTCAATCAGCCACAAACCCTTAACATTATTTTTGACGTCCAAGAAATAAATGCCAAAGAGGAGTGGTCCAAGCACTGAACCCTGGGGTACACCCTTAGTGACAGGTCTTTTGGAGGAGGTAGAGCTTCCTACCCTAATGTCCTGGGTTCTGTTTTTTTGGTCCCTTTGGACCTTAATATTACTGGCCTAGCCCCCAGTACCCAACATCCACACTATGTCTACAAGCTACTCTCAACCCCACCCCCCAAACTAACTCCATTTTTGCTGGGGCTGATTGTGAATCCTCATAGTGTCTTAGGGGCTTGTCTTGTCTGTGCTTCTGTCCTGGGTTGGGGGTTGATTTATGACCTATCCACATCCATTTCCCCACCCACCACGCTAGTTGTTTATGTCCTACTGCAACTCAACACCCCTCTTTGGACCACATCCTCCTTAGGGAGTGTATCAGAAAATGTCCTCCCAACCCTGCTGCTCTGTCAATTGGCTGAGCTGCTAATTGAACCAGGCTTGACTTGGCCAGCGTCAAGGGATTTATCCCTTTACATCACTGGAGTGGCTTTTCCTGGGTTCTATTTTGATTCCAGTTTCTTTCCAATGAGTTATGAATGGAATGACAATTAGCTGAAAGAGTTTATCTACAGTACCCAAGTGTGAGATGTTGTTGAATGCCTTTTTGAGGTCTAGATATGCAATGTACACTACTGTACCCTCGACATTGTTTCAGTAACTTTTTTGAGGAAGTCAGCCAGATTAATTAGGCAGTACTTGCTATTGATGAATTTGAATTTGTTTGGGATGAGAGTCTGTAGGCTACCTATATCCTTATTTATTAATTCTATAATGATCCTTTCCATAGCCTTACAGATGAGGCTTCTCAGGCTTATGGGTCTATAATTACCCAAGTCCACTGAAGTTCCACCTTTGTGCAAGGAGATGGCTGTTTCTGTCCTTCATTCATACAACACAAACCTGTTTTGAGGCTAATATTAAATAGCTAGAATATGGTATCAGACAAGTCATGTTTCAGGCTGACCAGTAGGCAGTTGGTTATGTTATCTGGCCCCACAGACATAGTGCTCTTGGCCTTAAATAGCACCTTGGTCTTTGGAGGTTTGAAGGGGTGGTTGTAGGTGTGGGTGTGTGATCTGAGAATTTTGGAGAAGAGAGGGGGGGAATGCATCCACTAGTAGGTTGGCTATGTCTTATGGTTCAGAATATGTGGTATCATTTACTTTTAGTTCTACAAATGATGGGCATTTTTCTGAGCTTCTGAGATTTTTAACATAATAAAAGAAGGCTTCCTTCACCTGCATGGCTATTGTTACCTCATATCTGGGTTTGGTTGACTTGATCAAGGTCCAGAGTTCTTTGTTTAGATTAACAGGAGTGTTTTTGGCATCTTGAGGGTTGGCTTTATTTTTGCATGCAATATTTTTTTCATATGATAGAGCCTGTTTATATTTGGGTTCTACAATAAGGGTATATTTTTGAATTTGGCATTGTATTTATTTCTGAGGGAAGCAGATGCATCGATGCAGCAATTTACATGTACATAGACTTTGGCAGTGAAGGACTCCGCATAATCAGTGAGGTCATGAAGGAGGAAGAGGCTTTTGAAATTTTTTTTTTTTTCTTACATATATGGAGATACTGCTCTGGTGAGCCTGAACATGTCATAACAATGGAAACCCTGCACTGATGGAGTGCTTTCAATGATCTTAAACCAGGCTCTGTAGTAATGTAAATATCAGTGTTTTCCAGGTTTTTTGTTAAGGATCCAAGTGTTAAACAGCCATACCTTAATATCCAAATTTTATATAGTTATGTTGAAAGCTTTAGAAGGCTGCCATTGACAAAAACGGACAATATAGGGTTAGACAAGGATTTAGCTAATATACGAAAACCTGAAACCTCTCTGAGAAAGAGATGTAGGCCATTCTTGGCAAACTGTGTACCATCCTCCTCCTCCCCCGGAATGACACCAGAAGCTAAGCCATTTGTTGAAAACAATCATCTCTTGTTCATACTGAGGCATCATTCTTGGTGATGGTAAAATGCTGTTCAAGACTGCATTCATACCAGCCTCAGACACATTCCAAGAGCTTCATCATGCCCCTTTTCATATAGTCTAGGGAGGTATGTCTCAAATGTTTTACAACTACATGTACTGTGACTGTGTCATATGTGTACTTGTGGTGCAAGGACATGAGTGGCTGCATAAAATGGTGAATCCTGGTGCCTGAGAGGCAGCTGACCATGATCCTCTGTTTGCACAGTCTGGTGAATGGTACATTGGACTGTCTCAGTATGGAGTCACCTATGACTAAAATATTGGATTGTGTGGAGGTTTCCTTATGGGCTTTTGAACTGAGTTTGCATGACTCATGGATGATGGTGGGTGCTGCCTGTGATGTATGTTTGTGAGGTTGCTGAGGGTACTTGTTTCTTAGGTTACATTTATGAGGCCATTGTGGTTTAGATAGATCACTTTGAAGAGGCTCAGCATGTTAGGTCTACGTGTTTGGTCTGAGGTGTTTGCTTTGTTTAGTGTTGTTTTTGGTTGTACTGGTAACCTACATATTTGTTGTGGCTTTGTGAGAGAGCTTGATTCCAATAACATTGTATAACTTCATCTCTCACACACTGTGTCTGCTGGTTTAAATAGCATGTAGTTATCGGTAAACATGATACAATCACTACATTGTCTCAAGATGCCCATTTCAACCAGGCTGGCTTCAGAAACAGTTTAAAAGAGCAAATCCTTTGTTTCAGGTGTTTACTAATGTGGGCTGAAGGGGGCATTGTGCCTACGGGTTTGGAGTTGATTTACTGGAAATGCTGCTTGTCTAAACAAACAAACCATACCTTTCAACTTCTTAACTCAAGAAATCTGGACAAGGCCTAACGTAATGGGGGAACAAAGGCACAAAAATAGGGACAGGTTTAAATATTGTTCTTATAAATTTAGAAAGTTATAAAATTGGCAAACAGCAACAAGGAGAAAATCAGTCCCAATGTAGAAAAAAGGTTAAAATACTTGAATAATAACAATGGGACAACCACGGCAAAGCACATATATTTAATAAACAATAAGCACAATAAGCAGTAAACAGATAAGCGCTTTCGGAAATGGGAAAGGTAGACCTTGGTTTTCAAAGAATACTGGAGATTCAATTAATAAGCGACAGAGAAATATATGTAAGGTTAGGATACCCTTTACTTTTAGTACTGATTTTAAATATATAAAGAATGTAATACAAAATAACTGGAAGATATTACTGTCTGATGACAGGATGAAAAATATAGTAGGTGATGTGCTAAACTTCAGCTACAAGAGAAATCATAACTTAAAGAGTCTGTTATGTTATAGACCAGGACCTGGTGATAAGAATAACCTAGATAAATTATATAGTGGCAAATCAGGTACACATCCATGTAAAAGATGTAAGGCATGCAGGTATATTAAGACTGATAATGTGTTTGAGCATCATGTTACTAAAAGGATATACAAGTGTTCACACTGTATGCTGTTTTACTAAAAATGTGATTTATATAGCAACCTGTTCAGAATGCACTTCTTTTATGTTGGTAAAACCAACGGAATGTTAAAGGAACGCATTTTACAGCATATGGATGATATACGGAGAAATGTGCAAAGAAGTGCATCAGCTCAACACATTAATGAATTTCCACAGCATGATTTTAAATTTATGGCTTTGGATATTTACACTCCTGCACCTAGAGTTGGTGATATAAAAAATACCACAGAAGTTAAAGAAACCCACTGGATAGCTGGTTTGAGAGCTGATGTTCCACCAGGCTTAAATGGTTTTATACCCTTAAAACCTATTTTAAGGGCTAGAAAATGTTAATTGGTTAAAGGTTTTAATTAATGTAATTGGTTTTTCAAGTGTATTTATATGCAGACTGATTTTACATTTTTTGTATTGATCTGATGAAGGAGGCATTTCCAAAAGTGCTTATCTGTTTACTGCTTATTGTTTATTACATATATGTGCTTTGCCGTGGTTGTCCCATTGTTGTTTCTCAAGTATTTTAAATTTAGAAAGTTGGTATAATAACCAGATTTAACAAGGTTTGTGTTGGCATGTATTTTTTCTGAAGACTATGAAGTCTGAAACTCAAATGTTTGTCATTATTTAGTGACTTCAGTGCTCACTGATTTGCCAGGAAATACACAAGTTTTATTAGGAGCAGACCAAAAATATGAGGCAAAGTCTGGACATTCTGTAAAAATCTGGACAGTTGAGAGGTATGAAACAAACAATCTAAGTCTATACATGAACAGCACAGCCTAATGCAAACAAGAACTTCTATGCACAACTATTGAATATTTAAAGAACAGTACAAATTGGGGGAGTAGGTTGTATAGAGAAAGTTAAAACTCTAAATGCCTGCATCTGTACAGTGCAGTCAGCTGTGCCAGTGCAAGATGGGCAGCACTGCCTAAATTGCCTTATTTATAGCATTGAAAATAAACAAAAAGCTCAATAGAGCGTGCTAGCCAATAGCAAGACACTTGAATTTTGCCTCCATAGCATCTAACACCTACAATTCCCCTGAAAATCTTCTTCTGCCCCAAGAAGGAACCAATAAACTAATTATAGCAAGACCTATCAGTGTAGCAGAAATCAGTGAAGTCATTAGCATTACACACAATATTAAGCAATTATATCAAAGGTCACTTAGACTGGTGAATAATTTAAGGGGAGAGACTCTGCAAAATGATACTTATGTGCTTAATGACAACAGCCAATAAACAAGGAGAGGAAAGCAATTATGTTAACAAATTATCATCACCTGCAGACAGCAACAGATACACTGGGTTTAAGAACCTGCTTGAACAAGGTGGGTGGGAAGAAAACTACTAGTCACTGTAGCTGGCTGGCCGGCCGGAACTGTCTTAATGCAAACACAAGTTATGAATTAGTCTGATACACACTTACCACATAAGAAAGAAACTAGGGTTTAATATCAAAATGTAGTCCCCTGGAACAGCAAAACACAGAGCAACTATTTATTGGAATTACTCATTTTGGCCTAAATACCTTAGCTAAAGCAGATAAAGATTATTACACTGAATTTAAAAAAACAGCAAAAAAAAAAAAAAAAACTTCAGTTATCATTGTTGCTGAATGTACCTGTCACTTTTTTGTATTATTGCTGTTTATTTTTAACATTATGGTCCTGATCTAGTGTCACCTTGCTCTCAGTGTGTTTTATTTATATACTTTTAAGAAAAACTTGATCAGACTTTGCCTTACAGACTAGGCAGAGGTCAACTCTAAGTAGCCTTTAAGAAAGATAGTAAAATGTCATTTCTTTAAGTCTTTCTGAATAGGTCACATTTTCCAACAATATGATTTTTCTTTTAAGGAATCATGTCAAGTTCTTTCAGGTGGCTTGCATGAGAGCTACAAGAATAAGTATTGCCTTCAATAATCAGTTAGATCAGTGAGGCATGAAGTAGTATAGTGATCTCCCTGGAGTAACTAGTCATACCCTTTATAATTAGATGGGCTATGGAATATGCTTTCCAGACATGTAGATACACACTGGTCAAACTGTATTTAAAAAAAAAAAAAAAATGTTTATGGTCGCCAAGCACGGTAGAAGTGAAACTTCTGTAAGGAAGTGCGAAGGGGCTTATACAATACTGTACCATTTGCTTTCCTTCCCACTTCCTTACAGAAGTTTCACTTCTACCACGAGTGGCGACCATGCAAATGTTTTTTTCTGGAATCAAGTCATACATATACACTTCTCACACTACAGACCCAGCTGATTCAGTTGCAGACAGCAGATATTACTATTCATAGCACTAAGACTGCAGAGCCAGGGCAGATGGTTCTAGCTGTATCCCTAATATTTGACAGAGAGCTCTGCTGGCGGTTCCCTGCCTTGCCCCACTTCGTGCCTCCTGCCCCCTCCTTCATTACTCACTCTCTAATAGCAACCCCAGAGTCTGTAAAGTACTGGTGCATGCTTTGCACATAATCTAGGCATATTAATCTTAGCAATGTGTGCTGGAGGCAGACTTAGGATCCTAGAGGGATTCTGCACTCACTGTTATGGGCAAGTGGCATCCAGCAACCTCAAAAAGTTCTGCTTCTTTGGAGAAATAGTAGGTCTTCCAAAGAGTCCCACTTAATTATCACCAGCCAGGAAAAGTGGTCCTTTTCACTGTTTTCTATAGTAAAACAAAGAGATATGGGCTGTTATGTACATAACTGTTCAATATTTTCGGGATGGTGTAATCAGCTATCTATGTTAGATGCATATTTCTCCACAAAATGCAGCAAAACTGTGTGATAAACTTTATTTGCTCTTCGGCTGAAATCATAAGCTACACCAAAGGAGATGGGCATGTTGTTTGTTAACCATGTGTTTTTTATACGTGGGTAATGTACCTGATAGCAGTAGTTTTTGCAAGGTAGTGTAATCTTTTCCGCAGAAATGGCAGAAAACACAAACAGTAGTGCAGCAAGATAAGATTTTTATCATAAGTTGTCTAAATCACTTGGGCTTTCTGGTGTGTGTGTGTGTGTGTGTGTGTGTGTGTCCTGCAGCAAAGTGGCTTCCTCGTTTGGCAGTAGTCATCCACCAAACAGCGCCACCTACCAGTGGAGTCACTTCCATTTCATTTTTCTGTTTCACTCCAAATTTTCACTACAGTATTTAAGAAGATTCACTTAAAAAAAAAGCTATCTACCTTTAATGATGACTGAGGTAATCCAAAGAGCTTGCTTGAAGTCTGTTATCCTACCTGTGACCCAGAGGGTGACAGGAATAACAAGAAACAGAGTACAAAAGATTAGTCCAGATAAAATCACTTTAGCTAGCAGATCTAGGAAACTCTCTCTGATACCCTCCCTGTGAGAGGAATAAAGATGCTTTGTTCAAGTTTCAAGTAGATTATTCAGTTAAGTAGGTAGATGGATGAGTTTTCCTTTTCTAAGAACATGTTAGGGATGTGTTGTTAATGTTGTAGTTAGCAGGTGTTTGATTTCCCAAAGAGTATGATAATGCATTTCTTCGCATTTAGTTTCAGGATGTAGTTCTGACACCAGTCATTTGCTTGATTTAGACCCTCCTGAAGGATATCTTCATCATTGGGGGATTCAGTTATTGCCCCAGCTTGCACTCATTTGCAAACTTTGTCATCCACAGGCCTTCCACATTGGCCTTGGCATCAGAGAAGTATATTCTGAACAAGAGTGGTCCCAGCACTGAGCCCTGTGGCACATCACTGGTAACTGGCCTCTTGCTGGAATTTGAATCATCAACTTTAACCACATGTGTCCTGTCCTTGAGCCAACTGATGATCCATCTGGTGCTGTAGGGATTTATGCTCATTTTTGTGAGTTTACTTGTAATACCTGAGTAGGTAATTGTGTCAGATGCCTTGACCAGATTGAGGTAGGCAGTATGCATTGTTTAGCCCTCATCCATGGCCTTAGTGACTTTCTCAAAGAAGTCCACCAGATTTAGTATACATGACCTGCCCTTGGCAAGCCGAAGTGGGTCAAGTCTAGAGTTTGGAGGTTTCCTGAATCTTTATTGATCAGGTCTATGATTATTCTTTCCATGGCCTGACAAACAAGACTAGTCAAGCTTATGGGTCTGTAATTTCCCATGTCAGTTGATGTTCCTCCCTTATGCAGAGAAATGACTGAAGCTGTGGTTAAATAGAGATCCTATTGGGCCTGATAGGTCCTGACTTAAGCTATTTAAGAGGTAACCTGGTATATCGTTAGTCTCCACTGATGCCACGTTTTTAGCTTTAGAGAGAGAGGGCTGTGGTAACCTATTCATTGATGATAACTGGCAGAGGAGTGGTGGGGAGTATTTCTTGGGAGAGAACCTGGAGTGATGGGGAAGTGAAGTTTGAGCTGAATTTATTGGCCAGCAGGTTTGCTGTATCTTCTGGCTGAGTTGTTATCTATAACTAATTCCACACATTGTTGGGTGTTTACCTTAAAATTGTGGATATAACTGAAAATGCCTTATGGTTATCCTTAGCTTTGGAGGCTATTTTTACCTCAGAGTCTGCTTTCAGAAACTTGACTAGTTCCCTGATTTGCTCGCTTATACTAATGAGGGACTTATTGCTCTGTTGTGCACATTCTGTCTTATTTCTCGACAGGATTTTCTTTCTTTTGTTGTACAACCTATTAAGAACAGGGTTCCACCAGGGTGGCTTGCTTTTGCAGTTTGACCTGGGCTTATTTTGGTTCAGTACTGCCATTCCTATACTACGGCATCCAGAACTTCAGTTGCATGGTTTTGATCCAGCTACAAGTTTTCCCTTAGTAGCACTTGTGTTATCATCTAGTAGTACTACTCGTAGACCTTCCTACCTTTACCCTATTAACTCTTTCAGTTTCTGACAAATAAGGATGGACAATTTCCTACATTTTCTCCTGCCAGTCTGGTCAATATGGACATCCTGAGACACTGTAGCAACAGCCTCATGTACACAGACAACTCTCTACTACTAGCATCTAGGAACACAATTTGTGAGAGATGGAAATACATCAAGCACCTAGTGTCATCGCTCTCCGCCTCACAAACCAGTATATCTGGCACTGAGACGGTTGGCAACATGAACACCACACCTCACACACCACTCACACCTACACAACACACTCCCACATATGCGGAGGCCCTCAACAAAAGCATACCCAAAATAAAAGAGATCTCCGAGGCTTATGGAAAACTCCATTGTGAGACACATAGATGTGCCCCTCATCAGGCTGGATAAGGAGAAAGTCACGGTTAGTTGTTTGTTGGGTGCCAGAATCTGCCATATCACCAATGCACTCAAGGCTGTCAGCAGGTACTGTTATGACTCTGTCATAGTCCATTTTGGAGTGAATGACTTGAGACGTACCTCCCTGGACTATATGAGAGACATGATCGAGTTCACTGAGTATGTGTCCCAGGCAGGTATGTCTCTAGCCTTAAGCAGCATTCTACTGTAACCCAGAATGATGCCTCAATACAAACAGAAAATTATTAACTTTAACCACTGGCTTAGTTTTTGGTGTCATTCAAAGGGGATCCAGTACTTGACAACCTGGGATGACATGATCGACAAGCCACGATGCTTTGCTAAAGATGGCCTGCATCTGTCTCCCTTGGGCTTCAGGCTCCTGGCAAAGGCTCTTGTCTCCCTCATAGAGCCCTTTTTAAGCAATGCCATGAGGTCAAAACTACCAACATGAAAATTTCATCAAAACTTAAATTAAAGGTCATGCTGCTAAATATTAGGAGTCTAAACATGAAACTGCACTCATTGCAAGCATTCTTAACCCTGGAAGAAGCTGCCATTTGTGCTGTCACAGAAACCTGTTTCAAAGCTGTGGAGAGCACCCCAGCCATACCAGGTTACTCATCCTATCATTCATTCAGACCCCAAGCCGTGGGCAGCAAAACAAAAGGAGGTGGAGTTGCAATATGCATAAAAGATATACACACCTCTAGGCTGGTCAAACAGTATGATGCACAGGAAATACTCCAGGTGCAGTTAACAATTGACAAGACCCCTATTCAAATCATAGCTAGCTACAGGTCTCCAACTCTGACTCAAGATGCCCACTCCACCTACCTGGACCTCTTCATATCTATCAAGATTAAACCCTTTAACCCGATCCTGGGCAACTTTAACTATCCAACAATAGACTGGAAGAAATACTCATGCCAAAACACAAATGCCCAGAGATTCCTTGATTTCGTCAACACAAATTCCTTGGACCAGTTGGTTGACACTCCCACAAGAGGTGAAAATATCTTGGACTTGGTATTAATCAAGATGAGTAACCACTGCAGCATCCCCACAGTATCATCATCCCTGGTAAGATCCGACCACAAAGCAGGCACTTTCGATGTCACCATCCCCCCCCCCCCCCCCAGCTAGGGTCAAACAAAAAAACTTCTCCAAAGCTGATTACAACCTCCTGAGGGAAGGTCTAAACAGCTTCACTGCCCCTACCCCTCCACAGAAACTGGCACATATGTCCAAACTTACACCAAAGTACTATATGAGCATTTATATAGCTGCATGGAATCAGGAATACCAGAAAGGACGAAATCCTCCTCCTCAAGGAAGAGTAAACCTGTCTGGTCAACATCTACAATAAATAAACTCTATAATGAAAGGAAAAAATTGCGGACCAGGACCAAGAAGGAGCAGATGTCTAATTGGAAGCAATCTGTCCTTAGCTTGAACAAGCAAATAAGAACACTAATGAAATCCTCCAAAGCAAACTTCGAGTCCAAACTGGCCACATCTATTAAAGACAATCATAAGGCTTTCTTCACATATGTCCACAATCTCAAGGGAATCACCCAGATCTGCTCAGAACTGGTAGTCAAGGACACCACATCCACAAACCCAGTAGATATAGCCAACCTGCTGGCAGACAGGTTTAGTGAAAGCTTCATTTCTCTGTCCCTCCCATCTGTAAAACGGGACACCCCCAGTACATGCCCCTCCCCTTATCTCTAGGGAGCAAGTCATCACTGCCCTCTCAAAGGCAAAAATACAGCCTCTGTGAGACCTGATAACATCTCATGCTGCATCTTACATGAACTCAGGCAGGAGCTTGCAGCACCATTAGGCACCCTATTCAACCAAAGCCTGAGTACCAGCTTTGTCCCAGCTGAGTGGAGGACAATTACTGTTATCCTTTTGCTCAAAGGTGGAGCATACAACGGTCCAGGAAATTATAGACCATTCAGCCTAACTAGCCTGATCTGCAAGGCCATGTAATGGATTATCAAGGACCTCATTAACAAGGACATTGGCAACCTCCAGACACTTGATCTGACACAGTTTGGTTTTGTCAAGGGAAGGTCATACCTGTTAAATTTGGTCGACTTCTTTGAAACAGTCACCAAGGCTATAGGCGAGGGGAAGATGGTGCACACCACCTACCTTGACCTGGCCAAGGTCTTCGATACTCTTCCACACTCAGGTATAATAGATAAACTCTCTCAACTAGGCATCAATCCATATGTTATCAGATGGGTAGCAAACTGGCTTACTGATAGAACTCACCTAGTCAAAATAGGAGAAGCCACCTCAAGTAGTAAAACTGTAACAAGTAGTGTACCCCAGGGATTGGTATTGGGGCCCCTGTTGTTTGGGATATATTTCTCAGAGATGCAGGCCAAATCTAGTGGGCTATGGCTGACCAAGTTTACAGATGACTGCAAGCTCTGTGCTGTCATCAATTCCCGAAGTGATGTAGACATCCTCCAAGAGGGTCTCACCCAGACAAATGACTGGTGCCAGAAACATGGCCTCAAACTGAATGCCAAAAAATGAATCATCATCCCTTTTGGGGAGAATGACTTCCCCACAAATTATCACTTTGATAATAAAGCACTAAACATGCAACCAGTTGAGAGGGACCTGGGAAATCTGGTTGATAGCAAACTGACTTTTGACCACCTTATTGCCTCCATTGTATGGAAAGCTTTCTACATGGCCCACCTCATTGGTAAGGGTATCTCATGCAGGGACAAGGTGGTCATAACATCCCTGTATTCTTCCCTTATAAGACTGATTATTGAATACAATGCCCCTTTCAGCATGTACCTCGCAAAACACATGCAACAGCTGGAGAGACCACAGAGATTCCTCACCCAGAGAATTGAAGGCATCAAACATCTACCCTACACAGATAGGCTAAAAGCCCTTTCCCTCTACTCAGTCACCTACAGACTCCTCAGAGGTGACATCTGTCTGGCATACAAAGCAATCTCAGACCCCGCCCTGATGAGACTGCTGCATATCCGCAAGTCAAGCTCCACTTGAGTAACCCATACGCAAGACCTCAACCTGGTCTGTGACATTTGTGGGACTTGTTGGCGGGACAGATTTGTGCCCCAGAGACTCTCCCTTTTGTGGAATAGACTCCCTCTCCACGTAAAGCAGAGTACCTCATTAAACCTTTTTAAACGCAACCTGGATAACTGGATGGGGAACAGAAAATTTTCCCCGGGGATTCCACCTATGTCCCTGCTGGACAGTGGCATAGGGTGCTGACTTGTTGGAACAAGGGCTAAATTCTTGGCTAGGCTTGTAAGGGCCTCAGGGTCAATAGCCTAGTAACTTCCTATGATCCTATGATGATCCGATGGTCATACAGGGCTTTTGAGTACTCCTCTGCATAGGCTTCTGTGTTTTCTGGATTTGGGGGAGCTTGGAATCTACCTATACCGTCACTTAATAGAAGGTAGTTTCCCGTAGAAAAGTTCTTAAAGTTTTTAGGGTTTGGTGGGGGATGGGTCTAGTTTTACCTTAATTTCCAGGGAGATCACTTTGTGATCTGATCTTACCAGTAAGGACATCACACATAGGGGGGGGGGGTGCAGCCCTCTCCCTTATTTGCCAGTACCAGATCTAGGAAATTTGTTCTCCTGGTGGGAGTGCAAACCAGCTGCTCCAGGGTATTTGAATTAAAAAATTCAGGAAATCTTTGTGCGTGTATGTTAGTGGTCATATATGCCTCCCATTTAATGGAGGGGTAGTTAAAATCACCCATGAGTATGGTACTGGGCTGGATGGTGAGTGATTCAAATATCACTAGGTATGATGTGTCAGTTTCCTGTTTCATGGAGGAGGACCTGTAGCTAGCAAGAATATGGTAATGGATTTTTCCCATAGTTAGTTGGGCATGGATTAGCTCAAGCATGTCATATTGTTTGACCTACCTTGATGTGAGATTATCCTTTATGTACATAGATACACCTCTGCCTTTCACTCTCTCTCCCATTCAGTGGGTGAAAAGAAAGTGTGATAGGCATTATAGCCATGTATTGCCAGAATACTTTCTGTGGCTTTAAACCATGATTCAGTAACTGTACAAATGTCAGCATTCTTCATGGTGTGGAGAGCTTCTAGGGAGTGCAGTTTCTTGTTGAAACTTCTAGCATTGAGCAGGTATATATTTAGGTTGTCCTGAGTAGCTATTGTTTTGTTGGAATATTTGCCTTTTTGGCAATGGCTAAAAAGGCAATAAAGGGGTGGATAATGTTTTTGCCAATATCCAAAAGTCTAGAGGTGACTGGTGGAGACCACTTCTTGCAAAGCAGTGTGGTCTGTAGACCATGTCCTCCCCAGACTGACAAATATTGGATCCCTTTGGAATTACACCAGTAGCTAAGCCAGTTGTTAAAGTCAATCATTTTCTGTCATCATCCTTGTAGATGGTAGAATGCTGCTCTTTGTTAGGCTCATACCTGCCTGTGACACATATTCTGAGAGCTCAATCATGTCTCTCTTCATATAGTCCATAGAGATATGTCTCAGGTCATTTACATCCACATGGACTATGACTGAGTCATAATGGTACTTAGGGATGAATGACCTGAGTGCTTGTGTGATCTGCTGAATCCTGGCCCCTGACAGGCAAAAAACTGTAACATTCTCTTTATTCAGCCTTGTAAGGGGGACATTGGTATGTCCCACAATGGAGTCACCTATGACCAGAGTGTTGGGTTGTGAAATGCTTCACCTTATGGGCTTGGTAGTTGAGACATGATGAGACGTGGCTTTATGTGTTGTGCTGGTAAGTGCCTTCTTTGTGTGAATTTGGAGCTTCAGAGTTCTGCACCTGAGAGGCCTTTGAGACTTAGATAGGTTACATGTGAGCACACCACATATGCAGGTCTATGTGCATGGGCCTTAGTGAGTGTGGTGAGTGGTATGTGCGTATGAGTTGCTGACAACCTGTTTGTTGCATTTTGAGGTTACATGTGAGCACACCACATTGGTAGGTCTATGTGTATGGCCCTTAGTGGGTGTAGTGAGTGGTGTGGGCATATGAGTTGCTGATAATCTGTTTGTTGCATTTTGTGTCTGTATGTGATATTCTGGCCTCCAGTGACAATGTATAAGTACATCTCTCACATACTGTATTTGTCTGTTAGAGAATTAAGCAGTTGTTGGTGTACATGAGGCAATTCCTACATTGCCTCAGGATGCCAATGTCCACTGAGATGGAAACAGAAATGGTAGGAAAGTGCCTGATACCCTCCTACTTTGGACACAGTAGAAAAGTATTTGTAGGTTCTGTTCAAGCAGCTTTATTATATGCAAACACATTATGATAGAAGTTTACTGACTTTAACTTAAGTAAGTTATATACCAGCTAACTACTGCATTCATACTTGCTCACTCTCTGGCTGCACTCTCAAAATGGCACTGGGAATAGCATGTGCCTGGTATTTATATGTGCATGTTCAGTCCTTGATAGGCTTTTTATAGACACAGCACATACACTCTGATCTACATCCCCCCCTCTTTGAGAAATAGATCATGCAACATTATGAATCTGTTTGGCATGCAGATATTACAAGTAGTTCTTTGTCATGCAATTATACTAGACTAGGTGAATATATATATATATATATATATATATATATATATATATATATATATATATTTATTTATATATATATATATATATATATATATATATATATATATATATATATATATACACAGTTATGTCCATGTTGCTGTGTATTTCACAATGGGCCTGGATATTCAACCATATCGTGTGACATAAAACTGGGAATTAGATTTAGCAACTGGAGCTGTCTCTGCTGAATGTTCAACCTTGGAAGTATTTGGAACATCTTCTGGAATGGAAGTAGAGGCTGGAACATACTCTGGGATGGTAATAACGTCTGGTTTCCTCTGAGATCTAGAGTCTGTATCACAGGAACAATGCTACGATGATGATTCTGGTACACGAAGAAGGTGCCTACGATTTCTCCTGTACTCCATACCCTCAGATTCTGCAAGGCAGGATCTCAGCTCGGCACATATGCCTGTAACTTGACCAATCCGGTTGAAACATTTTGCCATTTGTATTCTCACTGTCTCTCTTTCCCTCAACGGATGAAGAAATCTGCTCGATTTATCATAACTGGACTTCTGGATAGAACACTTCTTGAATAATTGAGCCTTGTTGTTTTGTTGTTCTTAGCTTTAGGCCTCAATAAACTGGAACTAATAGGTAGCGTCCTTCTGGTTTGCCTGGATAGAAGTCTTTGAGCAGGTGAGCCAAGTATATCATCATGGGGCATGTTTCTAAGATTAAGTAAATTCAAAAAGACAGAAGAAACCAAGTCAGTCAGTTAGCAGCACATAAAACACCTTTTAATCCACAAAGATAAAATCCACAAGTAACAGTTAAGCACTTTCATCTGACATAACAGACATCTTCAGAACCAAGTTACTCAATCAAATTAACAATTAAATAGCAGATCCAGTGCTTACACGCCCTTCCTGTAAGGCAATATATTTGCTTTCAGCATGCTGGTCTTAAAATACTTTTACAACACATTTAAAATGTATTTAAAATGTTCCTAAAACACATGAAAACATATTCTTGCTAAAAACAAAACATTAATCTTGTTGTGCCCTTCTTTTTAACTCGCTAACAATTGAAATACTTTCATTTAGTCCTGGCGGATAGGTAGCATCAAATTTAAGCTGCCATTTCATTTCTTTATGCAGCAATCTATTTTCCCAGTGCCCAGTGACATCTTCCATTGAGAGTTGTTCCAAAATCAAAAAATTAATTTTTTTAAAACCAGTACAATATACAGAGTGATTAGCTAATGCACTTTTACTATCTTTTTCTTTATACTGTACATATGCTGATAAATTCTTTGCTTTAATGAATTAATAGTTTTTCCAATATAAAATACATCGTATGTGCAGCAGGTAGCTAAATAAATAATCCTTTGTGCGTTGCAATGCAACACTTTTTGTCTATTCCATACTTTTATTTTCCTCAGCACTTCACCATTCTTTTCCATGTTAATAAACTTACAATAAGAACAGTGTTCACATCTTCTAGTTAAAGGAATATCACCCCTATTTCCTGTACTTTCCAGTAGTCCTTTAAAATTTGTCATGTTTCTATATGTAAACATCGGTCTAGTATTGAATAACCGACAAATATCACTACTCGCTTGTAATAATGATCGATTTTTACAAATAATTTTTATAATTTCCTTAGAGTGAGTGGTGTAGTGCATTACCATATTGTTACCCAGTTGGAAACTGGAACTGCTAGTCCTAGTCACAGAATTTTCCTGACAGTTAAAACCAAACTTAACGATGGGTGCAAACTTGTTCTGTTTGCCCGCCCAGACCTCAGTAAAGATTTCATCCAATAAGTCACTTGGGTGCCCTCTTCCTTTGAACATTTTTCTTAAAACTGAGAATTACCTTAAACATTCCGAATTCTCTGATGTAAGCCTAGAAACGCAAATCAACTGACTCTTCACAATACCTTTCTTTTCATACATAGGATGACAACTTGAAAAATGTAGAAATGCATTGCAGTAAGTAGGTTTCCTAAAGATATTTTTGACCAATGAACCTTCCCTTTTCTTGGTTATATTAATATCAAGGTAATTAATAGTGTCATTACTCATCTCATATGAAAATTCCAGAAATTCAGTACTTTTCTGCATAAAATCTACAAACATGTTCAATTGTTCACTAGTACCTGTCCAAATAAAAAGTAAATCATCCAGATATCTATGATATGTGAGACAGTATTTAAATAAAGGTGTTTTAAACAATAAATGCAATTCCCACCATAACTTCACTGCATTTGCAAATAATGGGGCGCAGGCTGCACCTATTGCTACTCCATGGTTTTGTCTGTAAAATTCACTTTCAAAACTTATAAAATTGTTGTTCAATACTATATCCATAAAAGAAACAACCATTTCTTGTTCACTCATATCTAGTCTACTAAATTCTGATATTACATCTTTAAACCAAGTTAAACCCACATCCTGTGGTATTACAGTGTACAAACTGTGTACATCACATGTAACCAGTAAAGAGTGTTGAGGTATAATAACTGGTTGTAACTTATTCAGCAAGTCCCACGAGTCCTTAAGCACATGTGGAAATGATTCAAAAATGTGCTTCAACCTACCATCCACATACTTGGCAAGTGGCTCAGTAACTGAGCCCTTGCCAGAAACAATTGGGCGCATCAGTGGGTTCCCTGTATTAGTATGAATCTTAGGTATCCCACAAATTTTTGAAACTGTAGGTCTTTCCACATGCAAATATTCATACAGTGACCTAGGAATCTGATCAAATAACAGTAATTCATCTAAAACAATCTTAATAGATCTGCATGCCAAGTTAATTTCATCGAGCGAAACTTGTTCATAAACTTCTACGTCGCTCAATAATTCAGTCATACGGCCACAATAATCATAAACCCCATTATTACAAGGCCACCACCTTTGTCAGGTTTTATATAGCGAACACTTTTATTATTTTTTAAATCATTTAACAACAATTATTTATTTTATTTTATTTTTATTTTACATTTGTTGACCGAGCTAGTCTAACTGGATATATGTCTATTTTCAGTAGAGGCCCGGGGAGATAAGCTCCAAGACAGAAAATTATAAAACAACAAATAACAAATAACAGCAACTGTCATATATACAATGTATATTACAGGCTAACAGAATATTCAGCAAGGACAAAAATCATAACAGTGCAAAAAGCAGGTACAATACATAATAAATAAAAAAAAAATAAAAAAAATAAGGCAGGTTAATTATAATTAATACAGAATTCCCTCAATAATAGGTATCCACAGAGGTTGGAAATAGTGTAATTTAGAGGGAGATGGTATTTATAGTCAATAAAGAAGGTATAACAGTTCATGAGTAGTATGGTGTAGGCAGAGCCAAGTCTGAAGCGATAGATGACTAGGTTTAGTACAGGGGCATAACCAGTGTGTTCTGAGGAAAAGTTTCAGTCTGTTTTTGAAGAGTGATAAAGAGGGAAGTGAGGAAAGGTCACTGGGGAGAAGATTCCAGGATTTTCCAACAGCATTGGAGAAGAGAGCATCCCCAGCCTTGTTGTTAGGTTTAGAGGTGTGTACAAGAAGCTTGTGTGATGACCGTAAGGACTTCACATTTTTATACGGGGTGATGAGGGTAGATAGAATAGGAGTATTGGAAGGTTTATAAAGGGTGGTATGGGCAATGGTTAGTTGGTGGAATTTAATCATGTTTTGTAGTTCAAGCCATCCTAGCTGCTTTATATTAATGCAATGGCGGGTTCTAAATGGGTTGCCTGTAGCAAATCTGGCAATGTTACTGTAGGACATTTACAATTTGCTGAGATTATTTTTTAGAGAGCTTAGTAAAAATGGGCGAGGCATAGAGGAATGTGGAGATTAGATGAGTGTGAGCTATAGTAGTTTTGGCTGTAGGTGAAATGAAGGGTTTAATCCTATAGAGGGAGCCACGTTTTTTGTTGACAGTTTTTATAGTATTGTTGATATGGATGTCTAAGTTCAGATTGTTGTCAGTGGTGATACCCAGTAGTTTGGTGGTTGGGTCTGGTGATATAATGGTACCATTGGTCGATGCAACTGAGAAATCAAAAGGAGAGGACTTGTGGGTAGGATTGAAGAGGAGGAGTTTAGTTTTTTGGGGGTTCAGGAGAAGGCAACGCTGTGTGAACCATTGTTCAACTGTGTTAAATACCTTCTGGGTAAGAGAGTGAAGTTCAGGGGTGAATGTGGATGAGCATTTCAGTGTGGAGTCATCAGCATATTGTATGCATGTGGCTTGGGGGATGGCTAGATGAAGGTCATTAATAAATATGGAGAAAAGGAGAGGTCCTAGGATGGACGCTTGAGGGACACCAAGGGTAACGGGCAGGAGGGTAAATAGAGTCTTGTGCCATAGTACAGCCTGTTGTCTTTTATCTAGGTAGGACTGGAACCATTTTATGGAAGGTTCATCTAATGACAGGGATTTGAGTATGTTGATGAGAATCTGGTGATTTACCATGTCAAATGTTTTAGACAGGTCAATAAATAGTGCAGAGGAAAGATTATTAAGGTTGCGGTTTTTGTTAATGCAATCAGTAAAGGAAAGGAGGGCAGTGGTAGTGCTGTGTGAAGGCCTGAAACCATGTTGATAGCTGGAAAGTAAGTTATTTTGGGTTAAGTGGTTAAGTAATTGCCTTTGGATGCATTTCTCCATGATTTTTGCCAAAGGAGAAAGAAGGGCAATGGGGCTATAGTTAGAGAGTTCAGTGGAGTTATGGAGGGGGGATAATATGGGAGATTTTCCATAAGCTAGGGATGTGACCTTCTGTAATAGTTCTGCTGATTAGAATGGAAATGGGATATGCGATAGCCTTGGCTGATAGCTGTAGAAATTCAGCAGGTAGTTGGTCTGCTGAGGGAGAGCACAGTTTTAGTTTTTGTATAAGGGTTAGAATATATGTTGTTGGGACAGGTTGAAGATGAAAAGGAGGGGGTGAGGTTGAGTTATAGGAAGGTAAAGTGAAGCTATTAAGTGATAGCTGACTAGCTAGTGTTTGGATAGCATTAGTAAAAAAAGTATTGAAGGTATTGGCTGTATGCATGGGAGTTTTGCGGTCAGTATTTTGAGGGTTTGGTGTAGTGGATTGACCTGGATGGAGTAATTGGTTAATGGTAGCCCAGAATTTTTGTGGGTTGTTTTGGTTAGCTTGTTGAAATTGTAGGTAGTAGTTTCTTTTATCAGAGAGTGTAGCTTTTTTAGTGTCATTTTTAACTGTCTAAAGGTTTCTTGGTCTACAGGGTTTTTAGTCATTCTCCATTTGGCCCAATATTTATTTCTAAGATGGATTTTGTGTTTGGTTTCTTTTGAAAGCCATGGGGCAGAATTGGTTTTAATTCTAATTCATCTGGTTGGAGCATGGTGGTTAAGAATGGCAAGGAAGTTAGAGTTAAAGTATTTCATGGCTTTTTCTAAAGGGAGGTGTCTTAAGGGAGACCAATTGCAAGCTCTTAGTACCTTTTGGAATAGATCAGGGTTAAAGTTCTTTTTGGATCTGATATTTCTGACAGATGTTGGAATGGGAGTATTGGCTTTATGCCTGATGATGTAGGTAAGTGAGTGGTCACTTATATCATCAGGGAGGGTTCCCGAATTATAAATGTGAGGATGGTGGTTTGTGAGAATCCAGTCTAATATGCTTGCTTTTTTGTTAGCTTTATTTATCCTGGTAGGGGAGGTAATGGTTTGTGAAAACCCATATAGGTTAATGTGGGTGGTAGGGAGGCTGCTGCAATAGCAGTTCCAATCAATGTTTATATCACCTAGGATTATGGTTTCTTGGGGCAGCCAGCAAAGGATATTTTCCATGGTGGCAATGTTATTACCAGGGGGTAGATACATACAGATAATATAGATAGATTTGGCATTGTTAAGATGAAGTTTGGAGATGAGAATTTCTGCATTGGAATCTAGAGGTATTGTACAGTCGTATGTGGTTAACTGTAAGCCAGATTTAAATAGAATAGCTACCCCACCGCCCTTCTTGGCTACTCGGTCGAGTCTCAGGATATTATATCCAGGTGGGATGATTTTATTGTCTTTGGTTACAGGTTTTAACCATGTTTCTGTTAAGCAGAGAATATCAAAGGAGTAGACTTCTACTAGAGCTTGGAGTTGAGTTACTTTGTTGTTAATGCTACGTACATTAAAATGAGCTACTAGGAGGGAGTTAGATGGTTTAGTAAGGGAATAAATAGGTGACTGATTGTGGTTGTGGAGAGTGATAGGAGTTGTTGTTGGGCCTGGGTTAGGGTGGATGTCACCATCCTTTAATGAGAGTAGTAGTCCTAGATAGCTTGAGTTTGGGAATCTGCTGTATAGAAGTAGACCATTCCTGAGATTTAGAGTGTTATATTTAATATGTAGTATTCTATGATACTTTGCAAGTAGGTAGTTGGGTGAGGATGTTATATTTGAATGGATATAAAGGAGTCGTAGGGATGGAGAGTTGGTTTCCTTATTAGGGTAGTGAGGGTGTGGATATAGTGGGTGTTCATAGGAGGTGAGTAAGTAGGCAAAGGTTAAAGGAGGTAGTAGTAAAAGTGTGACTAAAAGTAGGACATATAATGGGGCGGGTGGTTTATACATTGGAAGAATTAACTATTGGATGTCTATATGTAGAATTTAGAAGTATAAAGGGTGAGGATGGGGGGTAAGGAGAAGGGTGTGGTAAGATTGAAGGAGAGTGGTAAGAGAAGGCAGATATGGGAGAAGATGGCCAATGGTAAAGTATGTAGAGAGTAATGGGAAGAGGAAGAGGTGTGTTTAGTAAGTATAAGAGTAGGATCCCTGGAGGTGGGTGGGAATTGGGGGTAGGGAGGGGAACGGAGTGAGCCCATAGGGCATACGGAGCGGGTAGAGACAGATACTGCAGCAGTTATAAAAAACAATCAGCAGGACTGACTCCAGAAGGTAAGTTGGAAAAGTCAGACGTGGGTAAAGGACAGTGAGAAGTGAGCCTAGAAAAGGTGGATTTAGACAGTAGAAGTAAGGGGTAAAGTGAGAGGACTAAATAGCAATTCAGGGACAAAAGGAAGAAATTAAGGTAAGTAGCTGGGCATAAGAGATGATAAAAAGGAGATTATGGCTGGGATAAGGGTGCCACCTAGTGGACAGGTCTAATATAGCAGGCTGATATGAGTGGGAGTTAGTTGGAGTACAACAAGGAAAAGTGGGTGCTAGACAAAAGGGGTTTCTATAGAGGATGGGGGAGAGAGGGTGTGAAGGTACAGAAGAGGGGGGTAGAGGCTGCTGGCTGTCCTAGCTCAGGACTTGTTTTAACACCTGTAGTAGTGGTACAGTAGTAGAAAGTATTTCTGGCAGGAATTATTCAACAGACATACTTTACTGGTGTCCTTGAGAGAGGGATTGTAGGGTAGATATGCAGTGAGGAGAACTGCTGATATTTGGAGAGGGTCCTTTAGAATTCCTTACAGACTAGTGCTGGAAGCACAAGATGTGCAGGGTAACTTAAGGAGGCAAGAAAGACAAGGTAGTGATGAGAAACAAGAGTTGGCACATAGCAAGGTATGATTGCTCTGAAGTACACTAATCATTCACAGAGACAAATATATAGATAGCAAGTTTACATTTCCAAAAACCCAAACATTTCAAAGTAGACTAATAATTCACAGAGACAATATCTATAGACAGCAGTTAAACATTTCCAAATCCTTGGTAGCAGCAATGTAGAATTCTTTAATGCAGTAGTTATATGCCCTTTTGTGGTAGCATTAAAAAAGGTAGCAATTAAAACCTTCCTACCTACTTAACTGCAGCATTAGAAAATCATGTTAAACAGTTTCTTTAAGTACAATGCTAGAACAGGACACTGTGTGAGGGCACAGTAGGACTACACTTTACAACTTGGTGTAATGTATCGTAGTGTAGCACACAGGGAAAGTGTTATGCAGTTAATAGCACAGCTACTGCAATTAGCTTTAGGGCTTCTATGTGGCAGCCCTAAGGAACTGCTACCCAGGGGTGCACGTATCAGCTATTCAGCTTCTGTACAGCATATCAGTAATTTATCAGCATTAAACACTGCTGGAGGGAGGGACATTTAGCCCAAGCCCTTTAAGAGTCTCCACGTGGATAGCATACTTTCAAAAGCTGTTTACTGGCTTATAACAGCAGAGTTTGGAAAAAAAAAGAGAAAAAAAAAAAAAACTATACGCTGCAGAGGGTAGGTCTGTGGAGAGGATTTAGGCTTCATGGTAAGCGCTTAGGTAGCACCTTTCAAAAGGCTGATTACAAGCTTCAGACAATGCAAAAGTGTGCAGGCATACTCAGAGAAGGGTCAGTATGAGTTGTGTGCTTGGCATTTTAGCCAATATCGGCTTACTAATTCACTAAAGGCAGAGACGACTGGAAACAGCTAGGCAGAAGATTAATCACAAGCCCCTTGAGAGTCTCCACTAGGATGGTGTCCTTTCAAAGCCATTAATAGGTTTAAAACACCTGGGATTAAACACATACGCAGCTCAAGGTAGGTATGTTGAGAGGATTTATGCATCAGGGTAAGCGCTTAGGTAGTGCTGCTCAAAAAGCCTTTTACCGACTACAGATATTCTGAAATGTACAGGCACGCTCAGAGAAAGGTCTGCATGAGTGGGGGTTTTAGCAATTTAGCTGATATCGGCTCGCTAATTCTCCAAAGGCAGAACTATAGAACTATAGTAACCCACTATGTGAGCAAACACAGCTGAACAAGAAAGGTAGCTTTAAATAGCCTTATGGAAACTCCACGAGGGTGGTGTAGTTCAATGAGCCGTGTCCAGGTTTCAGAATAAGCAATACCATAAAGGCATGCTTAGTTAAGGTTTAGCAAGGGTGCTTGCATACAAATCCACCGTTCTCGGCTTAAAATGCCAGCAAAATGTATTACGCTTACAGCAAGCTTTTAGAGCACAAGCGTACTATAAGGGCTATTCAAAAAGGCACAAAAAAGATGCCTTAACAGTATTAAACACAAGCAAACCACAGATTAATCAAACCACAGTAGTCTACATGAGTTAAAAATATACATATACCATGAAAAATCTTAGCAGCAACAGGTACGGAAAAGGTTATTTGGCACACAGATGCAAACAGATCAAGAAAAACATTTGGTATGATGAGCAGCAACAAGTACAATAATTACATACCACAGGGGTTAGATGCTGGGAGAGGAGCAGACAGCAGCCAGGGCTTATCCCTATTCCTAAAGATGGTGCCCCACTAAACGCAGGGTATTTATGGGAGTACAGAGGATAAAGGTGGAGAGGGGAGGGCAGTTGGGGAAAGAGTAGGTACAGATAGGAGGGACAAGAGACAGACAACTTCAGAGAAGACAATGGGACATCCTGCAGTACATGGTAAAGGTAAAGTATGACAGAGAGGTAGGAATGGTATGGACCGAGACAGATAGAAAAATAGAGGACAGGGAAATATCCTCAGGGGGTGGAGGTCAGTTCTGTTTTACATATGGAACTAGTTGATCTTTTTGACCGGACTGGGCTTGAGTTAACAAAACTGCTCATTAAAGTCAATGAGAGATGGATGGGGCAGTATAAGCACGATATTGATGGACTGGTCAACTCTATCACCTCTGATGTTCAATTTCCGGATTATAAAACCAAATTCAGTCATGTATTTCAGATTACTGAACAAAAATTGGTGAAGGTAAGGGTCAGGAAAGATAAGAAACTCAGGAGGAATGATGATGAATATAGGAGGAAAACAGTGTATCCACCACCTAGGAGAATGAACACCGATGAGAAAGATGTGGATAGTAGAGAATGGGTAGATCAACAAACTGAGTCAGAAGGGGGGGTGCCCTTTAGGCTCAAAAGTCCCCAGGCGGTCAGAGAGACTGGTGGAGCGATATCAGTACAACAACAGGGACAAGGACAATGGATACCAGAAGAACAACAAGAGGAATTATTACAACAATTATCAGAAGTCCAAGAGGTGGACTTAAATGTTGCAGTTGATATATTCAATGCACTTGATCCATATTCAGGTACTGTTGACATTACAACTTTTTTTAATTTTAACATCTATAATTTTTCCTCTTTGACTATTGGGCCAGAACATCATAATTTTTTGCTTAAGGGGTTTAATTTTATCCCTGTGAATAAGGCCCGTTTGGAGGATATTATTTTGGACCTTAAAATGTTTGGTCAAAAGTTGAATTTAAACATTATGTTTGACAATGCTAATGTGAATAATGGAGAAACTAATAACTTTAAGTGAAGTAGTACATTCAGTCCACCACAAAATAGTTTGGTTAATATATTTGAAAGACAGTGTGAGAGGGATATTAGAAGTACTTTGGACAAAAAGACAAATAGATATTATAATTTAACAAAGGAAAAATATTTGTTGTTAAATGATTTAAAAACTAATAAAAGTGTTCACTGTATGAAACCCGACAAAGGCAGTGGCCTTATAATAATGGGGGTTCATGATTATTGTGGCCGTATGACTGAATTATTGAGCGATGTAGAAGTTTATGAACAAGTTTCGCTCGATGAAATTAACTTGGCATACAGGTCTATTAAGATTGTTTTAGATGAACTACTGTTATTTGATCAGATTCCTAGGTCACTGTATGAATATTTGCATGTGGAAAGACCTACAGTTTCAAACATTTTTGGGATATCTAAGATTCATATTAATATAGGGAATCCACCGATGCGCCCAATTGTTTCTGGCAAGGGCTCAGTTACTGAGCCACTTGCCAAGTATGTGGATGGTAGGTTGAAGCACATTTTTGTGTCATTTCCACATGTGCTTAAGGACTCGTGGGACTTGCTGAATAAGATACAACCAGTTATTATACCTCAACACTCTTTACTGGTTACATGTGATGTACACAGTTTGTACACTGTAATACCACAGGATGTGGGTTTAACCTAGTTTAAAGATATAATATCAGAATTTAGTAGACGAGATATGAGTGAACAAGAAATGGTTGTTTCTTTTATGGATATAGTATTGAACAACAATTTTATAAGTTTTGAAAGTGAATTTTACAGACAAAACCTGCACTCCATTATTTGCAAATGTGGTAAAGTTATGGCGGGAATTGCATTTATTGTTTAAAACACCTTTATTTAAATACTGTCTCACATATCATAGATATCTGGATGATTTACTTTTTATTTGGACAGGTACTAGTGAACAATTGAACATGTTTGTAGATTTTATGCAGAAAAGTACTGAATTTCTGGAATTTACGTATGAGATGAGTAATGACACTATTAATTACCTTGATATTAATATAACCAAGAACTGGCAAGGTTCATTGGTCACAAAAAGTTTTAGGAAACCTACTTACTGACAATGCATTTCTACATTTTTCGAGTTGTCATCCTATGTATGAAAAGAAAGGTATTGTGAAGAGTCAATTGATTCGTGTTTCTAGGCTTACATCAGAGAATTTGGAATGTTTAAGGGGATTCACAGTTTTAAGAGAAATGTTCAAAGAAAGAGGGTACCCAAGTGACTTATTGGATGAAATCATTACTGAGGTCTGGGTGGGCAGACAGAACAAGTTTGCACCCATCGTTAAGTTTGGTTTTTAACTGTCAGGAAAATTCTGTGACTAGGACTAGCAGTTCCAGTTTCCAACTGGGTAACAATATGGTAATGCACTACACCACTCACTCTAAGGAAATTATAAAAATTATTTGTAAAAATCGATCATTATTACAAGCGAGTAGTGATATTTGTCGGTTATTCAATACTAGACCGATGTTTACATATAGAAACATGACAAATTTTAAAGGACTACTGGAAAGTACAGGAAATAGGGGTGATATTCCTTTAACTAGAAGATGTGAACACTGTTCTTATTGTAAGTTTATTAACATGGAAAAGAATGGTGAAGTGCTGAGGAAAATAAAAGTATGGAATAGACAAAAAGTGTTGTATTGCAATGCACAAAGGATTATTTATTTAGCTACCTGCTGCACATGCGATGTATTTTATACTGGAAAAACTATTAATTCATTAAAGCAAAGAATTTATCAGCATGTGTACAGTATAAAGAAAAAGATAGTAAAAGTGCGCTAGCTAATCACTCTGTATATTGTACTGGTTTTAAAAAAATTTAATTTTTTGATTTTGGAACAACTCTCAATGGAAGATGTCACTGGGCACTGGGAAAATAGATTGCTGCATAAAGAAATGAAATGGCAGCTTAAATTTGATGCTACCTATCCGCCAGGACTAAATGAGAGTATTTCAATTGTTAGCAAGTTAAAAAGAAGAGCACAACAAGATTAATGTTTTGTTTTTAGCAATAATATGTTTTCATGTGTTTTAGGAACATTTTAAATACATTTTAAATGTGTTGTAAAAGTATTTTAAGACCAGCATGCTGAAAGCAAATGTATTGGCTTACAGAAAGGGCGTGTAAGCACTGGCTCTGCTATTTAATTGTTAATTTGATTGAGTAACTTGGTTCTGAAGATGTCTGTTATGTCAGATGAAAGCGCTTAACTGTTACTTGTGGATTTTATCTTTGCAGATTAAAAGGTGTTTGCTGTGCTGCTAACTGACTTGGATTCTTCTGTTATTTGCTGAATTTTACCTGGTTTAGCACTGTGTGGATTTTAATTTGTAGTAAATTCAAAAAGACATTGGTATTGTCATGCTTTGACCTTTCATGTAATTGCTTTGCACTCTGCACTGCAAGATCAGGTAGCTCATTTGACTGAGGATATTCAGGACTGTTAGTAACATGTACAAAGTCCCATTCTCTTGCACATTTCTGAAACAACTGACTAGTAAATTGAGTACCATTGTCAGAAACAACTTTGTGTGGACTGACTGAGAAATGATGTTTCAACTTGGTAATAACAGTAGTGGATGTTAGGTTAGGTAGTATGTTAATCTCAAGCCAATTTGAATAAGAGTATACCAATACTAAGTAGTGTTGATTGTCCCACTCAAAGATATCAGTGGCTACTGCTTGACCAAGGTAGTTCAGGAACTTGATTTAGCTAAAGTGGTTCTCTCTGCAAATGTGGTGCAGTACTATTGCATACTGAACAAGAAGAAAATACTTTATCAATGTCTTTCAGTAATGAAAGCCAAAATACCAGTTTTCTCACTCTTCTCTTGGCAGATGCGGGACCTGGGTGACCACAATGCAAAATCTAGATATATTCTTGTTGTAAGAAAGCAGAAACAACAATTTTAGGACCTTTGATAATAATACCATCTTCCATCAACATTTCATCTCTGTAAGGAATATAGGTTTGCACTTCCGGTGGTACACTAGATTGCTTTGACGGCCAGCTTTTGCAAAATTGGATCATTCTTTGTGTGATCTTTCAACTCATCAAGCCTAGTGGTAGAAACATTATGCACTGCCATCATTTCAAAGTCAAAATTCTCTGCTTCAAGTTGCCCTCGTTGTGTTTCTGGGATATCTGGATAAGATATCAGCCAGTTAAAGTTGTTTGCCTTTCGTACAGACCATTTTGAAGCTGTACTTTTGCAATTTGAGCATCATTCTTTGTAATCTTGCTGGAGCGGAATGCATAGGCTTCTTTAGAATAGTAACTAGAGGCTGGTGGTCAGTTTCAGTCTGAATAACTCGACAATAAATACAGTCATGAAACTTGGAACATGCAAATACTATTGCCAAAAGTTCTCTCAATTTGAGCATACTGCATCTCAGTTTGGGTAAGTGTTCTAGATGCATAGGCTACTTACTGTTCTGCCCTCTTGAAGTATAACTGCGCCAAGACCAAATTTTGAAGCATCGCAGGAAAGAGTGCCCTTCCATGGTTGCCTGTCTTACTGAATTTTCAAGGGATAGGAGTGGAGGATGTTTATAACTGGACAGGCAGTGCTTACTTCATGTAATCTGCAGTTAAGCCTGTAATGCTGCCCAGTGCCCAAACCAGATGCTCTCTGAGCAATGATAGACCTGGGTGCTATTATAAGGGAATGGAGACTTAAATCGCCCTGACTGAATGTGTAAGTGATGCTCACAGCACAAACTGGTTGCCTGGTGAGTACCTCAGGACTGAGGTAAAGTTCTGAGTTAGTTTTACAGGGAAATTTCAACTTCTGGTGTTTGCATGTATACAAGGCACCACTAACCACCACTGTTCAAAGAGCAGCTTGGCACAAGTGCAAGGCTTAAATGCACTCAGAAAAAAAGTTTAACACTAACTTAGTGCACAGACGAATCAGATAAGCACAAAGTAAGCTTTCTACCAGTAATTTCCAGCTCAGATGAGTGAAATCAGCCTGTCCCTGCCACATGAGTGAGTGCAGACTTAGACCCTCTTAATGTAAAATTAATGGCTTGGAGCCCAGGTGTTGAGGAACAACAAACAGATGTTTGGAACTAATTTAATAATTCACTAGATTCCCTATAATTAGTAAAGAACAGCAGCTCTTACAGCAGTTTTAAAAACATCTTGTACTTTGTAAAAGTACAGTAAACCTTCACAGTAAACAATGCAACTTTTCCCCTTTTCTATCATAAGTATTTTCCTGACAGAAGAGCTCACTAAGCAAGAGGGACATGAACCTCATATAACATATTACTTAAATTCTTATAATCAAGGAGGTTGGCAGTGGGTGGGGCAATAGAAGGCAGTCCCAAACTGAAGTTGATCTGGTAGTAGCCTGAACATGAGATCCATTCCACCAACATGCCAAAACTGACTACACCTAAATTGAAAAAGCCAGTCCAGGGAATAGGCTTTACCAGTGTCTACCAGAGGTAAGAACCTAAACAAACCCAAAAAATACTCCAGTAAATATGTTTAACTTTTGGAATTCCTACAGGAATTGTTAAATGGTTATCTGGTGCTTGCATACCTGGACATCTACTCTGCTTTAATTTTCTCCATTAGCTAACTACAGTGAAATATGAGCAACCTCAACATGGTCATTCTGTTCTTAAAATTGTCAGCCTTTTGCTTGAAATGCATCTCAGGAGGACCTGTCTATGTTAAGTACTGCCTAACTGATTCATTCTCTTAGTCCATGTGACATCACCTGCACAAAATCTAAGCTGCATTTCAAGCTGCATATTGTACAGGTACAATTGTCATTGGCAGCAAGTCACCAAAGGACCAACAATAAAGAGATTTTGCAACTTATTTTCCGGTGCTTCGGTAGCGTTGTCGCCTCACAGCAAGACATTGTCCCGTTCTATTCTCAGTTAGAGTGTCTTCTGTGTGGAGACATGCATGAATGAGCGTGCCTTCGTTGAAGGTTGTTTATCAGGGCTGGTAACTCGGCACGTAAAAATCCACTACCAAAATTAGCGGACCGGAGTTCCGCTGTGGCGACCGCTAACCAGGATAAGCCGAAAGACACAACAACAACAACAACTTACTTTGTTTGTCAGCAAGCATTTTTATTTCCAAGGCTGTAATTTCATTTCAAATAACTGCAGCTGAATTGTTAGTGCCGTAAATATTAGTCATTTTACTATGGGAATTCAGCAAGCCTGCAGTATTTTTCAGATGCTAGAATATTAAACTATTCCTGACTACCGCACTGTGTCCAGTTTTGCTTACTGTTTTCTTGCAAAGTAATTTCACATTTAGGAATAGCAAAGCTTATGTATCTGACTGTTGTCTTTGTATATTAGCTTTTATTCTTCCCCTTCATAATCTAATGCATTTATAAAATACCTGACTTTATGGACTTGAGGGGAAATTATTTACTCTAGAGATTTATTCTCTCTCCATTTATTTGCTTTATCGTTCAGAGTCATGTTTGAGCTGGAGTCTGTCGTTTAGCTAAACCAGACTGTTGCAATCTGGAGGACCATTAAATCCCCAATGAAATCTCATTTGGGAATGTGAAGAACTGGAACATCAAGCAAAATCCAACACAAATATAGGGAGAACATGCAGACCCCACAGAAATTGCCTCATCCAAGAAGAACATTGGAGGACAAGTACGTAGGAAGCAATGCTAACTGTTGCATCACTGTGCCATCCACCTGCAAATATTTTGACTTATTATTCTCTGGCATGTTTTTAGGAAGATGCTTGAAGTTGTAACAAATGGACTCAGTGAATTAAAGACTAGTCTTACATATTTAGTTATATGACTTACACATCTCCCTAGTATATATTGCTTCTGCATTCAATAGAGTAGCTCTGTGTTTTGATTTAATTTAATTTTTTTTGGATTTTATTTGTACTGTGCAGGTCCTGGTAGTGATACTCAAGAGTGTCTCACCTAGATACATTGTATTATATTACATGATTAGCTGTGGATAGGGAGCCTATTTATTTAACTGTTTCGATTCTGTTCACTAGTCACACTATGTCTGGAGTATGTTGTCCCACTACTTCTGGGTGGGAGAAAGACTGTTCTAAACATATGGGGATTCATGTCAACTTACAATTATCACAACGTTTACCTTTTACACACCAGAAGCCATAATTCATAATTTGGTAGCTTGGCAGCTTGACAAATGTTCTTATCATGACAGACATTTGTGCAAAGTGAAATCACTGAGACCACTGTCAGAGCTAATGGAGCTTGCACTTTTTCCCACTGTTGCGCATTCACAGAGTTGGTATACATGTTTGAGGAGGTGAGGCAGGAAGACAGATAGTTTGCCTCCTTGCAAAAAAAAAGACTTGCTTTCAGATTTTCTGGAAGTGGTTTTCAATGATTTTACCTGGCATAAATAGCACTCACTGAAATGATTGATGGTATACTTTAGTCTTAGGATGTTAACTATCAATGCTTATATTATTTTGCCCTACCATGCACTTCTCTTGCATTTCCTTGAAACAAACAGGGATACATTTTGAGCTGACAAATGTATAAATTGTGTACACACTATAGTATGTTAAGCCTAAGCTCTAGGGGTCTTTTTTTCTTTAAACTCCTACAGCAAACTACTGAACTGGCAGTCCTTATTTACTAAGGAAATGATAGATATACTTGCCACAGTGGCCTTTATAACCATTTTAGTATCTCTCCAGCTAAGACTGTAGATAATTGTGAACACTGTAATGAATTTAATGAGAAAATTTCCTTGTATTTAAAAATGTTGGCAGTAGATCAGGGAAGGTTCTAATTAAATTATTTATAACCTGTGTAAGACCATTTATCAAGTATAACTTCTTACTTTGTTCATATTCCAAAGGAGATTACTTTAAAATATTCAAAGGAGGTATACACCAAAATTATTACTGGATGCCAAAATTTATTTCATGAAGAATGTTTGAAGAGGCTTAAATTAGATTCCATAACTTAGTGTTGGTTGTATATAAGATTATGTCTGGTATATCATGTTTCAGCTACTTGGAGCAGGGACACAGAGCTCCTTAGTGGTCAGTGTGGATTCTTATTTGGGACCTGGAGAGAGAGAGAGAGAGACAGAGAGAGAGTCTAGTCCCAGGATTGGAGTGTGTTCCCTGTGTGCTCTTAAGGGAAATTGTGCTTGATGCAGAGAGCTGCATCTGAAAATACTGTGTGTGTCTATTTCTCTCAAAGTGAACATTCCCCCACCTGTGTCCATGGTAAGGATTGAGACTCCTTGATCACTGGCCCAGAGAAGGGATGTCACACCTGCATACTAATGGTTTTCCACTTTAACACACGATAACCAAATTACTAAACTATGAACCTATTTTTGAGTGTAGCCAAGGTGAGCAAATTAAACTTTAGTGCACTTAGCTCTTTACAGAAATTGTGACTGGGTATGCAGAAGAGATAGTTTTGGAGTGATATTTTATATATTATTATTTATTTTACATTTGTTTACGGGAAAGTCAGACTGGACAAAATGTCCTTTTTTAGTGGAGACCCAGGGAGAAAAGCTCCACATTTATAAATAACCATACGATACATATACAATGTACAGATAAAAATATTGATTCAATTTCAGATACAAGTACAAAATGAAACTACATGTTATACATTTCACTGATACAATCATATAGTCTAGATAGGATACAAACAATAACAGTACTGTGATTTTAGGTAGAAAACAAGCAAGTTAAGTATACATATGCTTAGTAGGGGTTGTTGTTGTTGTTGTGTCTTTTGGCTTTTCCCGGTTAGGGGTCGCCACAGCGGAACTCCGGTCCGCTAATGATTGGCAGTAGATTTTTACGTGTCGAGTTGCCAGCCCTGACGCACAACCTTCAACGAAGGTACGCCCATTCACGCATGTTTCTACACAGAAGACGCTCTATCTGAGAATCGAACAGGACAACATCTTACTGTGAGGTGACAACGCTACCGCAGCACCACCACCGCAGTCACTATTCAAATACAAAAACAACAGGTTGTGTTTATTTAGCTGCTTTAATACATCTATTTCCTAACCAGAATTTGTGCAAGAGTAGTATATTTTTTCTCTCTTTCCTATTTAGAGTTTGCATGTAGGTGCCCATGCATTCATTTCATTGAAAAGCAGCATTCATAGGCATCATGGGCAAATACTGCACATTACACACTTCTAACATTGATTTTTTTATTTTTCAGTGAACAACTAGACAAATAAGACATCATGTAGACTATTGAATTATGCAACAATTTACACAATCTTTTAAAAAGAAAGATAGTGATTCTGATTCAGAAAGGTTACAGTGAGGTGTACACCTCATGGTATCCCATTCAAATTCAGAAATAGACCCACCATGTTGCTTTAGCATGAAGATGTACAGCACTGTGGTAGGCTGTCTATACGACCATGCTAAATGTTAATTACACATTCTTGGGGACAGGCATATGCTAACTAGCCATATGGTCTCCCCCAGAACTGCCTGCATATGGCCACTCTTGGCTGCTTGTGTTGTTTAACCATCATTGTAGAGAAAAGTGCAGTGTGTTTATAGGGCTGGTAGTCTTGGGGGTGTGTGTCAATGTGTATGTATGTGTGTCTGCATGTATGAGTGTATGCTGAAGTGTGCATCTGCCTTGGAGATCGCAGTGGGGGGGGCCTGGTTAGAGGATACGGTAGGTTTGTGTGTGTGTGTGTGTGTGTGTGTGTGTGTGTGTGTTTGTGTATTGATGAATGGATGAGTGTGTCTTGTGAACACATTGGGGTGGGAGCACACTGTGTTTGTGTGTGTGTGGGGTTGGGAGGGCTGTCATATTTCTATACTTCCATGGACTACTAAGCACATACTGCAACATTTGGGTAGGGGAATGGCAGACACCAGGGATATGTTGAAATATTGGGGTTTATATGATCGGCTACCAAATGCTAAAAAACCCAAAATGCACAACAACAAAAATAAAACAGTAATCCAAAAAACGAAGCAGCTTGTCAGGAAAAACAATAAAGCCCTGAGCAGTACAAGCTTGTGAAGAACACCACGGACAGCTCGATACACTTCACCTCACTTTATTGCAAAAAAACACAGCACATTAACGCTCCACTATACGTTTTTGTTTAAAATGCACTTCATCAGATGTCGGCTGTCATATTACCACTACTTTTATACCATTTACTTAATTAGGTTGATTGAATTTAATTAACTAATTTAAAACTTGAATTTTGCATATATATCTCCCTATGCTGCAACCATTAAAGCTAAAAACACTTTGATATTAAAATGAAACATAAATAGATAATGAATGAATAGAGTACATATTAAATTAATAAAACTTAGTTTAAAACCACTTGACTTCAAAAATGAAATTAAAGTTAAAAATCCATTAAGAACCAATTGTTAAAAATCAATGGTTAAAAATGCCAGCTTGCATATTTGGTTTAAATGAACTTGATACTCCATCTAAATCATAAAATGACAATACATGAATTATACAGCCAAAAGGCAAAGTGAATAAACATCACTCAGTTAAAAGACTGTTAAAAACAGGAAAAGAATAAATATATACAATTTGCCAAATGTGTTAAAGCTTGTGTTTGTACCATATTACAAAATATCTTAAAAATATTGAAAATATTTTGAATAAATTAACTACCAACTATATATACTAGAAGGCATAAGTTAAAACATGTTGGTTTCAAAATAAAGTGCAGATGCATTTCACAGTTTGGCCGCTCTTAATTTTAATAATAGGAATATTGAGATGTGTTCATTGAGACCCGGTGGCTTATTGTCCTCCAACGTGATCTGCCACCACAATTCTCTGTATTCTAAACATTCCTCCCATAAACCACCTCTGCTATTCTTTTCTACCCTTTCTAACACAAAAAATAAATAATGTGTGTTTTCACAGCCTTGTTTGTGCTTGTACAAAGCATTAGTCTCCTTATTTGTTTGTAGGTCATACATATAGGTTCATAGGTTCATACTAGGCTATCTGCCCTAGGGCATTTATAAGCCTAGCCAGAATGTGTTTGGCTTTCGCCACCCATTTTAAATTTATTTTGCTATGCCCTTTTTCGAGGTTAGTATACTGTGCCTCTGTCTAACAGTGACACAGAAGTGATACCCGGGGTAAACCTACGATCTCCCATCCACTCATCAAGATTCCTCTTGAAGAGAGTCAATGAGGGACTCTGCCTAACCTGGACTGGGATTTTATTCCAGAGTGAAGGGAGCCTCTGGGTTATGAATCTGTCCCTCCAGCATGTCCTATTTATTTCAGTGCTGAGGTTCAAGTCTCTCGAGCGCGTAGCTCGATGGGATTTGGATTTTCTGAGGTGCAGCATGTCCATTAATTCCGGGTTGGACATGGCTTTATACGTCAGGCACAGATCGCCTCTGAACAGGCGGTATGCCACTGAGTAGAGCTGGAGTTTCTTTAACCGGGCAGCATATGGCATCTGTTTGAGCCCTTTGATCCTCTTGGTGAGGTACTTTTGGGGTCTTTCCAGTTGCTGCAGGTGTCTGGTAAGGTACATCCCAAAAGGGGCATTGTACTCAATTATGGACCTGATGAGGGATGAGTAAAGAGGCATGATGACGTCCCCTGATCTAGATGTGAATCCCTTCATGATTAGGTGGGCTATGTAAAATGTTTTTCTAACCACTTTGGCCACGTGGTTGTCAAATGAGAGATTGCTATCAACTTGGGTCCCCACGTCCCAAATTACTTCTTCTGTACTTAATGGATTACCACCTATATGGTAAATTGTGGGCACTTTGTTTTTGCCAAAGGGGATGACTATACACTTTTTGGCATTTAGCTTGAGGCCATGGCTCTGGCACCAGTTGTCTGTTTCTATGAGGCCCTTTTGGAGGATGCTTGTGTCGGCTGGAGAGTCGATTATGGCGCCCAGTTTGCAGTCATCTGCGAACTTGGTCAGCCACAGTCCTTCCGTGTTGGTCTGTACCTCCGAGAAATATATACCGAACAAGAGAGGTCCCTGGACTGAGCCTTGTGGGACACCACTTGTAACTGGTTTGGAGTCTGACATGGCTCCAGCAATTCTAACCATGTGGGTTCTGTCCTTGAGCCAATTTGCAATCCATCTAGTGACATAGGGGTTTATATTTAAGCTGGTGAGCTTATCTATATGTTCGTAAACTCTTCTCCTGAGCTTACGCTCTGTCTTCCCTACATAGAATGCTTCGCAAATTTGACATTTCACTAAATATACAAAGAAAATGATAATTTTGGCAGTGCACTCATCTTGGAATGCAGTGCAAGTGCAAAAATGGTAAGAGAAACTACAGACAGGGAATGGAAAAATTATCATTTACTGACTTAGAAAAACTAAAAAATGAAAAGCTAAGAATAGTTTACAAGAATTCAAGTAATTTAAAGTATTTACTAGAAAATTATATCAACCAAGAAACTCAAAGACAGAGAAAAAGGAAGGGAACATTCAAATGTGGACATTGTCAACAGTGTACATACATTAGCAATACAGAAAGTGTTTATTTGGAAAGTAGGGGAATCACCTTAGAAGGCAAGGATTTCAATAATTGCGAATCTTCCGGCCTTGTATATTTAGCGAAATGTCAAATTTGCGAAGCATTCTATGTAGGGAAGACAGAGTGTAAGCTCAGGAGAAGAGTTTACGAACATATGTATGACCTACAAATAAATAAGGAGACTAATGCTTTGTACAAGCACAAACAAGGCTGTGAAAACGCACTTTATTTATTTTTTGTGTTAGAAAGGGTAGAAAAGAATAGCAGAGGAGGTTTATGGGAGGAATGTTTAGAATACAGAGAATTGTAGTGGCAGATCACGTTGGAGGACAATAAGCCACCGGGTCTCAATGAACACATCTCAATAGCCCCATTAATAAAATTAAGAGCGGCCAAACTATGAAATGCATTTGCACTTTATTTTGAAACCAGCATGTTTTAACTTATGCCTTCTAGTATGTATAGTTGGTAGTTAATTTATTCAAAAGTATTTTCAATATTTTTAAGTTTTTTTGTAATATGGTACAAACACAAGCTTTAACACATTTGACAAATTGCATACATTTATTCTTTTTCCTGTTTTTAACAGTCTTTTAACCGAGTGATATTTATTCAATTTGCCTTTTGGCTGTATAATTCATGTATTGTCATTTTATGATTCTTCCACTAGATGGAGTATCAAGTTCATTTAAACCAAATATGCAAGCTGGTATTTTTAACAATAGATTTTTAACAATTGGTTCTTAATGGATTTTTAACTTTAATTTAATTTTTGAAGTCAAGTGGTTTTAAACAAAGTTTTATTAATTTAATATGTACTCCATTCATTATCTATTTATGTTTCATTTTAATATCAAAGTGTTTTTAGCTTTAATGGTTGCAGCATAGGGAGATATATATGCAAAATTCAAGTTTTAAATTAGTTAATTAAATTCAATCAACCTAATTAAGTAAATGGTATAAAAGTAGTGGTAATATGACAGCCGACATCTGATGAAGTGCTTTTTAAATGAAAACGTATAGTGGAGCGTTAATGTGCTGTGTTTCTTTGCAATAAAGTGAGGTGAAGTGTATCGAGCTGTCCGTGGTGTTCTTCACAAGCTTGTACTGCTCAGGGCTTTATTGTTTTGCCTGACAAGCTGCTTCACTTTTTGGGATTACTAGTTATACGTAGAAGCTGCTGTGAATTTGGTTTATCTTGATTTTCTTCAAAAATAAAACAGTGAAATTCACAAGTATCGAACAACAGCAACATTGAAAAATAAAACACCAAATGGCCATAGTGACCAACATTGCACAGACAACCAACCAAGGTGGGGCTCTGCCCCCAACCCCCCAACTATATATATATATATATATATATATATATATATACCAACTCCGAGATTGCACTACAGTGGGGAATAGGGCAAATTGAAAAGGTTTCCCCTTCACTTACCTTATGCATCACATTACTTATTGGTTGTTGGCCAACTATAGCCATTTGATTTTTTTTTCAATGTTGCCATTGTTCGAGAATTGTCCCTTTCGCTCTTTTACATTTGTTATTTTGCGGTTCATGGTTTGTCATATTCGGTAGATGAGCATGGACCCAAAATATTGTGCCTTAATGTTACTCCAGGTCAGTGATAAAACTAGACACCAGGGATTACTCTGCAGATCATGTGTTAGCAGCACTTACAAAACATGTGGATCGGGGGAAACACTAGATACTAGACACTAGACACCAATGATAACTGTTTAGGTTGTGCCAAACCAGCACTAAACAAAAGATATGGGTAGGTGCAGAAGAGTAGACACCAGGGATACTCTGCAAACCATGCCTTAATGGCACTTGGAAAAAAGAAGCGAAGAAAGATGATGTGGATTGTGGGGGTGGGGGCCACTAGACACCAGGGATATGCTATATAATGTGCCCTAAAGGCACTAACACATATTCAAATCTTGTACTCTTCCATCTTACAGAGAGGATATTAGTCCTCTCTCTGCAGTGCAACTAGACACAAGTGATCAGTGAAAATATTTCCTTGGTGTTGGAAAAATGTAAAGTAAAAGGGGAAAGGACTTAAAACCTCACTCCTGATATAGAAAGAAGCAGCATTAAGCCGCTACATTAATTACTCAGTTAGTATATCCAGGATTGTTTTACATAATAAGAAATAAGAAACTCTAATGTCTGGCATGAATCATTGCAATTACAATTCATTTATTAATTGCAATCAACAGTCCATGAGATAGGAAGGACAGGTACATATGAGGAAACAGCAGGATTGTGTCCATATGGGGGCAGCCTGCAGTACAAAGCTGTGAGGAGTACTAGATGACACCAGGGAGAATTTTAACAGTGTTACTTAGACACAACAACTCTAGCTTCACAATGCATGTAATGAACAATAAGAAAACTGAAAATCTAATGTCTGGACTGCAGTCCAGATGTATTCTTTGACTCATCCCACTCCATTACCTTTCCCTCTCTAGTTATTGGCTCCCAATACCTTGGTTCTTTTGCCAGTTGTATCCAGTAAATTCCAGCCCTCACTTGCCTATTTTTTGTACCCTTATCTGCAGTCACCCCTATTGGCAAAATCTCTTTTCCCCATTCTCATGTTTGCTTAGTTCTTTCTGCTACTTTATGAACATAATATTCTTTATGGCTATTGTTATTCTCTTTAAGAAGCTGCATCTAAAACCTCATTCTCTCTTTTGTTCTTGAACACCCCTCTGCTTAGTTATCATTACTGCAGGTTATAGACTGCCTTCCCTCCCAGGGATTCATATCAGAGTATAGTCAGAGAGAAAGGGGTTGGGAATCTTAAGTGAAAGACCTACTCTGGTAGAGTTTTTTAGTTGAATCTAGAACAGAAGCTAATGCTAAAAAATAGATAATTAGTAGGGTATATAAAATATTGCACTATAACTATAAGAATCAATCGGAGGAGATTAAAAAAGATTGGGAAAAGAAACTGGAAAAGCAATTTACAAGAGAACACTGGAAGGACATATGTATGTGATGTCTCCCAAGTATGTAACACAGTCCAGAAGGTTTAGGATTTGCAAATGCTTCAGCCTTGATCACAAAAGCACCATTTTCATTCATGATGGTAGTGCACTGCTAACCAACTGGCTTCTCACGATCACACCCCATAACATCTTGCATCCACTCTTGCTGCACTATTGTTTGAATATATGCATTTGTGTGGGAGAGTGAACTGATAGGTGCCTGTACTAATGCAATACATAGGCCGCCAGTGTTAACTAGTGCAGGAAGGTGCTGATTTGCACTCCTAGTAGTTAAGGGTGATTCAGAGACATGCAAATTAGCTAATAATGATCTTTCTTCATTTGCAGATAAGGTGTCTCTGGATTACAGAATACTGCTTCACAGAAACATCTCCTTTTCTACTCCAGCTCTTACAGGGAGAAGTGGGATTCTTTTTGAATCCCAGGGAATTTCTGGGGCCTTTGTTAAGAAAAATATTTCATGGGCTAATAATAAGGAAGGACTGTTTCATAATCCTAGACACTTCTGAAGAGAAATCAATAACCTCAAATGGTTAAAATGCTTTCCCTTTACATTAGAGATAAAGGGGACTTGCTGCTCTGATTCAGAAAGTATTACCTCTTCCTTTACTGATTGATTTCCATCTGTAAATAGGCATGACTTGCCAAGTTAGGCAAATAGTGCTGCAGCATCTCAGGGTTCTGGATTCATGTTTTTTTTTCTCACTTCAGACAATTTAATTTAGAAGCACAAACTGATAAAGAGAATTCTCCTTTGGAGAACATAGGACAGCTAGATTCTTTCCAAAATTTCTAAACTTTGTAAGGGCTTGTGATGCATAACTATATTTAACCTGTCACTCACTTTTGACAAATTTTCTGTATTATGGACATTCATCGGGCTCATCTCCTTTCCAAAAAAGGCTCATTTGTCAGCAGTGTTTAAATATTTTAGATGTATTTCCCTTCTACCTTTACTGGCTAAAGCACCAGAAAAAGACATTACCAGAAACTTTCAGATCATCTTTATTCCCACTATCTCCATTACCAGCTTGGTGGATATGGACATCCTGAGGCAATGTAGAAATTGTCTCATGTTTACTGACAACCAGTTAATTCTCAAACAAACTGATATGGTATGTGAAAGGTGTATTTACACAATGTCACTGGAGGCAAAGCTTTCACATAAAAGTACTCCTAATGTCAATAAGGTTGTCAGTACTACACATGCTTCACCCATCACACACAATTCAAAGCAGACATATAGACCCACATATGCTGAGGCACTTAAATGTAACTTTCCTAAATCCCAAAGACCTCCTAGATGACGTCCACATAACAAATACCCTCAGCATCCGTGAATGCACTCTTTCAAAACAACACCCACATCAACACATAAAGCCACATCTCTACTTCTAAGGCCATAAGGCAAGCCACCACACAATCAAACATTCTGATCATTGGAAACTCCATCATGAGACACACTGATGTCTGTTTCACCAGGCTGACTAAGGAGAAAGTCACGGTCAGCTGCTTATCAGGGACGAGGATCTGCTATATTACACACACACTCAGGTCATTGGACCTCAAGTACCAGTATGACTCAGTCATAGTCCTTGTGGGTGTAAATGGCTTGAGACTTACCTCCCTAGACTATATGAAGAGAGACATCATGAAGCTCTCAGAATATGTGTCCCAGGCTGATAGGAGCCTAGCATTGAGCAACATTTTATCTTCTCCAAGGATGATACCACAATACGAACAAAAGATGACAGACTTTAATAAGTGGCTTAGTTTCTAGTGTCATTCTAAGGGGGTGCAATATTTGTCAGCGTGTTAGGAGATGGTCAACAGACCACATTGTTTTGCCAGGGATGGACTGCACCTCTCCTCTCTAGGCTTTCGAATATTAGCTAAAACATTCTCTTCCTCCATAGTGCCTTTTTTAGGCAATTCCAAACTGAAAGTAATTCTGACATAGCAGATCAAAATTAAGAAAATCTAAAGGTATTGCTGCTCAGTGCTAGGAGTCTAAACAGAAAACTCACTCTCTAGAGCTTTCTTCACCCTAGAGAATGTTGACATCTGTGCGGTCACTGAGATATGGTTTAAAGAAGTGAAGAGCACACCAACAGTGCAAGGTTATAATGCCTTCCACACATTTAGACCAGCTACTACACAGATTGGGACTAAAGGTGGAGGTGTCTTGATTCACATCAAGAGTAAATATACCTCAACGCTGGTCAAAGAAGACAATGCACTTGAGCTACTCTATGTTCAAATCACCATAGGCAAAATCCAATACCACTTCCTTGAAAGCTATAGGTCCCCCTTTATGACTAAGAAACCAATACCATGTATTTAAATGTATTGGAAACACTCATTGTCCAACCTAATACCATATTCATGGGTGACTTTAATTATTTATTTATTTGCATTTGTTTACCGGGGTAGTCCACTGGGCCATTATGAGCCCATTTTCAGTGGAGACCCGGAGTGAACAGCTCCACAAATAACAAGAAACATATACATAGAGTGAATACATATGAAATGAGTACATTACACGAGTATATCCAGCAAAGTTAACATATTTAATAGTTGTTTGTATTATTTGTATACTAGCAAATTAACAAAGTAAGGATCAACAAAGGTAAAGAGATAGATATTACATAGATATTTCTGACAGTAGAAATAGTGAGTCTAACACCCGGCATTAATACAGAGTACCTTACGGCGGTAGCATTGTTACCTCACAACAAGAGGTACTCCCGTTCGATTTTCAGCATGGATTGGGAGTGCCTTCTGTGTGGAGTCTGCATGTCCTCCCCATGGTTGGGTAGCGTTCGAAAGACATGCGTGCGTAAATGGGTGTGTCTTCGTTGAAGGTTGGGCGTCGAGCTGGCACCTCGGTGTTTCGTAAAAATCTACTGCCAATCATTAGCGGACTGGAGTTCCGCTGTGGTGACCCCTTACCGGGAAAAAGCTGAAAGACAAACAACAACAACCTTTTGAACACTAGTGTCAGCATCAGCATTACATGGTGGCAGTTAGGTTTTGAGAGAAGGGACAAGGTGCAGGTGCAACTCCAGACAGAAGATAAGTAGTTTCTTAGTGAGGTTTTCAAACATCAGGATTTTGAGTGGTTCTAATAGTTAATGGTAGGGCATTCCATGCTTTGACTACTGAACAAGAATATGGAAGCCTGCCTCCTGGCAGATTTGTTTTTTGTACTAGTAAAAGGCACTGATTCTCAGATCTGAGAGGGGTTCTTGGATGGTATTAACTGAATATCATGCTAAGAGCAGGACAATCTGATGATTTAAAATTGATTTTATGTGCAGTTATTAATTGCGGGTAGGAGACATAGTGAGGTAGTTCAAGCCAGTTGAGAGAGTGAAGAGTGGTATAGTTGTGAGTTTGGCGATTTTAACAAGTATTGAATTTAGCTTTTAGGGAGGATTGGAGATTAATAAGTAGTGGTGCACCAAATACGAGAGATGGTAAGAGGTAAGGATCATAGGAAGTTACTAGACTATTTGCCCTGAGGCCCTTATAAGCCTAGCCTAGAGTTTAGCCTATGCACAGACAAATCAGCACCTGATGACCCTGTCCATCAAGGACACGGGTGGAATCCCAGGGATGTGTTTTCTATTTCCCATCCAGTTATCCATACTGAGCTTAAAAAGGGTAAAGAGATACTCTGCTTGACGTGGAGAAGGAGTTTATTCCATAGATGGGGGAGTCTCTGGGACACAAATCTGTCCCACCAGCAAGTCCTATTGATGTCACAGACCAGGTTGAGGCCATGTGTGTGGGTTACTCGAGTGGAGCTTGACTTGCGGATATGCAGCAGTCCAATCAAGGGAGGGTCCGAGATCGCCTTCTATGCCAGACAGAGTTCACCTCTGAGGAGTCTGTATGAAACAGAGTAGAGGCATAGGGCATTTAGCCTATCTGTGTACAGTATTTTTTGAGGCCCTGGATTCTCCTGGTGTGGAACCTCTGTGGTCTGTCCAGCTGCTGCATGTGCTTTGTGAGGTACATGCTGAATGGGGGATTGTACTCAATAATGGGCCTTATAAGGGAAGAATACAGGGATGTTATGACCTCCTTGTCCCTGGATGAGAAACTCTTACTTATGGGTAAGTGGAAGATAGAACTTGTTTTGTGGAGGAGCTAAGGAAGTATTTATGCCAATAGAGGATACATAGCTTTTGCTGAATTTTGCTGATACTATGATGTACACATAAGTCAAATTTCAGGCGTTCATCTGTAATTACTCCTAATAGTTTTGTGTGGGTAACAACCTTGATTGCTGTTTCTCTTTGAAAGTATAGTGAAATGGGCTTTGTCCTCTTAGAGATGAAAAGCTTGCACTTGGTTTTGTTTGGGTTGAGAGACAGTTGATTATTATGCATCTAGGTCTCAGTAGAGGTAAAGACCAATTGAGTTATTTGTTGTAGATCAGAAATGGAGTCAGCGGAGCATATAATAATCAAGTCATCTGTGTCTTGGATAAGAGCTCTTTCAATTAGTGAAGAATGAAATCTATTAATGAAAATATTGAATAGGAGGGGTCCTAGTATGGAGCCTTGAGGAATTCCAGTAGAGGTCTTAAAATATGGAAACAGGGAATGTTGCCATTTAACAGCCTGTCATCTGCTAAGTAGCTTGAGAACCAGTTAAGAGAGTAGGGGGAAAGGCCGGTTTTAGAGAGTTTGGTTAGAAATATTGTGTGAGAGATGGTATCAAAAGCTTTTGTGAGGTCTAGGAAAAGGGAGGAGACAATTTTACCAGAGTCTCGGGCTCTGTTGATTGTGTCCATAAAGGATATGAGGGCAGTTGTGATGCTATGACCTGGCTATAACGTGCCATGTGGGAGATACGGTTTGGTTGTGAAGTATAAAGTTCAGAATTTGAATATGCATCCATTTTTCAAAGATCTTTGAGCTAGAAGAGAGAATGGCTATTGGTCTGAAATTTGAGACATCAATATTATTGTCACTTTATGAAGAGGAAGAATAAATGCTTTGTACCAGATCTTAGTGACATAAGATTCTTGGATGGATCTATTTTGAAGTATGGTAATAGGGTAGGCAATAGCTTTGGCTGCTAGTTTTCGGAATTGTGTAGGTAGATTGTCAGAAACATTAGACCAAGATTTGAGCTTAAGAAGTAACTTTTTATTGTGGTGGATGGAATGGGTTTAAAAGAGAACATTTATTTATTGATTTTATTTTTATTTATTTATTTTACATTTGTTGACCGGGAGTGTCCGACTGGGCACAAGCCCTTTTTCAGCGGATGACCGGGGAAAAAAGCTCCAAGATGTACATAAAAAGTATTACAATAGCAATTGATACATTCAACATTGGAATAAACAAGAAATATTAAGAGGCTACAGTTATCAATGCAGTAATTATCAGCTTCAACTAAAGTCATACAGGATTGAATAAAAATAATAGCAGGAGAAGTAAGTAGTAGTGGTTTGTTAATTTGCAGTTCTAAGGGCAGCAAAAATAGCTATGTTGTAGACGTTTACTAGATAGAAGAGGAAATAACTTGTTCATGCTATGTATAAATTCATTAGTGCTATGTAGGTTGATTATGGTCAGGGAGGGTTTGAGCAGTGGCAGGCCCAGTGTTTCTTAAAGTAGTCTTTGGTGGCCAGCTTAAATTGTTTATGGTGTGTAAAGTTCCTAATTTCTAGTGGAAGTTTGTTCCATGCATTGGAGGTATGGTAGCTATATAAGCTACACCCTGTGTTACACTTTGGTTTATGAACCTTTAATAGGTCTTGGGTTGCACTTTGGGGATGTCTTGCTGGTGTGTAAGGGGAGAAAAGAGATGACAGATCTGGGCAGAAAGATTGTTGATATAGAATGGAGTGTATAATTTAAAGCTGAGATTGGAGTAGCTGGTGAGGTAGTTCGAGCCAGTTCAGGTATGTTAGAGAGAGACAGTATTGAGATTTATAAGTTTGTTGAGCTGTGAATCTGGCTATCTTGTGATAGGTTGATTCCAGTTTGGTAAGAAGAGAGGAGTTCAGATCTGTAAATATTTGAGAACAGTAAGTAAGACAAGGTAGAAGGCAGGCATGAGTCAGAGTATATCTGGCTTCAGCAGTGAGGAACTTGTTATTCCTATACAGGAGTCCTAGCTTCTGATGGGTTTTTCTGATGCAATTGTTAATGTGTAGGTCAAATTTTAGTTGATCATCAGTGGTGATGCCAAGTAGTTTTGTGCTAGAATCAACTTTTATTGGAGTATTGTTTAGTGATGTTATGGAAAAGGAATATTTGATGTGGTTATTAGATTTTGGAAGAAAGAGTAGCAATTTTGTTTTTTTAGGATTGAGGATAAGCTGGTTGTTTTTGAGCCAAGTCTCAACTGAGTTGAAGGATGACTGGGTTGTTGATATTTCTGGGGGGGGGGGGGGGTTAGCAGTAGTGATGACTGTAGTGTCATCTGCATATTGGATGACAAGAGACTGAGGACAAGAGTAGTAGAGTGAGTTGGGGAAGATATTAAAGAGTAGGGGTCCTAGAATGGATCCTTGGGAGACACCTGTTTTTACTTGAAGGGGGAAGGTAGTGCAGAGTCCCATTTGACTGAATGATACCTATAGGTGAGATAGCTGGAGAACCATGCCACTGTATCAGGAGAGAAGTTAAGGTCTGTGAATTTGTTAAGCAGTAAAGGGTGTGAGACAGTATCAAAAGCCTTAGAAAGGTCAAAAAATAGGCAAGATATGAGTTTATGATCATCTTTAGCTAGAGCAATCGTGTTGAGAAAGGATAACAGAGCTGTGGTAGTACTGTGCTTGGGATGAAAACCATGCTGGGTAGGGGTGAGCAGATTTTCCTGTATGAGATAATGCATTGCGTGTTTGTGAATAGGAAGAGTGTAGAACTGTTTCCAGATAGTTGGAACTTTAGATTCAGAGATGGAGCGATTTATAAGTATAGATACAGGCACAACAAGGGAGTGAGCTGCAGTCTGGAGAAAGTAAGAAGGGACATAGTCTGTTGATACAGAGCATGGTTTGAGTTTGGAGAGTAGAGTTTTGATATAGTTTGTGGGAACAGGTCTGAGGGAGAAGGAGTTTTCTGAGTTAGCAGTTGAGGGGGGTTCAGGGAGGTTGGAGGTATTGTTGATTGAAATAGTCTGAAAGTAGATTCAATAAAGTAGGCATTAAAGGTATTGGCTGTCTCTTCAGGGGTCCTGTCATGACATGGGTTTCGTGAGGTTGGGTTGCCAGGAGGTAGTATCTGATTTATAGCATTCCGGAATTTTTTTGATCAGATTTTAGTGTTGTTGGGGGATTGTAGTAGAAAGTTCTTTTGTTTTTGTTGATGAGATTTTTTGTTTGATTACAAAGTTCTTTGTACTTTTGCAGGTCAGCTGGAAGTCTGGATTGTAACCATTTTTTCCAAGCCTTATCTCTGGTTTTCATAAGGGCATGGGTGGTTTTTGGATAACCAGGGAGAAATGTTAGCTTTTATTCAGAGTTTTCTAGGTGGGGCTAGGGAGTTTAAGATGCTATGGAAAGTTGAGTTAAAGGCTTTTACTGTGTCGTCTAGTGGAAGCTGTAAAAGGAAGTCCCAGTTAACTTTAAAGAGAAGGGTATTAAATGTATCAAGGTTAAAGTTGGAAAGTTCATGGCACATCATAAGACGGTGTGGTTTTGAGAGATGGGGTGATATATCTGTTGACTTTTATAGGTGAGTGGTCATTCAGGGAGTCAGGTAGAGTTTCTGGATTGTGGTACTTGCAGGGATTTGAAACTAGTAACCAGTCTATCAGGGAGCTAGGAGAATGCAAGTTATTATAGTGGGTAGGCTGAGAAATTAGTTGTGTGAATTTGTAGAGATTTGTATGATGCTGAGAGTTAGGAATATTGAGGTTCAGCCAATTAATGTTTATGCCCCCAAGGAGGATGGTTTCATTTGGGATGTTTTGGGAGAGATATGAGAGTATATTTTCCAGAAAGGGAATGTTGTCCCCTGGTGGAATGTATATTTCTACTACTGTTGTTGTATTGTAGTCATTGAGTTTAAGATTTGTTGCTAGTAGTTTGGCAGGTGAAAAAGAGGGAAATGGTTGCTTAGGATGGAAGAAAGCAAAGTTATTAGAGTAAACTATGGTGACACTGCCACCTTTTTTCTTTAAGAGATCTTGTCGAAGTATGTTGTAACTGGGAGGGAGATTGTCATTATCTTGATTTTGGGGTTTAAGCCAAGTTTCATTTACAGAGATAATGTCTGGGGAGTGATGAGACACCCATGCATGAAACTGGCTAACGTTTATTTATTTATTTTACATTTGATACCGGGGGTGTCTGACTGAGCCAAAAAGGCCCTTTTTCAGCAGAGGCTCGTGGAGAAAAGCTCCATATAGAAAAATTACAGATACATTTAGTTATTTAGACATGATCAGTATACACACAAATTACAAAAGACATGTTTTTACAGTAGTATGCAGTACATCAACAGTTACAGTGGAGAGAACAAACAAAAACATTTTAATTTAAAAATAAAGGTAATTAATAGATTTGTGGTGTACAGCTGAAATTTGGAACGTAGGTAGAATACATACATAGTATACAGGTACAGTACATACATTGTAGATTAGCCAGTGTTTGTGAGTAAGATTGAAAACTGTTATCAAGTACTCTAGGTTTAGTATGTGTACCTTATCCGCTTTCACTAGCCTGGGGAGCAATCATGGCACTGCGAACTTTGCTTGAGATGTTGACTGATGAGGTCTTTAAAGAAGGCTTTGAATGATGTGTTTTGAATGCTAGTGGGGACAGAGTTCCATTTTTTAGCCACTGAACTACTATATAGTGCATCTCCAAAGCTATTGTAGCTGTTGGTGACTTCTAGTAGTAGTTTGCTTGATGATCTAAGGGGCCTTTTGGCTGAGTGATGTTGTACTAGGTTTTTGAGGGCAGGAAACTTATTGGGTAGGTAATAGATCGAATGACAGAGGCAAAGCTGATTGTAGGTTAGGAGGTTGGGCAGTTCAAGCCAGTGGAGCTGTCTCAAAGCAGTACAGTGATGAGGTCTATATGAACAATTTGCAGCAAAGCGGGCAGTTCTGGTGTAGCAGGCTTCCATTTTGCTTAGTTCAGTTTTGGTGAGATTAGTCAGAATGGGAGATGCATAGAGTAGGGTGGATAGAAGTTGTGAGCGAGCAATGGCTTATCCTGTGTTGTTGGTAAGAAATGGTTTGATACGGTAGAGTGATCCCAGTTTGGCATGTTCTTTTTTAATAGTTAAGTTGAGATGACTATCAAATTTTAGGTGGGAGTTTATGGTTATTCCCAGTAGCTTAGCCTGTGCCACTGGAGTGATTGGAGTAGCATTTGTGGAGTAGATAGTGAATTGACTGTTATCAGTGTTTTTGTTAGAACTGGTTATAATCATAAGCTGAGTTTTCTTTGGATTGAGGATAAATTGGGTTTTGGTAAGTTAGTTTTCAATGTCAGAGAATGCTAGTTGAGTTGTTTGCAGGAAGGTGGGAATGTTTTGTGCAGCACAGATTAAGGTAGTGTCATCTGCATACTGAATGATAGATGCATGCTGTGTGGAGGTATGGAGGTCATTTGTGAAGATTGTGAATAGTAGTGGTCCTAAGATAGAACCCTGTGGGACTACTATAGTTATGGGCAGCTGAGGAGAGAGAGAATTTTCCCATTTCACAGCTTGGTACCTGTCAGTTAAGTAGCTTTGGAACCAGGTTAAGACTGGAATTTGATAGGTGATATTGGTTTAGTTTGTTTATCAGGATTTGGTGCGAGAATGTGTCAAATGCTTTGGACAAATCCAAAAAAAGAGTTGAAACCTGCAGGCCTTCATTTTTGAGATGGTTTACTGTGCCTGTGAAGCAGAGGAGCGCTGTAGAGGTACTATGGGCAGGTCTGAAACCATGCTGAGTAGGTGACAGGATGTTGCTGTCTATGAGATATTTTAGCATCTGGGTATGGATGCATTTTTCTAGGATTTTGGCCAGGGGGGAGAGTAAAGCTATGGGTCTGTAGTTATTAAGTTCAGTGGAGGTCCCATCTTTATGTATGGGTGTAACATAGGATGTTTTCCAGAGTTTTGGGCACATAGTTTTCAACAATTGATCTGTTTATGAGAGTGGAGATTGGAATAGCAATAGCATCTGCTGTGAGTTTCAAGAAATAGCTGGGGAGTAGGTCGGCTGCTGTTGATGAGGTTTTTAGTTTGGAGAGCAGGCTTTTGATTGAAGTGGTGGAAACTGTTTTGAGGGTAAAGCTTGTATTAGTGTTATTTGTGTTGGAGGGGGTAGTGAGGAAGGAACTGTCCTGTGATACTAAGGATAGAATTGAGTTCACAAAGTGGGAGTTGAATTGTGTTTCGATGGGAATTTTAGTGTCAGGGGTGGTTGGTTTGGGGGTAGCCTTTTGGGTGGGTGTTTTTATGATACTTGTTGTTTAGGATACTTCTAATATTAATAGAATAGAAAGAATTTTGTTTGCGTGGTATAGATGATTGGTTAGAATTGGGGATGGTATTTTGTGGGGTGGAAGAGTTAGCTGTATGACCAGGATTAGGATGTATGTCACCTGGCATGAGTAGGATCCTTGGGAGATAGTAAGATTTCCTTTTTAGTGGGTGATTGTTAAGGTATATTGACCTATTTTTTGATAGAGGATGGATGGAGGGAGGGGGTTTTATTTTGGGGAGGGGTGTGCTAATTGGAAGAAGGGGTGCATAGATGAGTATAGGTTGCTGCAGATAAGAGCAAGTGTGTAAGTGAGGATAGGTGGGCACATTATTAATTGGGGTTAGGAGTGATGGAGGGGCTGTGATGCTGAGTAGGAGTAGTAGTGGGGATAGGAGTAGTACAGCGGTGATTGCAACTGGTATCTTTTAAGGGGGAGGAGGAGGTATTGTTCTTGAGAGGTGATGGGCAGTTACAAATTTAGAGTGGCTGGGTTAGGAGTTTGGGAAGAGCTTGTGTGTATTAGGTGAATGTAATGTATGGTAAGTAAAGAGCAGGTTGAGGGAGTTGGCTTATGTACAGGAAAGGGAGGAGTTAAATGGTGGGAGGAAATTAGTGGCTAGGTATAAAGGAAATGATATGGGGGTGGGTGGGAATGGGGGTGGGGGGAGAGTGAAGTGAGCTCGAGTGTAACAAGGCTACTCCAGAAACAAAGGATTCAGCAGAAACAGTCAACCTGTAAGTATAAAACCAAACTGGAGGGCAATTCTGTTGAGCTATTTACAGAGATACATGCACATATAGTCCATATAATAAGAGGAGTTAGCAGTTACAGTAATTTTAACTTAAAAGTACAGTTTACAGCTGTGGATGAAGAGGGTGGATAAGGTTCAAGTTAGGTGGGTGAATGGCAGGGCATTCGTGATAGTGTGCTCACCAGGCTTCCTTAGGTGTACAGGGCTTCTAATCTAAAGTTTTAATTAGGTTTTGCCAGGAATACTGGTATTAATTACAGTTACATACTTTGTTTAACTCAGATGGAACACTAGATAGTTGCTATTTGTAGCAGGGAGTTCAGTCTTATTAGCTGCTAGGACTGGAACACTGCTGTTTCTTTGGAGTGAAATTCAGAGTTTTTAAAGCGAAATATCTAGGCGGAGAGGAAGAGAAAAAAAGATAAAAATGGTTATATGGAGCTGCAGTAAGGGGTTAGACCACAAGACAATATTACAGGGTACAACTATGAAGTCTGCAAGATAATTAATGGGGCAGAATGGTGCCTTACATTTGCAGACGGTTTAGCTACTGTTGTAGGTTGTAGGTACTGGGCTCGCTTTGAGGTTTGCAGAGAAACATAAGAATAAAAAGAAAAACCTTATAATACTACTTAAATGAAAGGTAGAAAGGCTAGGAAGTGTGTGGAAAATACGGAGATCCTGTTTGTAACAGCTAATCTACACATAGTGTTTCCTTCCAGCATAAACATGCGATCTTAAGCAATGACTGGAACAGCTACCAGCTACTTATTTTTATAACATTGTAAAGACAGCAAGTGTTTTATAACATTTTTAAAGGCAGTACAGCAGTACCAAGCATTCAACAAAACGTAAAAAAGTAGCATCTTAATGTGAAGTCTATTCTGTATTGGCGGCAGACAGAAACTGCAACAATGTAACAGTAGTTGTTAAGTGTGGTAACAGAGTCTAGCACTTTTCCGTGCAAACGGATAGTACCAGCAGTTAATAAACAAACAAAATGAACTAACTTAATATCTGTGCATACAGTGCATTGATTACTTCATAGCAGTTCAATCACAGGATAAATAAAAGCACATTTTAGAGCATATTTCAAGTACAGGAATCAGTATTGCCTAAGCGTATTTACCTGGTTTACCTGGTGAGCACACTAACATAGAAGCCACGGAGTGGGGCACAGGGAGGCCAGATAGGTAGAGAAGACAATTAAAAATGGCTCCCTTGTTACAAAGGGACTACTATAGGCTTAGGCAGTACATGAGGTAATGAGTGGGTGTGGGTGGATTACTCCAGAAATGAAGGGTTCAACAGAAACAATTAATCAATCTGTAAGTATAAAACCAAACTGGGGGGCAATTCTGTTGAGCTATTTACAGAGATACATGCACATATAGTCCATATAATAATAGGAGTTAGCAGTTACAGTAATTTTAACTTAAAAGTACAGTTTAGAGCCATGGGCGGAGAGGGTGGATAAGGTTCAAGTTATGGGAGTGAATGGCAGGGCATTCATGATAATGTGCTCACCAGGCTTCCCTAGGTGTACAAGGCTTCTAATTCTAAAGTTTTGATTAGGTTTTCCCAGGAATACTGGTATTAATTACAGTTACATACTTTGTTTAACTCAGATGGAACAGTAGATAGTTGCTGTTTGCAGCAGGGAGGTCAGTCTTATTAGCGGCTAGGACTGGAACACTGCCATTTCTTTGGAGTGAAATTCAGAGTTGTTAAAGGGAAATATTTTATTTAACTCAGATGGAACACTAGATAGTTGCCATTTGTAGCAGGGATGTCAGTCTTATTAGTGGCTAAGACTGGAACACTGCTGTTTCTTTGGAGTGAAATTCAGGGTTGTTAAAGGGAAATATTTTGTGTAACTCAGATGGAACACTAGATAGTTGCCATTTGTAGCAGGGAGGTCAGTCTTATTAGCTGCTAGGACTGGAACACTGCCATTTCTTTGGAGTGAAATTCAGAGTTGTTAAAGTGAAATATCTGGTTTACCTGGTGAGCATGTTAACATAGAAGCTGTGAGGCACAGGGAGGCCAGATAGGTAGAGAAGACAATTAAAAATGGTGCCCTTGAGTAGAATGGGGAGAAGAATGGGATGGTGTGGTGGATAAGGAGCAAGAAGATAGTTGTGATGGAGTTTCAGGGTTTGTGCTGCCATGGGCTTGGGGAAAAGAAGCAGTGATGCATGCTATAGCATCAATAAAATGAGAATTAAAGACAGTGGCTATTTCGTGAGTCATTTTGTCCGGATTTGGACTGGATTTAGTAGTGATATAATAGAATTCCAGAATTGTTTGGGGTTTAACTAATGGTCAAACTGAAGTTTTAGATGGTGGTATTTTGTCTTTGTTGATCAGTCTTTTTGTCTGGTTTAGAAGTTGTTTAAATTTCAGTAGGCCTGGAGGGTTTTTATTTGCTAGCCATTATTTCCAAATTTTGTCTCTGGCTTTCATAAGTTCTTTAGTGATTTTAGTCAGCAATGGGGCAAGGTTTGTTTTGATCCGCTTTAGAGGAAGAAGAGCGAGGCTATTTAGTATATGTAGAAATGTTGAGTTGAAGTAGTTAACTACACCAGCTAGAGGGAGAGTTTTTAGCATGTGCCAGTTAATCTTTTTTAGAGTATCTGTGAAGCTCAGTGGGTTGAATTTTATCAGGTTCCTTATTAGTTTATACTGATGTGGCTTTTGAAATGAAGGGGCAGTCCAGTGAACAAAGGTAGAGAGGTGGTTTCTGAAGGTGTTTGGGAGAGTACTGGCAGAAGATATTTTATTGGGTTTATTGACAAGATTCCAATTTAAAATGGAGCCACAGACATTGTTCCTATTAGGTCTGTTCGGAGAAGTGATAAGATGAGTAAGACTAGATATATTGATGTCTGATGATGGAATGTTGGGGCGGAGGTCTAGCCAGTTGATATTTACATCATCACCTAAGATAATGGTTTAATTCTTGATATTGTTGGATATCTAGGCAAGGATTTCCTCCAGTAAGGGTATGTTGTTACCCGGGGGTATATAGGAGGACTATGATACATACTTTTTTTACAGTCATTCATTTTTAGGAAGGAAATAAGAATTTTAGCATTGGCAAATCGTGAAGTAGAATTTGTATAGGGAACTATATTATAGGAGGTAGGAAAGAGTGGTGCAACACCACCTCCCTTTTTGTGGGGTCTATCACATCTTAAGGTAGCAAAGCCTGGAGGGAGAAATTCAGAGTCCTTAATTTACGGTTTTAGCCAGGTTTCAGTAGCAGCAATGATGTCAGGTTGATCATGGGCAATCCATGCATGAAAGTCTGGGATTTTATTACAAATGCTTTGTAAGTTTAGAGTGACCATATATAAGGATTTGTGGGAACTGCTGGTATTAGGTTGTGTAAGGGTAACGATTGAAGTGGGCCCAGGAATGGGGTGGACATCTCTACATAAAGGTAAAGTAGTTAGCCTGAGGAAGTAATGTGTTAGCTGATGCTTTCTGAAGGGATTGGTAAAGTAAGTTTGTAGGCTGGTGGTAGAAGTATGTGGCACAATGAATTGGCTATTATATTTTATTGTGGGAGTATTTTTGTTTTGTGTAGGATAATGGGTTTTATTTGATAGAGGCTAGGATATATGTCTGAGTAACTTTCAGAAAGGTTAGATAAAGGAGATGTAGTGGTTGTGAGTTTGGAGGGCAAGGAAATGGGATTGAGAGCAGTGAGGTGTATTAGGGAAAGAAAAAGTGTGAAGAAAAGTGAGAACGGAAGTATGAATGTGCTAGATGGACACATGGTAGAAAGGTTTTTGGATGGAAGAGGCTTGAAGCTGAGTAGCAATAGAGAGGGTAAGATGGTAGTGTAGTAAGTGGAAGAGGTGTAAATAGGGTGAGAAGAGATATAATAGGAAGCTAGGAAGAGGAGCAGTGGGATGAAAGGAGACTAGGATAAGGCTAAATAAAGTATGGAGTGATTAATGAGGTAAGGTAGGAAGGATGGGGTGAAAATGTGATGGTGTGATGTGTATAAAAGTTAAAGAAAGTGATTTATTTAGATAAGTATAGATAGATAAGGTATATTAATAAATATGTGGAGCTGATCAGCTGGTCTTAAGAAGTAGGAAGGAGGGGTGTTGGGGAGGGAATGATGAGTTGTGATGGACTGGGTGGGTTGAATAGAATAGTATTTGAAGTGGTGACTTTTTATTGGTAGTGGAGAATTAGTGGGAGGAGTTAGTTCCAATTAAGTGTAGGTGTAGGGTGGGTGGGATTTTGGTGGTATGGGTAGGGGAGTGGAGTGAGCCTGAGTGCAGCAAGGGTGAATGGAGTGGGTTGAACTACAATGCAGACCAGAAAGCAGATACAAAAAAAGACTATCCGCTAGACTTCCATGCCCAGGTCCATGCCATGAAGTTGTAAACAAACAGCCCATTCACTTTTTCAAAACAGAGTGTAAATGCAGTTTTAACTGATTCTAGGAATATGAGTTATTTTTCATAATTCTACAAAGAATAAAAGAAAGGAACTGTTTAAGGCTATGGGAGGAGGGGAACCTGGACTATGGCATCTGATTTAGTATGCACGCCGCTATGCAACAAAATGCTTAAGGAAACTTTTGCTGTAACTTGAGTAATATGCAGAAATTGGTTAGGGCATACACTGCAGGCGCTTTTGGTTTATAATTGCTCAAGCCGTGATGTTGGTGGTAAATAGGATGAGAATTCAAGCAACCAGCTTAGACTGGAGGAAACATTCGAGGTGCAGTGTATCAGAGACTGTAAAAAGTGGAGAAAATTAAACAGTTTAGAGGAGGGGATTAGAGATTAGACATAGAGAAGTAGCTGTAAAATAGCGGACAATTACTCCACTGTTAACTGAAAATCCTATACGACACCAAACGTACAGTCACAGAGATTCTTGGATTTTGTAAACCCAAACTCCCTGGACCAGATTGTCAGTACACCAATCAGGGGTGCAACCATACTGGATCTGGTCCTCACTAATATGGGACAGTGCTGCACACCCCCTAAGGTAATGTATTCCCAGATAAGGTCAGGCCACAAATTGGTCTCCTTTGAAATAAAAATAAAACCTGGACCATCAGCTAACCCTGGAATATTCAGGAACTACTTTAAGGCTAACTTCCTGCTATTAAGTTATAACATGGCAAAATTTCAAGCCCCCATAAGCCCCGAGAACACTGCTGCCTATGCAGAACTGTTCACAAAAACCCTATACAAGCATGTTAATAGCTGCACAGAGGCAACTGTACCCACCAGGACGAAGTACAGAACTAACTCAAAAAACAAGCCACCCTGGTAGAATCAAAAATCAATAGGCCATATAACAGAAGGAAAAAAATCATGGCAAAAATTAAGAGATGCAGCACCCAGCAGGATAAAAGCACTCTCATCAAACTAAACAAACAACTCAGAGTGCAAATAAAGTATATGAAAGCCAAATTTGAGGTAAATTTGGCCTCCCAGGCCAAGGACACCCACAAGGCATTCTTTAGCTATATCCGCAACCTCAAAGGCAATACAAAATTGTGTGCAGAGCTCACTGTAAATGGAGCCACCTATACTGAGCCAGATAATAAAGCAAACCTACTGGCCGACAAATTCATCTCCAGCTTTACCCCTCTCTTCCCCTGAACCGCCCATCAGGAAATATCATCAAATATAATGCTATTACTATGGAACTGGTCCTTAATGCTCTTTCTTAGGACAAGAACACTGCATCAATAGCCCCAGACAATGTACCAGGATGCCTTCTAAATAGCATGAACCATGACCTATCAGGCCCTCTGGAATTGCTGTTTAACTGCAGCCTCCAAACAGGCTTTGTGCCTTATAAATGAAGAACAGTAACAGTCATTCCTCTACACAAAGGTGGGCCATCTACAGACCCTTGAAACTAAAAACCCATAAGTCTCACTAGTCTTATATGCAAAGCCATGGAAAGAATTATCATGGAAATGATCAATAATGACATTGTAAACCACCAGACACTGGACCCAACCCAGTTTGGTTTCATTAAGGGCAGGTCAGGCCTTCTCAGCCTAGTGGACTTCTTTGAGAAGGTCACCAAAGCAATGGATGAGGGCAAAATGGTTCACACTGCCTACCTTGACATGGCCAAGGCATTTGACACAGTACCCCACTAGGGCATTGTTGACAAACTCAAGAGGTTAGGTACAAACCCATATGTCACAAGGTGGATAGCCAACTGGCTTACAGACAAGACACAGGAAGTTAGAATTGGGTAGTCCACCTGTACAAAGAGGCCAGTCAAAAGTGGAGTCCCTCATGGATTTGTCCTTGGAGCACTCCTTTTTCGCATTTACTTCTCTGAAGTCAAGGCCAATGTCAATGGTTTCTGGCTGACTAAATTTGCAGATGATTGCAAATTAGGAACTGTTATTGAATCCCTCATCAACACAAATGTTCTCCAGGAAGGGCTGACACAGACAAATAACTGGTGTCAGAGCCATGGAGTAAAACTAAATGCCAAGAAATGCATAATAGTATCCTTTGGGAAGTCATCCACCCCTGGTAACTACCATATTGACAACACACTCCTCAGAGTTGACCCAGTAGTTAAGGAATTTGGTGCACACATAGATAGTAATCTAGCCTTTAACCATCATGTGTCTACAGTAGTGAGGAAATCATTCTATGTTGTGCAACTTACAAAGGCATGGCATTTAGGTCCAAGGAAGTCATTGTTCTGCTGTATTTGGCACTCATCAGACCTACCATTGAGTACAATGCCTCCTTTGGTATATACCTAACCAGGGATAACCAACAAATGGAATGTCCACAGAGGTTCCTCACTAAAAGAATACAGGGCATAAGTAAATGTGGTCTGCAGTTCGCATCGAGGCTCTGTCCCTTTATTCTGTCATGTACAGGCTGTTGAGGGGCGATCTCTGCCTGGCATACAGGGTATTGTCAGACCTCATCGTGATGGACTTCCTGCATATACACAAAATAAACAGCACCAGAATTACCCGATCTAAGACTTAAACCTTGCCTGTGATATAAATAGGACCTACTGGAGAGAGAGGTATGTATCCCAGGGACTATCCCATCTCTGGAACAGGCTCCCTGTCCATGTAGTGCAGAGTTCCTCCCTAACCCAATTCAAGTGTAACTTGGACAGTTGGATGGGGAACAGGAAATTCATCCCTGGCTTGGCACCTGTCTCTCTAATGGACACAGGCAACCTGTAAATGCTTCATCTCCCAAGCCCCTGCTTGTAAATATTTCATCTCCCAAGCCCCTGATTACACTTATCAAGTGTACCAGAACTTGTCAGAGATTTGGGATGCACAGCTAGGCTTAAAAAGGCCCTTGTGGTCATTAGCCTAGTAAACACCTATGAACCTATTCAGACAGTTTGATCTGTAGACCAACATACATTAATGTAGAGACATGAAAATGTCATTGCTAATCTGACTCATCAGTTCCATTTAAAAAGGAATAGTGAGTGAACAGATAGTGGATATACTCTGTGATTTTGCTGAAGTATTTGATTCTTTAGTGTACTTTTTTCTTTTCTTTTTTATACTCTTATCTGCTCAAAGACCTGAAATTTCATATCTTTGAAGGTGAAGAAATCTTATATCTTAAGAATTAGTCCCTTTCTTATCCACTACTGCTTGGTAAGTGGCTTTCTGACAGTCTTGTTTGTCACCACTTAAACTCACATCTGTGGTAATGTTTATCAGTACTGTCCTGTTTCAAAATCTCAACCTCAAAGGAGTGCTATAAGCAAACAACTTGGTCATTGATAGGAATGGCCACTCTCACGGAGTCAGTAGTTCCTTGCTTAAATAAGATCTTGTAGCCTTACCCAAATGGTTTTCATGAAGTCACTAAGATACAAACAATGCTTTTGGTACAGCTGCAACATTTTTTAAGACCATTAAAAACTGACACTTTGATGGGTTCATAGGGATAAATCTCTTACAAAAGCCAAGACAGCCCATGAGTAAGTAGTGATGCAAGTTCTGGATGAGCTAGCTGTGGATGGTGTGGAGAGAAGCTCCAGCTCATGTATTTTGGGGTGGGGCAGGGCAGCCCAAACCACTGCATACCTGACACAGCAGAGATGAGTGAATTGACATGGAATAGTATGGGTAGAGATATTCATCCACTACCAAGCTGCCCATGTGTAATATCAATTAATCAACCCATGAATCAAAGAATGCATAAGTCACATTCCATCCAGTATAATTGCACATCAGGCTACCAGAAAATTTGTGTATGCCAGAGAAATTGTCATCCACCACCCATAGCTTTCTGGATGATGACTCCTCCCTCATTCATCTGTCTGTGCAACACTGATTACTTACAAGAATAGGAACTGTATTGATTGGAAAATGACAGTCCCCCCTCAATATGGTATGGAATGCAGTGCTAAGATGGATGCAAGAAACGAATTAGAAATGCAATGGAAAGACCTGGACCTGATGACACACAGGGCAAAAAATAATTAAAAATGGAGTAAACTGGAAGTACCTTCATTATCAGAGGCCTTAAAACGTCTAATGTTTTTAAATATTTAGGTCATTGGCTTGAGTCATTAATCTTACTTATATATAATTGGAATTCCACAGGAAAAAACAAACTGATATAAACCAAACCCATAGCACTGAAACAACTTCAGAGACAAGATAAAAGCCAAACACTTTATTATAACACTAGTTAACCACTTTTTGTTCCCAGTTGCCAATGAACTTCTTCAGAACTACTAAAACATTAAAAAAAATTATTTAAATAGTCACACAATGTTCTCTTTCTAACCAATGCTTAAAATACCCCAATCAGCACTTAATTAAACAGTTTTAAAAACATTTAAACATCCATATGCCACAGTGTTTCATAACAGAATTAATAGAAACTGAATCACTCAGCCCTGTATGACTAGTGGCAACAGATCTTAATAGCCATTCCAATTCATGTTTGTTTAAATGCTCTCCCATAATAAACCTCTCAAACCACTACTCATTGGATCCATTACTAAAAACTTAAAGTCATGTTCTTTATGTAATTGAATGTGTCTATAAAGAGCATTCGTAGACGTACTATTCCTTATATCCAACATATGTTCACTTATCCTGGTTTTCCGCTAGCTGCTGATTTTTCCTGCATAAAATGCAGGACATTGTTCACAGGTAGCTAAATATACAACTTGTGCTGAATTACAAGTATAGTGTTTTGTAATTTTATATGTATTATTTCTTATTTTAAAATCATCCCCCATACTAATGTATGGACATTGGGCACAGTGTCCACATTTAAACATACCTAACTTCTTGTTAGTATTGAGCCCTTAATTGTAATCTTCTTTATATTCTAAAATTTCTTTAAAAGAACAGCCTTTTCTACAAACTAGCTTTGTTTTTTCCCCTGTCTTGGCATATAATGAGATAGCCATCCTAAAGATGTCCCAATTACGAATGAGGCACTCCCCAGTTGCCTTGCTATCTACTGTATATGTATTTATATACAATTTGCTTATATCTTTGTTAGTATCACTACATTCAGTAGTACCTTTTAGCTTGTTAATTGTATATGTTGTTCCATTATTGAAGATGTGCATATAAAACTCATTTTTCCTTTTTGTACAAACTTAATTTCTAATATTTGTTAAGAATTACAGTGGGTAGCCCATCTGTGCATATCTATTAATATTTCTATTTCTGCTATAAAGGTATCAAATTCAAATATCATACGGGCTAATTGGACTATCTGTCCTTTAAGTACTGCCTTCTTTTGGTGTAATGGATGCCAACTATTGAAATGAAGGTACATATTGGAAAAAGTGCTTTTTCTGTGAATGTTGGATATAAGACTTGGCTTAGACACATTTTTCGTTAATTCTTTGTCTAAATAAATGATCTTATCAGTACTCACATTCAAACTAAACTTTAAAAATTCACATGTACTATTTAAATAACTTAAAAATGCATCTAATTTCTGTTGAGTATCTGTCCATAAAATAAATATATCATCCAGGAAATGAGTATATAAAATCCACAATTCTTTGTACTGACTCTTAAAATAAACTTGTTCTCCAAGTATGTCATGAAGAGGTTCGCAAAACTGGGGGCACAAGCTGCCCCCATTGCCACTACTGTCATGTTTATAATAGCAATTGTTAAAAAAGATATTAATTATTCTTTAAAACTAACTCAATTAATGCTACTACAGCATTTCTTTTGTCATTTTCTAATTGTGCTGAAGAAAACAACTGCTCTTCAAACCAATTTAATCCTTCAACATTGGGTATAACAGAGTATAAGTTGTTCACATCAACAGTTATAAAAATGCTATCAGGTGAAAAATTTAAGTTAATTTTATCTAAAAACTCTCATGAAACTTTGCAGATGTATGTGACTTGTTTTAATCTTCCCTTAAGCATATGTTCTAAATACTTAGCTATGAAATAAGTTTTCAATTGAGTAACATCAACAGTTGGTCTCAGAGGGGAATTGTCTACATTCTTATGTATTTTAGGGATACCAAAAATTCCAGCAATAACTGGTGATTCATTCTTTATATAGTCAAATTCACTTTTATCTATCTGTCCCTGAAATAACATATCAGTCAACACTCTTTACGGACACATTCAACTATATAAAGAACATAACTTTAAATTTTAAGTAATGGATGAAGTTAGTAGTGTTTATAGGTTTTATTAAGGGAGAGCATTTAAACAAATGTGAAATGGAATGGCAGTTAAGATCTGATGCCATTAGTCATCCAGGGCTGAGTGATTCAGTTTCTATTAATTCTGTTTTGAAACTGAGGCATATGGATGTTTAAAATGTTTTTAAAACTGTGTAGTTCAATTATGTGTTGATTGGGGTGTTTTAAGCATTGGTTAAAAGAGAACGTAGTACTATTTAAATAAATGTTGTTTAATGTTTTAGTAGTTCTGAAGAAGTTCCTTGGCAATTGGGAATGAAAATGCTTAACTACTCATAATAAAGTGTTTGGTTTTTATCTTGTCTCCAGTGTCATTTCAATGCTATGGGTTTGGTTTAATCTTATTTATCCTTCATGTGGATATTATTCAGTGGAAATGTTTAGAGGAAAGTATCATTTCTACTCAGTACGTGTTATAACACAGTTTCACTTCTTTTAACACTAGAATTATGCTTTGCACTATCAAAGTATGTTCTCAAACCAACCATTGAGTAGAGTCTTCTGACAGATTAAAATAACTCAAGCTAAACCCAAGCTGAAAGCTTCATTAAAACAACTTTGCAAGGTTATGGCATAGACTGCAAACTGGGAACATTACTGTAAAACCTTCTGCAGAGCAGGCTGGTTATCAGTAAACCCAAGGTTTGTACTTCTGACATTCATCCCAACAGTCAGACTCAATAATCTGTGCCACTGTTCTTCCCTTTAGTGCTCTGTAACTTCATATCCTAACTTACAATATATATGCTTTTTAATTTCCATCTTAAATTATTTTTCTATTTTACAACACTACTTGCTGTGTATGAGCAAAACATTTATAATGCAGGGCCCAACATTTTGGAATACTGTGCCTATTATCACTAGATCTTTAACTGTCTTAATCAAGATTTCTTTCCACTGTCAAGCTTGTTGAATGCACTCAAAAGACAAAAGGTAGGTGTTGACACAAACATTATATGGAGTTTGTATGCTGTTCATGTGTCTGCTTATGTTTTTGTCAGGGACTCCAATTTCCTTCAACATCTGAAAGACATACGACAATGAAAACTGCCAATATTTAATTTACCTCATGGTGTGTGGGCTTTGTGAATGTATATGTGCCCAGTGATACACTGATGTTTTGTCGAAGACTAATTCCTCCTTGCTTGTTGGAAAAGGTTCTAGCTTCCCAAGATCCACCTTAGATAAAGTAGGAATTCCAAATGTGGCAGTATTGTGAATTCTGCTTCAGGATTTGTGCCTCAGTACTTTTTATACTTGTAACTTGAAGCCCTGTCACTATACTCAGTATCCTACGGACACCTAAGAGGTGACCTGTGTCTGGCATACAAGGCATCCTCCAACTCATTACTGATGGATTTCCTGCACAACAGCACGTCAAATGGCACCAGAAATACTCAGTCTAGGGATCTGGACTGCAACTTTGGTAGAACAGTTTGGAGGGACAGGTATATTTTGCAAAGGATACTGCTGCTATGGAACAGACTCCCCAGCTGCACAAAACAAAGTTCATCCTTGTCCATTTTCAACTGCAACTTAGATCTATGGTTAGGAAACAGAAAATGTACCCCAGGACTGTCCTTTGTACTACTAATGGACAGATGCATGCAGCACCTAAATGCTTTATTCCATGCATGGGTCCCCTCAAATTATCTGTGGTATGATCCCAGTTATTGTCATTAGGGGTAATATATAATTATCAACCATGGGATGGGTAAGGCCAATCAATAACAAAATTGAATAGGTTATTTCAAGTATAAAAAGGGAAACTCGCTAGGCTTAAAATGGCTGGCAAAGGCAACTAGTTTAGTACTTACCTATGAACCTATATATCTGTTTAAAGTTGCATTCCATTTCCTTTCTGTTTATCTTGCTACTGTTTTCCCCTATTTTATGAGTCTGCCCCTGCCCCTACTGAAACATTAAGCTCAAAGTTTCTGAAATTCTAACTATAGAACTAGAACTCCAATCTGAATTGTTTTTCAACCTTCCCACTCCATTCTTGTGGTTTTAAAAGGCTGTGCTTCTGGCTTCCACCCCTTATGGTAATTTGACTACAAATGTCTCTCCCTCTCCTCTTTCTTCATTATTGGCTGTTGTGTAACATATACCCATAATATTAAGCTCCTACCCAGCAAACTTGAGTAAACCTCTCTTACTACAAATTGTTTCCTGCTCATTTTCCCAGAGCTCCCATCTGCTGGACTCCCTTGCCTCTCTCTGTGTGGGTCTTGAGTTAAACCTACTCTATCCTTTGCAGATAGGATATTTATTTTATTGTTTTGTACTTTGATTAACTGTTTAGGGCACTACTGCTTTATTTGTTGATTTTGCCTTTAAATAATCTAAAGGTCCCTTATATATTATATTCCCTTGTCAAGGCAGTTTAAATTGTTTTGTTGTAGCATTGTACTTGCAAAACAAACTTTCTTTCTGTTTTTATATCAAGAAGTTATCAGTGCCCTGTACAGACATAAAACACCAAGAAAGTAAAGTTTATCTATAAAACTTCCCTTAGAACTGAAACATGTAACTTAGAGTCACTAAAACAAAGCCATTGCCCAGAGACAAACTCATTAGCACATTAAACAGCACTACTATCAAATCTTAGCACAATTTAACTTAGTCTAATGTCAAACCCCAGAGACCAACCAAGGAAATCTCTGTATAATCCAGTCCACAACCTACAGTAGCCCACCCAAATACAGGCCCAGACATCATAGATATGCAATTTCCAAATGCCTCCATCATCAGCTATGGATATCCTGAGACAATGTAGCAATTGTCTCATGTTCACAGATAAGCATTTAATCTTTAAAGAAACAAACACAGTAGGTGAGAGATGCACATACACAGTTTCACTGGAAGCAAAAATCTCGCCTACAAACAAGGTTGTCAAGAGCACACATCTATATCCACCACACATAGTGACTACCAGACACATGGATCAACTAATGCTGAGGCAATAAAAAGCTTCACAAACCTCAAAGACCTCCAAAGCCTATAAACGGCAATGCCTATCCTCAGCATTCTCAAAAGCACTCACCAAAAGCAACACCAAACATCACACATATGCATACATCCAGTGGAGTCCCAAGAACAAAGTCCATAAGACAAGCAAACACATTACCCATGACTCTTGTCATATGGGACACCACTGTATGATACACAGATGCTCCACTCACCAGAATAAACAAGGAAAGGAGAGTGGTTAGTTGCTTATCTGGATCCATGATCCACCAAGTTATGCACTCACTTAAATCACTACACCACAGGTACCACTATGATTCTTTCATAGTCCATGATTGCATTAATGACCTAAGATGTGCTTCCCTGTACTATATGTAGAGAGAGATTGTTGATTTCAATGAATATTTATCTCAGGCAGGTATGTGCCTTACACTTTGCAGCATTCTACTTTCACCAAAGTTGATAACATAGTATGAACAAAAGACGATTTACTTCAATAATTGGCTTCCAGGGGGAATCAATATTTGTCAGTATTGGAAGATATTGTTAAAGTGTTTTGCTTTACAAATGATGGTCTGCACCTGTCTACCCTAGGCTTCTGAATATTGGCTAAAACTTTAGCCATCCCCGTAGATCCTTTTTAGGCAATGCCAAATTGACAAACCTACTGACATAGTAAATAAGTCCAAAGAAAGCTTAAGGTGTTACTGCTCAATGCTTGGAGCCTAAATTAGAAACTCCACAAGCTACAAGCCCTCCTCACTCTGGAGAATATAGACATCTGTCCTTTGCCATTACCAAGACATGGTTTAAATCCACAGAAAGTACTCCATCAATGCAAGGCTTAAGTGTGTTCCACACATTTAGACCATCAGCTGCACAGACAGGGACAAAGGGTGAAGGAGTCTCAACCTATATTAGCAACAAGCATAATGCTAGGTTGGCTAAACACGACGATGCCCTGGAATTTATCCATGTCCAAATCACCGCACACAAAGTCTGATACAATGTCCTAGTAAGCTATAGACCACCCTGTATGTCTATATTGTCTCATACGAGCTCGTACCTAGACTTAGTAGAGACACTCACCATTAAACCAAATACCCTACTCATGAGACACATTAACTGCCACTCTATAGACTGGGAAACATACACTTCCTCGTACTCATAGGCACAATGATTCCTGGAGTTTACTAACACAAATACGCTTGACTAGATGGTGCGCACACCGACCAGAGGTTCAAACATACTGGACCTAATACTAATGCTCACCAATATGGGAGAGCTCTGCACCCCCCCCCCCCAAGTATTACATCCTCAATGGTGATTTCAGACCACAGAACTGTCCCCCTCGAAATAAAAATCAACTTGGTAACCCCAGCAAACCTGTACCAGTTAGGAGCTATTACAAACTATATCCTATTACGTGATAGTTTGTCAAAATTCAGTGCCCCTCTTGACCCTGAGTTCACAACAACCTGTCTAGAATTGCTCACAGAGACCCTGTACAACCACTGGCTGTATAGAGGCTGTTGTACCTAATAGAAGTAAGTCCAAAACAAACTCTAAAAACAAACCACACTGTCGGAATCCTAACTTTTGTAGGATATATAGCAAAAGGAAAAACATCATGGCTAAAATCAGGAAGACAACTCTCATAATGATAGGTGCTCTCTAATTAAACTGAACAGTGAATTAAGAGAACTAATTAAGTCCAATAGGGCCAATTATGTGGTCAGGATAGCCTCACAAGCTAAAGACAGTCACATGGCCTTCTACAGCTATATCTGAAACCTCAAACGTCAGTGTGCCAAACTGGTGGTCAATGGTTCCACCTTCACTTAGAAGAGCAACATAGAGAATTTGCTGGCTGAGAAATTCAGCCCAAACTTCTCCCCCCATAAAATACCTACTAGCATACCTCCCCCCACACAACTATTAACAGGGAGTAAGTCCTGATATCACTCACTTAGGCCAAAAACACAGCCTCAAAGGGGCCCCAACAACATCCTGGGATGCCTCTTAAATAGCTTGAAACATGACTTAGTATGATCATGTGAGTCCCATTTCAACTACAGCCTGGAAACAGTCTTTGTACCATGACAATGGAGAACTGTAACGGTTATCCCACTTCAAAAGGGTGAACCATTAACCGACCCTGGAAAATATAGATCTATTAATCTGACTAGTCTAATATGTAAAGCTATGCAATGAATTATCATGGAAATGACTAGCTAAGACATAGGCAACCTTCAGACACTGGACCCAAACCAGTTTAGCTTTGTCAAGGGAATGCCTATGCCTACTAAACCTACTGGACTTCTTTGAGAAGGTTAACATGATGAGGGGAAAGTGATGCATACCACCTACCTGGACCTGGCTAAGATGTTCAATACAATACCCCACTCTGGTATAGTTGGCAAACTCAACAAACTGGGTATAAACCCTTACATCATTCGGATTGCCAACTGGCTCACAGGCAGGACCCAGCAACTCAGGATTGGTGAGACCACCTCTACTAAGAGACTGCTTACCAGTGGGGTACCTCAGGGATACATGCTGGGTCCACTCCTGTTTGACATCTACTTCTCAGAGACAAAGGCTAATGTCAAAGGCCTTTGGTTGACCAAGATCACAGATGACTGCAAACAGGGAGCTATCAAAGCTCCCTATGACTGCAAATTGGGAGCTATCATAGGTTCCCCCCATAACACAAATATCTGTATGTAAGTAAAGAATGCCTTATGGTTGTCCTTAGTTGAGGAAGCTAATTTGGATTCATAATTTGCTTTGGGGGACTTTCACAAGAAGTCTTATTTGCTTGTTTAAGCTGAGGAGGGAGTGTTTCCAGTTTAGGGCTTCCTCCTTCTTACTCTTAGACAGCAATTTCTACCTCTTATTGTAAAGTCTGTTAATGGCAGTTGTCCGCCAGGCAGGTTTGCTCTTCCTTGAGGAGCTTGTTTTGGTCCTATCAGGTATCATCCAGTCAATGCAGTTATACAGGTGTTTGTATAAAGCATTGGTGTAGAACTTGGCATAGTTCCGAGTTCCATCTGAGGGGGGAGGGGCATGAAGCTATTTATACCATTCCCTAAGAGGGTATAATCTGCTTTGGAGAAGTTTTTCAGTTTAGTTTCTGCTGGGGGGGGGGGGAGGTCACGTTTGATAATTATTTCGAATGAGACTGATTTGTGGTCAGATCTCATCTGGGAAGACCTCACAGTGGAAGTGCTACAGTGGTCCACATACCGGTAAGCATCAGATCCAGGATGTTAGCATCCCTTGTGGGGGTGTCATTCAACTAGTCCAGGGCACTGAAGTTAATGAAGTTGAGGAATCTTTGGGCAAGTGAGTTTGAGCATGAGTAATATACCCAGTCATTGGATGGGTAGTTAAAGTCACCCAAAACCACGGTGTTCGGATGTATGTTGATAGACTCAAGTAGATCCAAATAGACAGAGTGGGTGTCCTGATTTATGGAGAGGGTCCTGTAGCTGGCAATGATTTGAATAGGTGTCCTACCAACAATTAATTGCATGTGAAGTATCTCCAGGGAATCATACTGTTTAGACAATCTGGAGGTGTATTTATCTTTAATGAATATTGATACACTGCCTCCTTTCGTTTTCATGCCTTCAGTTTGTGGTCTGAACATATGAAAGGAGGTGTAAAGAGATGTAACCCAGCATGGCTGGGGTGCTCTCCACAGAACATGTCTCTGTGACTTCACAAATGTCTGCATCCACTGCTTCCAGTGAGTGCAGTTTCATGTTAAAACTCCTAGAATTTTGTAGCATGATCTTGAGGTTGTTTTTAAATGAAGTTTTTATGTTGGGAATTTTGTCCTTGAGACACTGCCTGAAAAAGGCACTATGTGGGTGGCAAGAGCCTCAGCCAGTAGCCAAAGTCCCAGGGGTGACTGATGAAGACCATCTCTGGCAAAGCATCAAGGTCTGTTGATTATGCTACCCCAGGCTGAGAGATACTGGACCCCCTTAGAATGACACCAGAAACTAAGCCAATTATTGAAGTCAATCATTTTCCTTTTCTTTTGAGGCATCATCCCAGGAGAAGGTAAAATGCTGCTTAAGGCTGGGGACATACCTGTCTGAGTCACATAGTCCGAGAGCTCAGTCATGTCTCTCTTCTTATAGTCCAGAGTGGTATATCTCAAGTTGTTCACAACAACATGGACTGTGATGGAGTCATAACAGTACCTGTTGTTGAGAGACTTGACTGCATGTGTGATATGGCAGATCCTGGTACCTGACAGACAGCTGATTGTGACCTTTTCCTTATCCAGCCTGGTGAGAGTGACATCTGTGTGTCTCAAGATGGAATCACCTATGACTGATATATTTGGTTTTGTGTTTTGCCTTAAGGGCTTGATAGGTGAGGCACTGGTGCATGAGCTATTATGTATATTGTGTTCTGCAGAGGAAGAATTATGTATAGTGTGTTTGTGTTTGGGAGGTCTCTGGTATTTAGGTATGTTTATTGTGAGGACCTCCGCATATATAGGTATGTGTAATATGGGGTTGGGTGGAGTAGGAGGTGAGGTGTGCATGCTGGCAACCTGCTCATTGTCATATGTACTGACTGATGTGTGAGAGAGCATGGATTCAAGTTTCTTAAAATAGTTGCATCTCTCACATGTTGAGTTTGTATGGACTAAGAGTAGATGGTTGTAGGTGAACATGAGGCAGTTGATACACTGCCTCAGGGTGCCGATGTTGACCCGGAAATTGTCTGTTGTATTGTCAGGTAAATTTATATGGTCAGGAAAAGAGGTGACATTGGTACCTCTTAGGCTAGGCTTAGTGTTCCACCTGACAGTAGAGCAGGGTTGCAGAAAACCTTTGGAGGACCACAAGCAAAGTGCTAAGAGAAAATTTAACAAGTAAAATATTTGTGTCTATAACCACCAACAGTAACTACCACTATTTGGTAGTGCACGATGGTGCGCTACACGCAAACAAGCACAAATGCAGGACTTAAATAAAACAAGAAATAACCATTTTAACACAAACTAGCCAATAAGGATGCTTTCTGTGAGCTCTAGTCCAATCACCCTTGATTAGATGGGACCCAGACAGCACACTCCTTCCACAAGGGTGCAGAAGGGCCTTAACCAACAAAGATGGCTTGAATTTTATGTTCAGAAGTTACAAAAAGAGACCCAGAAACAGCAAACCTGGAACTGGGGCTATGCTACAGCTGAACTAGTACAGTATACAGTAAAATGTGACCAAAATCAGTTCAGACAAATCAGAGAGTAGAATGCAAATACAAATTAAAAGTGCAATATAAGAGAAAAACAGGCACCTAAAATTAGTTGTATGCAACAATTGCCTTAGATCTTTCAGTATCTCAGTGAAGAGCTGGTTTTAAGGCTCAAGTGATCCCAAACAGTCTAGATTCAGCAAGTCTGAATCTGGACCATGCTATAAAATGCAGAAGTACTAGAAATTCAAAGTGCATAAAATCGCAGTCACAACAGCAAAAAAACAGTTTAAATAAAGCACCAATTTGCCAGCAGTTCCCATCTTAGCCACAGTCTCCCACCACAAGAGTTTTGACCATAAACCTTCCTAATGTAAAACAACTAATTTTGGAGCCCAAGTGCTTAAGTCAGAACTAAGACACTTCAGAATAACAGATACAATAGGCCTTCAACCAGCAATTTCCAAATTAGAAGGGTATAGGCTATTCTCTCCTGCCACAAGAGTTTAGACCACAAATCTTCCTAATATAAAGTAACTGGTTTGGAACCCAAGTGATTAACCAGAATAAAGACACTTAGAATAGCAGGCACAATAAGCCTTCACCAGCAATTCCCAGCTTAGAAACGTGTAGGCCACACTCTCCTGCCACAAGAGTCTAGACCTCAACCTGGGTCTATGTTAAATCAATGAACGCTTAAAAAGTGAATGCTGATTTATTGACCCTCTTTAAGTGAAGCTTAAAATCCCAAACACTCAGAACAGCAATTTTTTTCCCAGGGAAAAAAATCTCTGTTCCACAAAAAAAAACAAAAAAAAAAAATAAAACTTTAAAACAGTAAATAAACACCCCCCCCTCACTTAAATATACCAACTCCGAGATCGCAGCACAGTGAAGGAAATGGCAAAGTCCTGAAAATGACCCAGCAATTTTTTTCCCCGGGAAAAAAATCGCTGTTCCGCGTGTTCAGGATTTTCAGCTTTCACTTAAAGAGGGTCAATAAATCAGCGTTTGCTTTTTTAAGCATTCACTGATTTAATATCGACCCCTCAACCCTCCTAATGTAAATTAACTGGTTTGGAGCCCAAGTGCATAAACCAGAACTAAAAGACTTTCAGAATAACAGACAGAATTAGCTTTCAACCAGCAACTCCCAGCTTAAAAGGGTGTAGGCTATCCTCTCCTGCCACAAGAGTTTAGACCACAAATCTTTCTAATTTAAAAGACTGGTTGGGAACCCAAGTGCTTAAACCAGAACAAAGGCACTTAGAACAACAGGCACAAGAAGCCTTCACCCAGCAATTTTCAGTTCAGAAGGGCAGAGGCTATCCTCTCCTCCCACATGAGTGTAGACCACAAACCTTCTGAATGTAAAATAACTGGCCTGAAGCCCAAGTCCTTAAACCAAAAGTTAGAGGCTTAGAATAACAATTACAACTTAATCATACTACTACCAAGTAGTACTTTAATTTCTTACTATTTTTAAAGTTTGAGATTAGCCTCTTATCTTCCAGTATCCTCTGTTAAAACATTTACATTTAAATAGCTACTATAATGCATATACATATTTTTTCTGCCCAGCAGGGCACACTGTTGATACATTTTTAACATAAGCAACTTTAAAAATAGATTTTCTACACAAGCATCTGTGGAAATCAGTTTGATATACAAATTGCATATAATTCTTTACAAAATTCCAGCTAGCTGTGCTGGCATATGTTACACATCCACTGCCCTACTTCTCCTGGCATGGCTGGCAATACCTCACATTGTCACATCTGCTATAAAATTTAAGATAGATAAATACTTACCGAAGTGGCAGAAACAGCAGAAATATTTACTACATATTACAGGCTATTGTACTGAGATGGTATTTACAATGTTTATTTATGGCCCTAGATGTCTTTCTTTACAAGATTGCTTTAATTTAGTCTTTCCTCCTGAAAATTACTGTATTGGTAAATCTCAGCTGTACCAGTGTAAAAAGAATCTGAACTACATGACTGCCTAGGGAAGTGCTGAATTGTTTTAATGTCAGTGTGTTTTTCACTTTGCTACAGTGTTCTAACAGAAGTTATAGCAAGGATTCTATACCTGCTGAGACATTCATTAACACTTCTGGTAAGCTAACTCAGGTGTACTATATCTCTCCATTATGGGCTATCATGGCTTCTTAGTTTACTTTATGTTTGATAACTGGGATAGTGGACTGATCTCAAATGGACCCATTTTAGCCACAGGCCAGAGTTTACAACAGAAGCATAGCAATTAATTACAATGTAGACACTGGTAGAGTGGCATAGGGGAAGTAATTACAATGGATTTTCAGTAGTTAGGGATTTTAATGCATCTGCTGCATGGACTATGTTTACTTGTCTATAGTTTGGATAATTGCACAGCAATTAGTTTCCTAAATATTCTCAAAGTGGATAGTGAGAGGTGAGGCAAACAATAAACCTCAGCAGAAGAAGTATGATATCTGAAGACAAAGTTTACCTTAGGGGACAGTATTATTGTTAAGATCAACTCTGTAGTGTAAAGAAATGATGCCTGCACTATATTTTCAATGCTAATACCAGATAATGTCCTCACCGCTATGCAGGTTACTAACTTTAGAGATTCGTGTTCTTTAGTGCATAATGCTAATTATTCTGCAGGCAAACCTGTACACGATAGTAGCTCAAAAGGACTACAAGAATTATACACAGTGGACCACAAGTGAAATAAATTTGCTCAACTTAGAGTTTCAGTCTAGAAGAGAATATACATGTGCATGTACTTCTATAAATATCAAATATATATCGATCATTTATTTGTATGTTTGCTTTTTGTCTATTCATCTAATTACAGCAATTATTGTGGCATATGGAAACAGTATTGTTCCTGCACTGCTCATGTGCATTTGTGGACACACTCACCTGGCTTATGCTGGCCAAATTACTCCTCCCATCCCTCTCCTTCAATGAGCTAGACTCACATTTCCAGCTTGGCTAGATTTGACTAATTAGTCAACTTTGCATGGCAATAGATATCAAACAAATCACAGCCTGGTGTGCCACTGAAACTGCTCCCTCCCATGTCTCTTCACTCCTGAACAGCATTTCCTAGGAATTATTTCTAAAAAAAGCATACACATCAATCCAGTATTTAGGCCAATCTATCCATTTCTTAAAATGTGCACAGGTTCAGGGTAACTGTCCTTGTGGGCCATTTTAAGACTAGCCAGTTACTGCATGTGAGAATCAAACCCTGCACTTTGTCTTTATAAGGTAAAAACTTTAACTATTATGCCAATATTCAATTTGAATTGCATTCTGGCTGCTCACATGGTTATCTTTGCATATTTTTTCTGTTATAGTATAACCTGAACTATGTATGATATTTAATGCCAAGCTTTACATAATTATGAAACAGTTCTGATTTTCTTTGTAACAATGACTTCCCCAGCCACTGATGTGAGCCAGTACTTTCCATGACTATTGCTTTATGCCATTTGTCTTAGTGGTATACTTGCAGCATATCTCTCATGCTCTGAGCAGCAGATTCATGAAGAAAGCTTCCAAATCACATAGTTTTGAAAATAGCAATACTACTGATTTAGTAAGCTCACAAAATAAGACTATATGAATTAACATTCATTTCCTGAAGAAAAAAGAAGTCTTTAATTGCAATGAATGTTATTTGTTCATAAGAATCCAACACCTTCTTTTTCAAAAAACATCATGAATTGTAGTATGTCAAAGCAAAAGTATAAGCCAAAATTAGGGACAATTGTTGGGGAGTACGCTAATAAACAATCAACTTTCCTACTCATCTGTTCTCCATTGCAACTACTCTGAATCATTCAGACATGTACATACTTCATGACATACATGTATTGACACAGTACCAGCAGCTGTGGCAGTTTCACCATACTTCAAACAAAGACATGCTTAATTTCTCCTCGGGCCTCTGCCTAAAATTGTCTCTGTCCAAGGCAGACTTTCCCTGTAAACAAATGTTAAATAAACAAATAAATACTGACAAACACAGGACAATCTATATGTCTCAATCAAGCAATTATAAATTCGCTAGGGGTCACACTGAGTACAATTTTAGTCTTAATCTCTCCATTGATATTGCATAACATTCAAACCACACTTACAAAGACACACCTCTACTCCCAACAAACACACAGCCACCCACACCCACACAACATACTAGTCAGCTTTGAGGCTTTTCCCACCTCTTTGCAAAAACACTACATAATGGCTTTGGCAAATTAAAATGATTGATGGATGTCAGCTCAGGACTCTCATCCCTACCTGTTGGATCCAGTCCATGGCACTTAACACAAGTGTCCCCCTTGTCCCCTCAGCAGGACAGCAAGCAGGTGTCAGTACAGATTTGCTATGTAGTTCATTTACACCACACACACAGACACACACACACACACACACACACACACACACACACACACACACACACACACACACACACACAAACAAAACAAAAACAATGATGCATGGTTAATTTGGGCATATCTGTTTGTTCAATGTCATTACTCTTGTCTCCAAACCCACTCCTATGACACCTGCTGTATATCAACTTGTCAGCACTTGTCAGTACACAGCTGTAAATTTTGCTGTCAATTACACTTTGACTAGCAGACACACACACACACACACACACACACACACACACACACACACACACACACACACACACACACACATTACATGTATTGGTGTACAGTGAGACTAGTATTCAAGTGGAAATAACCTGCAAGTATGGTAGCTGCACGGCTCCAAAAGTCCTCATTGTAGTTCAAAAAAGCAAGAACCAGCAAAACATTGACAATAAGGTTTATTGTAGTACAATAAGGAGAACAAACAGACCAGTTTCGGCTAAATAGTTATTAAGCCTTCATCAGTGTATCAATACTTCATAACAGATATTCCACTTAAATAGTAGATGGTCCACCTGGAGGTTGTTTAAGGAAATTACACTTGTATAAAAATACACTTATATAAAAATGTTAGAAATATTCATTAAGTCCTGGGGGAAATAATGCCCCTCGTTTAACAATCCATTTTTTCTCTTTGTTATTAAGTAATTGATGCCAGCCTGATTTATTATTGTTATTACCCATATAGTGCATTACTGATTCTCTTGGTCCTAATATCACTTAAATACTCCGAAATTCTGAACTTGAATGGTCTTGAGGTTTGGCCAACATAAAAGGCAGAGCAACTGCATGTGGCGAAGTAGATTAACCATTCTGATTGACAATTGGCAAAGAAAGTGATATTGAATATTTTGCCACTGTTCCTGCTAGAAAACTCCCTGGTTTTGAAAATACTTTTACAGTGTTTACAGTGTCCACATGGAAAACAGCCCTGTAGAGCCCTGCCCTCTATAGTTGTCTGTATATGATGTGTGTCTGAGGTACATATATGTTTATAGTGACTCATATATGAGCCCAAATGACACATCTCATCTACAATGTCCCTGAGCCAAGTATCAGCTAGGAGAATATTCCAATGTCTGTGTACAATGTTGGTAAGGACATCTGTATTCCTCCCATATGTACTGATAAGTCTTATAGGTGAGTTCTGCTTTGCCAATTTGTCCTTATATTGTAGTAGTGCAGACCTGTCATGTTCAGATGCCCAATGTTTACAAACGTAAGGGCCAGAATACAAGATACCACCAAATTTCTGAGGATTATCTCAGACATGCAGTTGGAGGCCGGGTGGCTTATGTGCACTTTGGATGTTTCTGCATTGTACACTAGTATCCCTCACTGGGCGGGCTTGGAGGCTCTAGAGTATTGGCTTAGAAAGACCAAATTATATCCACCGGGTTTTAACACATTCCTGGTTTTCTTAATAGAACATATTTTGACCAAAAATGTGTTTTATTTCCAGGAATCATGTTTTCTAAAGTTGAATGGTACTGCCATGGGAGCCTCCTTTGCCCCCATATATGCCGATCTCTTCATGGCCTATATTGAAGAACAACTTATTTATGATCAGGCCCATAACATCTATCTGGAAGAGATCGACATATGGAGGAGATACTTGGATGATTGCTGGTTGGTATGGAGATCTGATAGTATCTATCTTCAGGAATTTGTTGAATACCTTAACCATAACAAGTGGGGGATTGAGTTTGTGGTCTCTTTTGATATCAATAGCATTACATTTATTGATGTAAAGGTAACACGGAACATTGACCACACTCTTTCTACTGAGGTTTATAGAAAACATCCCCAGTTCAACTCCTTACTCAATGCCACCAGCTTTCATCCATCTCACATATGCAGAAACATCCAAAAGTCACAGTTTCTAAGAATCAAAAGGATATGCTCAAATGCTAATACTCATCACATATATGTGAAAGATCTTGTTGAGAGATTTAAGCAGAGAGGTTACAAAACGGGATATATATTGAGCCAAACATTGGGCATCTGAACCTGACAGGTCTGCACTACTACTACAGTATAAGGACAAACTGGCAAAGCAGAACTCACCCATAAGACTTATCACTACATATGGGAGGAATACAGATGCCTTTACCAACATTGTACCCAGATATTGGAATATTCTCCTAGCCGATACTTGGCTCAGGGACATTGTAGATGAGACGTGTCATTTCTCTTCAGGAAAGGAAAAAAATTTGGCTCATATATGAGTCACTATAAATGTATATGTACCTCAGACACACATCATATACAGACAACTATAGAGGGCAGGGCTCTACAGGGCTGTTTTCCATGTGGACACTGTACACACTGTAAAAGTATTTTCAAAACCAAGGAGTTTTCTAGCAGGAACAGTGGCAAAATATTTAATATCACTTTCTTTGCCAATTGTCAATCAGAATGGTTAATCTACTTGGCCACATGCAGTTGCTCTGCCTTTTATGTTGGCCAAACCTCAAGACTAGTCAAGTTCAGAATTTCGGAGCATTTAAGTGATATTAGGACCAAGAGAATCAGTAATGCACTATATAAACACACGGAGAAACACTCCAATACCAATTTTCATTTTACCATTATAGATAAAATACAAGGTAATAACAATAATAAATCCGGCTGGCATCAATTACTTAATAACAAAGAGAAAAAATGGATTGTTAAACTAGGGGCATTATTTCCCCCAGGACTTAATGAATATTTCTAACATTTTTATATGTGTATTTTTATACAAGTGTAATTTCCTTAAACAACCTCCAGGTGGACCTACTACTATTTAAGGAGAATATCTGTTATGAAGCATTGATACACTGATGAAGGCTTAATAACTATTTAGCCGAAACTGGTCTGTTTGTTCTCCTTATTGTACTACAATAAACCTTATTGTCACTGTTTTGCTGGCTCTTGCTTTTTTGAACAGTGAGACTCCCTCTCCCCAAAGCAGTGATGTAATGGCTAAGAGATACAAAAAATATTGGCACATGTCAACTCAGGACACCCCCACAGATGTTGTAGAAAGCCCATTGCACTGACACCACTTTCCCACAAGTAAAGCTTCAAGCCAGTGTCAGTTCAGCTTTGCTCCACAGTTCTGTTACTCCAGATATGCAATTACAGATGCGCTGCTCCATAGTTCTGTTACTCCATATATACTATAATTACACAGGTGCACACACACACACACACACACACACACACACACACACACACACACACACACACACACACACACAGGTCCAGAATGTCATATGACCACGACACAGTGGTCAGCTCTCTTCAAAACAGTGTTGCATGGCTACTGTGTCCAAATCAACTGCTGTTTTCCTGTTTTCATGCAGATACACACCCTTGCCCACCTACACACACACACACACACACACACACACACACACACACACACACACACACACATACATGCATACACGCACACACTCACCCTGCAGACACATTCGTCCCACTCACACGCACATGGTCACCCACACACACACACACACATACACACACACACACACTCACTCACTCACCCACACATACACACACATGCTCCCACACATGTTTACACGCTCACCCTGACACACACACACACATACACCATGCACACACTCACACACATACACACACACACACACACACACACACTCGCCTTCCACAAACAGACACATGCTTGCCCCCGTACACATGCTCAGCCACCATACATATTAAAAGAGAGCACTGCACTACTTACTCTAAAATGAAGGAATGAAACCTCATTAATTCAGAAACTAAAACAATAAGCATATGAATGACTACAGAAAACATAATGTATAAAGGCAGTTGAATAACAATGAACCTGACTGCTTTTGGTAGGAAGGGAGTGGCACTTCAGGAAATGTCAATTATACCATCTGGAAAGGGACTGCAGACATCAGGACTCCTAAGCAATAGAAGAAGAGGTTGGACAAAAAGTAATAGGCTGACAGTTCTGCTACAGCTAGCCATCACCCCTACAGAGCTCTTAATTTTGTTATCTGATGGCTAGTCATCCATTTTTATTTATTTTATTTTATTTTACATTTGTTAACTGGGAAAGTCCGACTGAACACAGGTCCTTTTAAAGTGGAGGCCTGGGAAGAAAAGCTTCACATAAATCATATATAGTTAACAAAGATTCAAGTACAATATTTATGATATGCATAGTTGTAGACAGTAGTAAATATACAATGTTTAACATACAGACATAGTTTTCATTGATTAGATGTCCTTGTATATTCAAAGAGTTATGAATAGAACTTTATAGGTATGAAAGAATCTATCAGCAGGATAAAAATGTACAATTAGTATTTCTTAGTCATCAGAGTTAGAAGACTATAGTTAGAAAAAGTAGTGATATTGATATTTAGTCAGCATAGAAGTAATATTTATAATAAGGAACAAACTGTTTAATCAGGAGCCATACATGGACATAGCCAGTTTTTGGATAAGTGAGATTTTAGCAATAGTTTGAACTGTGGTGAGGTTGTGGTGGATGTTATGTTGGGAGGTAGTGTATTCCAGATTTAAGCTATATAGTTGGAGAAGAGGGATTCACCAGCCTGAATGTTGGCAGTGGTAATTGTTATCAGGGATTTGTTGTTGGATCATAGAGTTCTAGTACTGGAGTATGGCTGTAGTAAGTTACTTAAAAGGAAAGAGAAAGCATAATCACAGTGAGCCATGTAAAATGGACAAAACCTAATGACATCAATTTCTGTCATTCCAGAAGCATCCAAATACATTATCTACAAAAGCATTGCATCAATATATAGAAATTTACTCAGGATATCATCCATTATCTCAACATAAATATATATAGACCATAGTTATCTGTAAAATTGAAATTAACAGCTAAATGTTAACATTTAAAGACAAAGCAAAATACACACACACACACACACACACACACACACACACACACACACACACACGCACACGCACACGCACATGCACATGCACACGCACATGCACACACACGCATATATGGTACTGGTTATTTCAACTGGATCACATTTCACTAAATCACTGTGAACTGAAGAAAACTGACTCTCTCATTTGACTGAAATCACACGACTGAATGGTGACCAAAAATTATAAGGTCTATAGAGTATCAATGTTGCTGTGTTTTATGTTTGAATGGAATTAGTAACTGACATTCTTTCTTTTCTCTACTGTTGTGTGACTGCACAATTAATATATTTATGTAAGGTAGTCTGTGGGGAAAATAACTCTCAAGTCATCACCTTTGATCTTCTAAAAAAAAATCTGTTTGACATCTAGAAGCCTTACAAAAACTACATTCAGAGTCTATAATCACAATGTAGCAAAAGTCTGGAATATGATCCATGCACTAATCAGGGGAATACATAGAATTAATTTATTCAAGCTGTAACTTTAAAGAATATCTCTCCGAATCCCAGCTTTACATTTGCTGCTCTTCTGGTTTAACATGTTAGCTCCTTCTCCTCTAATACCTGTATACAGCCTACCTCTCCTTTTCCTTGGTTTCATTTCTCTCATTTCTCTTACTTGTAAATTTGCTTTTACTCATTATTTCTCCTGCCTGCCATATCTAACGTAATTATTACTTCTAACAAATAATTTTTCTTACTCTTTCTTCCTCCTTATCCACCATTTGAATATTTGCACTCTAACATTTGCTTTATGAGTGAGTTAAGAAGTGTTGCATGTACTGCATGTTAGCATGTTTCAGTGCTACATGATACCATATTTATCTTGTTTCAGAGAGGGTATATGCATATTATTCTACATTTCATATGTGCATTAATGTTTGTATTAATCTATATAGTATATTGTAAAACGATGTCAGTTTACACCTATGTATATATATTTTCTGTTCTTTTATTTGTATAGCTTTTATCTGTGGGCCTCAACTGAAAACTAATATAGTTGTGGATTCTCTTAAAAGTTCACTACCTAAATCTCAAAGGCCTCTGAGACACAGAAATTACAAGTATCTTCTGCAAACTCCAAAACACATTACCAGTGCAACACCCACCATGACACATTCAGCCACATCTCAGTGTCATAATGTTTAAACCCATAAGGCAGACAACCTCACAATCCATTGTGAGATGCACTGATGTGCCACTCACCACACTGAACAAGGAGAAGGTTATGGTCCGTTGCCTGTCATAGCTAAGATCCATCAGATCATGCATGCATTCAAGTCACTGGACCAGAAGCACCAGTAGGATTTAGTCATAGTCCATGTGAGTATAAATGACCTGAGACATACCTCCCCAAACTATATGAAAACAGACATGATGGAGCTCTCCAACTGTTTGTTCCAGGCATGTATGAGCCTAGCAGTGAGCTACATAAAGCAATAGTAACAGAAAGTACTGGGTAACATCAGACGTTCGGGAGGGCATTGTTAAGAAGAAACCTAGGATTGCCACCTTTCACTGCTGCTAAAACCAGACCAAGAACACACTCCTCATACTTCCCATAACTCCACCCATTTCTTCCCTCTCCCACCCACTTTCTACCCATTTTGTGACATCACTGCCATCATCTGCTGAGGAGGAACTCCCTCTTTTTGCATTCCTGATGTCTTCATTCTGTGACTTTACTATGCTTTTCTATAAAAAACCATAGTAAAGCTGCTAATTTAACAAACTCCGATAGTCTTTTTTGAAACAGAATACTGGAGTTTGCACAGTGTTTTCCTGACTACTGGACAATTGGTTTGATTTCTGGATAGTCCAAAAAAAAACTGATAGGTGGCAATGCTAAAGAAACCAAAAACTGTTTCATTGTTATGTAAAGCTTGGCATTAAATACCAAACATAGTTCAGGTTATAACAAAATAATAACTATGCAAAGATAACCATCTGAGTAGCCAGAATGCAATTAAAATTGAATATTTTACTATGCACATTTTAAGAAATGGATTCATTGGTCTAAACTCTGGACCGATGTGCATGCTAATTTCTAGAAATAATTCCTGGGAAATGCTATTCGGAAGCGAAGAGACATATGAGGGAACAGTTTTAGTGGCAACCAGGCTGATTTGTTTGATGTCTATTGGTATGCAAAGTTGACTAATTAGTTGAATCTGGTTAAACTGAAAATCTGAGACTAGCTCATTGAAGGAGGGGAGATGGGAGGAATAACTTGGCCAGGAAGTGAAACTTGCAAAACTGCTCTTTGTAAAAAGTCTTTTTTATCTCAGTAATATTTTGACACTTTTGCAAGTTTCTTTCACAGAATGTGTAGGACATCAGTAGGAACATTTGTAAAACTCAGTGCAGACCAAACAATGACACATGATTTGTAGACTCCCAAACTTGGCAGTTTTTTCAGGTGTTCCATTCTAAGTGAATGGAAGTGTAGTCTGAGAACAAATAGTATGGCTACTTTTATCACAATCTGTGCTCTCATGGTGCATTATGGGACAGATTTAGCTTTGCAAAGGAATAAGGACATCTTACTTCATGGGGCAGAGAAGGATTAAAAAAAGTAAAATTAGGAAGGAGTACTTATCTTGCTGCAGGCAGCGTGGGGGGGGGGGGGGTTACAGTAATTCATGGCAAAAAAATCTATATATGTTTTTTCATCATTTTCCAAAGGTGGTCCTTTAAGTTATCCCCTGTGTCATATCTAACTGCTTATTGCATGCTGCAACTCTTAGGATATTAACCCATTTTTTTTTATATTACCTTTAAAATCTGCAATATCTACTCTAAGACCACGAATTACTGGAGAGCCCACATTCTGCCTGCCAGTAGTCATTTTGGGATTAGGTGACAGCTTGGAATTTGTGCTTTTATTTTGCTCTTGGTGAGAGAAGGAGCAGAGTGCATTGATTCCGGACTGTTTTTGATTGTTCAGCGATTGTCTGTGTTTGACCTTGCTGACTGGCCTTTTTGCTATTCAAGGCATCTACAAGGAAAAGGCAATAGCACGCCTGCAGACCCTACATCATCTGGGACAAAACTGCTGATTAGCAAAGAGCCTGTGGCCTGCTTCCTATCTTGGGATTGGTGCTAGTGTTTTGCTTCTGGTCAGACCAGCACTAGTAGTAGCCAGGCAGTAACTATTCAGGTGAATCCCCTGTTTTCATTATTCTTGACAAACTAGTTCTTTCTTTTCAGTAAGTACTGCTTGATTTGCAGCTGTGTAATTTAACTCCAGAATATCTCACTCAATACTTCATTCATAAATGATCAGGGTCTACTTATTAGTTTCCACTCATACATTTGGCAGTGCCCTGTGTAGTTGCAGACACACTGAGCTGACATTTTTCCTGTAAAAGCACACTTGAAATTTCACCAGTACCTAGTTATGACAATTAGTTTGCAGTGACAAGCACTGCCCCCACAGTTGCAAACCAGATACTCTTGACATTACATTATATTTTCACTCCAATTGACTAATCAATAAAAAGGGTCTGTTGCCGTGAATGTGAACTTTCTTACTATCTCCATTACCAGCTTGGTGGATATGGACATGCAGAAATTGCCTCTTGTCTACTAACAGTTCTCAAAACAAACTGATATGGGATGTGAGAGATGTATATACACGTCACTGGGGGCAAAGCTGTCATATAAAAACGCTCCTGATGTCAGTCAGGTTATCAGTAATACACACTGCACCATCACACTCAGTTCAAAGCAGACACATAAACCTACATATGCTGAGGCACTTAAATGCAACTTTACTAAATCTCAATGTCCTCCTAGATGAGGTTCACATAACAGATATCTTAGTAGCCCTGAATGTACTCTTTTAATACAATACCCACTCCACACATACAGCCACATCTCATGGAGCCTTTACGTCTAAGCCCATAAGGTAAGCCACCACACTGTCAAACATTGTGGTCATTGTAGACTCCATTGTAAGATGCACTGATGACCTTCTCACCAGGTTGAGTAAGGAGACAGTCACAATCAGTTGCTTATCAGGTGCCTGCATCTGCCATATTACGCACACACTCAGGTCATTGGACCACATGTACCAGTATGACTCAGTTATAGTCCATGTGGGTGTAAATGACATGTGATGTACCTCTCGAGGCTATATGAAAAGAGACATCATAGAGCTCTCAGAATATGTGTCCCAGGCTGGTATGAGCCTAGCACTGAGCAGTGTTTTTTATTCTCCAAGGATGATGCCACAATATGAACCGAAGATGACTGACTTTAATAATTGGCTTCATTACTGGTGTCATTCTACGGGGGTGCAATATCTGTCAGTATGGAAGAAGATGGTCAACAGACCACACTGCTTTGCCAGGGATGGTCTGCACCTCTCCCCCCTAGGCTTTTGAATATTAACTAAAACCTTGTCCTCTCCCATAGTGCCTTTATAGGCAATGCCAAACTGAAACTACTTCCGACAGCAAATCAAAACCAAGAAAATCTAAAGGTGTTACTGCTTAGTGCTAGGAGTCTAAACAAAAAACTCCACTCCCTACAAGTTCTCTTCACCCTAGAGAATGCTGACATCTTTGCAGTCACTCAGACATGGTTTAAAGTCACAGAGAACACATCAGACGTACAAGGATATATAATGTCTTCCACACATTTAGACCAGCTACTAAACAGACAGGGTCTAAACGTGGAGGTGTCACGATTTACATAAAAAATAAATATACCTCAAGGATGGTCAAACAGGGCAATACACTTGAGCTTCTCCATGTTTGACTAATCCTAGGGAAAATTCTATACACTTCCTTGTAAGCTATAGGTCCCCCTCTATGACCCAGGAAACCCTTAACGTGTATTTAAATATACTGAAAACACTCATCATCCAGCCCAAAACCATATTTATGGTTGATTTTAATTTCTCCACTATTAACTGGGAATCATATATAACACCAAATGTACATGCACAGAGATTCCTGGATTTTGTAAACACAAAATCCCTGGCCAGATTGTCAATACACCAACCAGGTCTGCGAACATACTGGATCTGGTCCTCACTAATATGGCAGAGTGCTGAGCATCCCCTACTATAATGTCTTTTCTGCTAAGGTCAGACCACAGAATGGTCTCCCTTGAATTAAAAATAAAACCTGGAACCTCAGCTAACCCCATAAAACCTGAGGACACTGCTGCTTACATGGAACTGTTCACAGAAACCCTATACAAGCATGTTAATAGCTGCATTGAGGCAGCTGTACCCATCAGGAAGAAGTACAGAACTAACTCAAAAAAACAAGCCACCGTGGCAGTCATGCCATTAATAGGCAGTATACTAAAGGAAGAAAATCATGGCAAAAATTAGGAGATGCAGCACCTAGCAGGATAAAAGCACTCTCGTCATCAAACCAAGGGCAACCACAAAGCATTCTTTAGCTACGTCCACAGTCTCAAAGGCAATACACAATTGTGTGCAGAGCTCATTGCCAATGGAGCCACCTAGAGTGAGCCAGAAGACATATAGCAAACCTACTGACTGACAAATTGAGCTTCAACTTTATTCCTCTTTCCACTTCAATCTTTCCTCAGGAAATACCATCAAATATTTATTTATTTTTATTTTTTATTTTATTTTACATTTATTAACCGGGAAGGTCTGACTGGATATATGTCCATTTTCAGCGGAGGCCAGGGGAGAAAAGCTCCATACAGTAGACATAAGACAGAACAGCATAGTACACTGTAATATACAATAGAGAAATACAATCATGAGAATTTTTTACATATTGAAACCATTCCACTATTAGAATAATTCAAGATAGAGGTTATATAATATATTTGTAGGTCATTGTCCAAGTTCCCAGTCCATCATTCAAGAGGTTCATGTATATTTGTGTGTTTCTTTGTAGGTTACATAAAATATGTTCTAGATTTCACTTAAGCACATGTTAGTACAGAGTAATAGGTTAGAATTCAGAGACACTGCAAAGAGACCCAAGTTGGGTGCACAGTAGTAAAGTGTGGGTAATTAGTCAGGGGTAGAGCAAGGACAGAGGTATTGTAAAGTGAAATATTGAGTAAGGTTCTTTTTAAATTGGGTTGAAGAGGGTTGTAAGGTTAGTTCTGTAGGAAGAAAGTTCCAGACTTTACCAAATGAGTTCATAAACAGAGCTTCCCCAGCTGAGTTGTTCGCTTTGAAGGTGAAAGCTAATATTTTGTTAGAGGATCGGAGAGTTTTAAGGTTATGGTAGTGGGTGATGAGAGTTTTAAGACTGGGTGTCCATTCTGGCTGGCAGAGAATCTTGTGGATGATTATTAGTTGGTTAGTTAGTAGAAGGTTAGGTAGTTCAAACCAGCTTAGTGGTTTGAGGTTGTGGCAATGATAGGTCCTATAGGCAGAGGCGGTGTCAAATCTGGCAATGTGATGATAGCAGGTTGTGAGCTTGTTCAGAGAGGTTTTATTCAGGTTGGTGAATAAGAGGGAGGAATAAAGAAGTGTGGATAGGAGATGAGTGCGAACAAGAACAATTCTGGCTAGGGGAGTTAAGAAGGGTTTGATTCTATGTAGAGAGCCAAGTTTTTTATTTACTGTTTTGATGGTGTGGACGGTATGCAAATCAAACTTTAGGTTGTTGTTGACTATAACTCCTAGTAGTTTGGTTGAGGGGCCTGGTGAGATAATAGTGCTATTGTTAGATGTAATGGAGAAGGTTAGAGAGGAGGTCTCACGAGATGGGGAGAACAGCAGCAGTTTGGTTTTTTTTGGGTTTAGTATGAGACAGCGATAGAGGAGCCAATTTTCAACTATGCTAAATGTGTTTTGAGATAGTATCAGTAGTTCTTCTGGGGTTGTGGCAGAACAGATTAGGGTTGTGTCATCCACGTGTTGAATACAGGTAGTGTGTGGTATTACTTTATGCATTAATGAATATGGAAAACAGGAGGGGCCCTAAGATGGATCCTTGGGGGACTCCAAGTGTTATAGGTAAAAGGGTAGATAAGTTATCTTTCCACAGGGCAGCCTGTTGTCTACCTCCCAGATATGACTTAAACCATTGTGTAGCATGAGTGTCTAGGGAGATTTTTTCTAGGGTTTGCAGGAAGGGTTGATGGTTTACCATGTCGAAAGCTTTGGAAAGATCTAGGAAGATGTCTGAGGAGAGTTTATTGCTATTGCGGTTATGATTTATGGCACTGGTGAAGGAGAGTAGGGCAGTGGTGGTACTGTGGTTTGGTCTGAAGCCATGTTGAGAGTTTGACAGGTGATTGTTATCAAGAAGATAGGCTAGGAGTTGTTTTTGGATACATTTTTCCAAGATTTTGGCTAAAAGAGAGAGTATTGCTATGGTCTGTAGTTTGAGATGTCAGTACAACTGCCTCCCTTGTGGAGTAGAATGATATGGGATACTTTCCAGGTAGTGGGAATGACAGCTTCAGATATGGATCAGTTGATCATAATGGATATAAGGTAGGCTACAGCATCTGCTGCTTTTTGTAGGTAGTCTGCCAGTAAGAGATCAGCAGCAAATGTAGTTGGTTTTAGTTTTTTAATTAGAGTAAGGATAAATGAAGTTGAGACTGGTTGAAATCTGAAGGTGGATTGGGTAATGGGTGTAGAGGCTGATGGATTTGGTGCACTGGGGGATAAGTTATTGGCTAGGTTTTGGATAGTTTCTGTAAAGAAGCTATTGAAGGAGTTGGTTACCTCTGCTGGAGAATGTGAGTTGTAAATTGCGGGGACAGGAGTGGTAGATAGTCCTGGATGGAGCAGTGTGTTTAGAGTTGCCCAGAATTTATTTGCTTTGTTCTGGTGTTTTTGTTGTAGGTTGTGATAGTAGTTTTTTTTGTCGGTAGTGACCGATTTTTTTGTGTCATTCCTTAATTGTCTATAATGGAGTTGATCTGTGAGGTTTTTTGAGGCATGCCAAGTGACCCAAGCTTTATGTCTTAGTAAGATTTTTTTGCCTAGTTGCAGCTGTAAGCCATGGGGTGCTTTTGGTTTTAGTCCTAATGGTACAAGCTGGAGCGTGCCTGTTTAGGATGGATAAGAATTTAGTATTAAAGTATTTTACAGCTTCCTCTAGTGGAAGATGCTTAAGTACTGACCAGTTGCAAAGTTTAAGGTCTGTTTGGAAATTTTTAAGGTTAAAATTTTTCTTGTTCCTGATTATTTTTTAGGTGGGTTGTTTGTGGATTTCAGCCTTTTCCCTGATAACATAGGCGAGATGGTGATCACTTATGTCATCGGGCAAGGTTCCGGCTTTATACATGAGTGGGTGATTGTTAATAAGCATCCAATCTAATATAGTTTCTTTATTGTTAGGTTTAGTGATTCTGGTGGGGGACAATATGACTTGCGAGAAAGCATAAAGGTTAATGTGGTAAGTGGGGGGTTCATAGGAGCATGAGTACCAGTATATATTAAAATCTCCGAGTACAATGGTTTCTTAGGGATAATTATTTGATAGCCAGTTTAGTATGTCCTCAAGCACGGGTATGTTTTTGCCTGGGGGGATGTAGACACAGATAATATATATACTTTTGCTTTTGTTGATGTGTAGTTTAGTAGTAATGATTTCAGCATTAGCATTTTGGAAAGGTTGATGGATGTCAGTGGTCATTTCTAGCATGGATTTGTAGTGAACAGCTACCCCTCTCCCTTTTTAGCAGTATGGTCATGTCTAAATATATTGTAACCTGGTGGTATGACCTCATTATCTAAGGTGCTTGCAGCTACCCCCCCCCCCTTTTTAGCAGTATGGTCATGTTTAAATATATTGTAACCTGGTGGTATGACCTCATTATCTAAGGTGCTTACAGCTACTCCCCTCCCTTTTTAGCAGTACGGTCATGTCTAAATATATTGTAACCTGGTGGTATGACCTCATTATCTAAGGTGCTTACAGGTACCCCCCCCCCCTTTTTTAGCAGTACGGCCGTGTCTAAATATATTGTAACCTGGTGGTATGACCTCATTATCTAAGGTGCTTGGTTTGAGCCAGGTTTCAGTGAGACAAAGAAGATCAGGAGAAAGTTGATCTAGTAGGGCATGGAGGTGTTGAACTTTATTATTTAAGCTTGTGATATTTAGATGGCTGACCAGGAGTGAGTTAGGAGGTCTGTTTATGGTATGGTTTATAGGGGATGAGGTAGTATTGATGCTAGAGTTATAGGTAGAGGATGGACCTGGGTTTGGGTAGATGTCTCCATCCATGGTGAGATGCTAGAGTTATTGGTAGAGGATGGACCTGGGTTTGGGTGGATGTCTCCATCCATGTTGAGATTACTTTGAGATTTAATGATTAATTTCAGAAACTTATAAAGACGGCTATCACTAGAGAACAGTTCATGCTCTCCTAAGGCCAATAACACTGTATAAATGGGCTCAGACAGTGACCCAGGATGCCTTCTAAATAGCATGAAACATGACCTAACAGGCCATCTGGAATTGCTATTTAACTGTATCCTACAAACAGACTTCATACCTCATGAATGGAGAACAGCAACAGTCATCCCTATGTATAAAGGTTGGGGATCTACGTACCCTGGAAACTACATAGCCATAAGTCTCACTAGTCTCATATGCAAAGCCATGGAAAGAATTATCATGGAAATGATCAATAATGACATAAGAAATTACAGACACTGGATGCAGCCTGATTTGCTTTCATCAAGGGCAGATTCTGCCTACTCAACCTGGTGTACTTCTTTGAGAAGGTCACCAAAGCAATGGATGAGGGCAAAATGGCTTACACTGCCTACCTTGATCTGTCCAAGGCATTTGACACAATACACCACTCAGGGATTGTTGACAAACTCAAGAAGTTAGGTACAAATCATTATACCACTCAGTAGATAGCCAGCTGGCTCACAGACAGGACCCAGAAAGTTGGAACTGGGGAGTCCACCACTACTAAGAGGCCAGTCACAAGTGGAGTCCCTCAGGGATTGGTCCTAGGGCTGCTCCTTTTTGAATTTACTTCTCTGAAGTCAAGGCCAATGTTAATGGCCTGTGGCTGACTAAATTTGCAGATTATTGCAAATTAGGAGCAGTCATAGAATTTTCTACCAACACAAATGTTCCCCAGGAAAGGCTGATACAGAAAAATAACTGGTGTCAGAGCCATGGACTGAAACCAAGTGCCAAGAAATGCATAATATTATTCTTCAGGAAGTTATCCACCCCTGGTAACTATCACATTGACAACACACCCCGAAAACTCACAACTACAGGAACCTTTCTACTACTTCACTTAATAGATATTAAGTTTAATTTTAATGACTTAATCACTACTGGTACGAAAAGCATATATTAATGTCAGTCTTTTTTGGCACCAAATGTTGTCTTTGTTAAAGATCTTCAGGAGGCATGGCTTTGGTTTCACTCCTCCACTCCTCCTCGGCACCCCCGTACAGAATGTTGTACCACAGAGATGGCTGGCACAGAAACAAGGCCCCTCCAGAAACATATAAAAAAGTGGTTCTTAACCAGATGTAACAGATGATGCTTATCTGCTTTGATGACCAGTAAAGACTAAGAAGAAAAAGATCTGGCTCCTGAGATTTGTCTTCTAGCTTTCACTAGCTGTTTTACTTCCATTAGGATCACAAGGAGGACCAGCAGAAGAAGTTCTCTTCAACAACACACCTAGCTGAAACCTCATCTTAATTTTTACCTGATGGAGCAAGTTACAGAATACTAGGATTTTTAAGCAGCTCATCATATGTGGATCTTACGTTAGCAACTGTGGGTTAGCAACTCCTTTGGAGTTTTGTAATAGGAGTTGTTTAGTTCTGTTTTTAGAAGTATATTTTATTTATTTATTTTTTTATTTATTTTACATTTGTTGACTGAGAAAGTCCGGCTGCACAGGTCCATTTTCAGCAGAGGCCAGGGGAGAAAAGCTCCATATACATACAATACTCTATCATACTACTACAGACAAGTAACTATTTTTGATAATATTACAAACTAGTAAATATGTACACTACAGAGAATAACACATTTCTAGTACAATTGTGGTATGCCGCAGACTTGAATTTTCTACATACAAATGTTTAGAATTTTTGGATACAATATTTGCAGCTTTGCTTTCACAAGGTCATATTGGAGTTAGAAACTTGGTAGGAAAATTAGGTTTATGGCTATAGTTGTTGCTTGTATACTTGTCTTTATCCAGGGGTGTTATAGGAACATAGCCAATTGTTTGTAAGGTGGGATTTTAGGAGATTTTTGAATTGTGTATTGGAGGTGTTGGATGTAGCATGGCTGGTAGTTAGTTCCAGAGTTTGGAGATGTGGTAACTAAAGAGAGATTTCCCTGCTTCATTTTTATATTTGGTGTATATAAGTAAGTGTATGACATCCAGGTCCAAGGAAGTTATAGTATCAGTCTATTTGTCTCTTATCAGACCCATCATTGTGTACAGTGCTGTCTTTGTCAAGTACCTCACTAGGCTTATGCAATGGTTGGAATGCACGCAGAGGTTCCTTACTAAGAGAATCCAGGGTATTAACATACCGTCCTATACAGATCACCTTAGAGCGCTGTATCTATACTTGGTCTCCTACAGGTTGTTGAGAGGTGATCTGTACTTGGCATATAAATCATCCTTAGATCAAGCCCTGATGGAGCTTTTGCACATCACAAAATGAGCAGCACCAGAAACAGTAGATCCAGGGAATTGAACTTTGCTTGTGACATAAATAGAACATGCTGACAAGACGGATATGTGACTCAAAAGATTCCCATGCTCTGAAATATGCTCCCAATCCTTCAGAAACAGAGTTCATCCCTAACCCTATTCAAATGTAACCTTGACCATTGGATGGGAGATCACAAATTCATCCCCAAGCTGGGTCCCATGTCATTTACAGACAGAGGCCGACAGTAAATATTCCCTAACTAACATTAGATGGGTAATCATAAATTCATCCCTGGGTTGGCCCCTCATGACTCTTATAGACATAGACCAACAATAAACATTTGTTAAATAACATACCTCCCCACACAACTTTTTAGCAATCTCATAACTGACGTACCCCTCCAAACAACTTAGATACATGTTACAAGGGGACACAATTATGTTGGGTTGTGTGGCTGGGCTTATAAAGGCCCTGGTGGTCATTAGCCTAGTATATACCCATGAATTTATGAACCTATAATGCCCCCTTCAGCATGTACTTGACAAGCCATGTGCAAAAGTTGGAATGCCCGCAAAGGTTCCTTACCCAGAGAATCCAGAGTATAAACACATTGTCCTTTTTGGATTATGTTAAAGGCCTATCTCAATGCTCTGTCTCCTACAGGTTACAGGTGATCTCTGCCTGGCATACAAGTCATCCTCGGATCTAGCTCTGATGAAACTCTTGTGCATCTACAAAACAAACAGCATCAGAACCACCAGATCCAAGTATTTAAATTTTGCTTGTGACATAAATAAGTCATATTGACAGATATTTGTTTCACAGGATCCCCATGCTCTAGAATAGGTAACCCAGCCATGTGAAGTAGAGCCCATTCCTAACCCTAGCTAAGTGTAACCTTGATCAGTAGATGGGAAATTGGAAATATATCCTGGGTCTGGCCCCCACGTCTCTGATATACAGAGGCAGACAGTAATTCCCCAAATAACATATCTCCGCATAACCTCTAAAAACATCTTTACTAAAATAACCTCTCCTAGTAAATGCCCACGATACATAGGGACACAACTAAGTTCGATTGCATAGCTAGGCTTATAAAGGCCCTGGTGGTCATTAGCTTAGTATATACCTATGAACCTATGAGTGTGCATGTATCATGAACAGTCTGGTGGCCTGTCCTTGGGTTCTGTGCCTTGCATCCATTGTTTGTTAGAATGTCTCCCAGCTCCTTTGTAATGCTGAATAGGATAATGTGGGATACTATAAAATGAATAAATGTTATTTTGCTTGCAGTATTGAAAGCTGATACTAGGTAGTTTGTGTGTGTGTGTGTATGTGTGTGTGTGTGTGTGTGTGTGTGTGTGTGTGTGTGTGTGTGTGTGTGTGTGTGTGTGTGTGTATGCATTCACACACACCTCAGAGTAAGTTTATGCTCTACAGTTCAACTCTGGAACCTTTACAGTCCAGTTTATTCATGCTCATATTGCTACTTCCAGTAAGATGGAAGCTCGTATTAAAAGTTTTGAACCATGACAGTGAGATTAAAGACAGTGAATGAACTGCAGGGCAACAATGTAGATGGAACTATGAAGTGCTGTTTAATTTTTCTGAGTTGTGAGAAGTCCAACGAGAAGGTAAAAATGTATGTTTAGAAGCATAAGTTTGGCAAAAATACCAAAATGAGAAGACTTGAATCAGAAGGTGAAGTTTATGTATGAAATTACAGTTATATGTTGCTAAACTAGTCCCAGGACTAACTGTGAATTTCCCAGTGTTTGGTGTATATGTTGTATACAATAGCCATGCATAATGGCTCATCAGACACAGTCATGTAAATGAAACGAGCAACATTATGACAGAATGCACTAGTTCATGAAACAGAAAAATAACGGTAAGATGTACTGAACAGTACTGAGGTGTCCACAATTTTTATATGGTATACATGTGACAAATCTGTGAAGACTGCACGTGAGGAACCCCTATCTGCACCTCAAGTGAGGGAAGACCGATGTTCTTTGAAATGTTCAGATTTACTTTCTACTCCATTCCTGGATGTTTTCTGCACAACATGCGAGTCTCTATTTATCCAGAGAATTACATTATGTAATAGTACAGTCCTTCTTGCATTTTTATTATTTTCTTTTTATCGACAGCTTGGGATTTAGTACAAAAATTACTGAATTTTCCACAATAAATTTGTTCAAAGTCTGAAAATAGATCATACAGTAAGGCTGCAACATCAATACTCGAAAGCATGACAAGTGAAGAAAGGTTCTCACTAAGCAACCTTGATATTGAGAGGAATGGACAAATATGATGCACTAAAACTGACTCTGGAAAGTATACTCAGTAAGTGTGAGTCTGTTAAATATGTACTGCCATCAGGACTGTGGCATCTTAGAGACCTCTCCTTTCTCTAAACAACCCTGATATTGAGAGGAATGCACAAATACGATACACAAAAGACCGACACTGGAGAGTCTAATCAGTAAATGTTAAATATGTACTAACATCAGGATTGCGGCATCTTAGAGACCTCTCCTTTCTCTAAACAACCCTGATATTGAGAGGAATGCACAAATACGATACACAAAAGACCGATACTGGAGAGTATAATCAGTAAATGTTAAATATGTACTGCCTTCAGGATTGTGGCATCTTAGAGACCTCTCCTTTCTCTAAACAACCCTGATATTGAGAGGAATGCACAAATACGATACACAAAAGACCGATACTGGAGAGTATAATCAGTAAATGTTAAATATGTACTGCCTTCAGGATTGTGGCATCTTAGAGACCTCTCCTTTCTCTAAACAACCCTGATACTGAGAGGAATGCACAAATACGATACACAAAAGACCGACACTGGAGAGTATAATCAGTAAATGTTAAATATGTACTAACATCAGGATTGCGGCATCTTAGAGACCTCTCCTTTCTCTAAACAACCCTGATATTGAGAGGAATGCACAAATACGATACACAAAAGACCGACACTGGAGAGTATAATCAGTAAATGTTAAATATGTACTGCCATCAGGATTGTGGCATCTTAGAGACCTCTCCTTTCTCTAAACAACCCGGATATTGAGAGGAATGCACAAATACGATACACAAAAGACTGACACTGGAGAGTATAATCAGTAAATGTTAAATATGTACTAACATCAGGATTGTGGCATTTTAGAGAATTTCTCTTAATCTGAGGTAAGCTGTCTTGGATTTAGCATATATATCTAGGATGGTATGTGGGGGCTTTCTTACATTAAGTTTTCATTTTCATTGTTAGACTTTGCAGTTGTAGTTGACTGATCATACTTTTAAGTGTGAAGCTTTGGTGTATCACACATCTGTCATGCAACCATTTATTCTGCATTTGTTTATTTACCTTATGTTTCACTGTTATTTTTATGAAAAAAGGCACTTTTGCTTCCTAGAATGCAGTCAGAGATGTTTACATCATTATTTATATTTGTTTTTTTGTCACATTAACTACTATATATTTCCTCTCCCAGAACTCATATTGGTATGTTAATGTTGTGTTACAAATCTACATTTGAATTCTGCCTTCATATAATTAACTGATGGATATGGAAGCATTCAACCAAAGTTTAGTATTGCTAACTTACAATGAAATTAAATTATCATTGTTTGAATATTGGTTGCAGAGTTTTAAATGTAATTTATCTATATAAGGGCTACTTCACTGGAATCTTGGATTCCCTAAAACTACTTAGAACAGGTGACATAGAAGCCCAACCAGATTATCAACTTGTATGATTTTGGTCTTAAACAGAAGGCACTATGAGTGCAGAGATTTCACACATTAACATGCAGAGCATACACAACTAAATAGACCAAAGTGAAACTTTGATCCATATTCATAATCCTGATTACCATCTGCTTCCTACCATAGTGATAATACTCAGTTATGTCTCCACCTTCTCAATAATTTCCAGCATTTTAGAAGTGGCTACATTCTTTTTGAGAAGGACCAGTGTTCCTCATTAAAGAAGACATTTTAATATCTGTTTAATAATCTATCTGGTTCTCTGTGTATTCTGCCTGTTCTAGCACTTAATTCAATATTGATATTATTTTAGATTTGCTGCCATAGATTTATGAAGGCAACTTCATTCCTTTGACAACAGTCCCAATCAGCTAAAGACTTTGCTGAACGTACATGGTCTGAATCTAGTATTTGCTGAATTCATATACCCATACCAAATGGGTGGTAACCTTTCTAAACAAAACAAGATAACATCAGTGATCACTGCCCCACCCTATACCCTCTATCACTTTAAATAATTAACCCCCTTCCAGTTACAATGACACGAGTGTCTTTCCATACACCACAGATATTGAGCTCTGGAATTATCACTCTATAGTGGACTGGTCACCTTTCTGTAATACATCTGGTGTAAATTCTGCTCGTGATCTATGTAGCAGTATACTGAATATAAAGAAACACTCTTCCCTTTTCTTCTTTTTTTTTTTTTAAACAAAAAACATCTTTATACACACAGTTGCTCCATGGATATCTAAAGAAAGAAAAAACAAAATTAAACTAAGAAACAACGCCTGGGCCAGGCGGCATGTTACCAAAGCCCCTATGGACCAAGTAAGATACCGGCAGCTAAGAAATCAGACCAAAAAATCTGTCATTCTAGACAAAAAAAAATCAATACACCCTCCTACCACAAAAATATCATCTAAAACCTCAAAATTTCTGGGCTGATATTAACAATCTTCTCCACCCAGGCCATTCCGCCACTCCTACCCCATCAGCTGCCCTTGATAAATCCCATGTAGAAATTGCAAACAGCTTCAACTCCTTCTTTACTGAAACTATCCAGTCTCTAGCTACCCATCTCATTCCATCGGGCACAAACACCAGCTCTGGTACATCTAGCCCTGATCCACTCAGCACCCAACCCACCATTACATTTCAAACCTTACCTACCAACCTGATCTGGACCTTATTCAAAAAGCTAAAACCTACTACACTAGCTGGCGACCACCTCCTAGCTGAATATTTTCAAAAAGCAGCTGATGCCATAGCACTTCCTATTTCTCTTCTGATCAACAGTTCCATCTCAGAAGGATCCATACCAGGAATGTGGAAAATACCACATGTTATACCTCTCCATAAAGGAGGAAGTTCCACAGAATTATCTAACTTTAGACCTATAGCCATTCTTTCACCACTAGCTAAAATCATGGAAAGATGCATACACAAACAAATCATGCACTTTCGTATTCAAAACGGAAAGATCGCTGACTCTCAGCATGGCTATAGGCCATTCCACAGTACCACCACGCTCTTCTGTCTTTCTCTAATATCATCAATCTTCATTGTAAAAACAACAAACTATCTTCAGCACTCTTCCTAGATCTCTCAAAAGCTTTCGATATGGTCAGCCATCAGCTACTGTTCAATACTCTACAAACCATCAGTTTAGACCAACCCGCTATACAATGGTTTCACTTCTACCTAAACAGTAGACAGTGCGCTGTCTTATGGCAGAGCAAGCTGTCATCCCAACTTCCTCTAACTCTAGGTGTCCCGCAAGGGTCCATACTAGGTCCCCTTCTTTTCTCTATCTTTATCAATGATCTGCACACCACCATCCCAGGAGTCACCTGCATCCAATATGCAGATGACTCAAAGTTAATATGCTCCACCTCCTCTCCTACACAACTTCTAACCCTCACCCAGACCACTTTCAGCAAGGTAGAAACATGGCTAGCTAATCACCACCTGCTTCTAAATCCTAACAAAACCAAGCTACTACTTTTCTCCCCTAACCTTAGAATTTCTCCTCCTTTCTTCAACATCAAATCTAGCAATGACATCATTTTCTCCCCTGATGAACATACAAAGCTTCTAGGCATAATAATAGACAACAAGTTAAATTTGATAAACATGTCAATCACACTATTAAGTCCATCAACAAAAACTTGGCTAACTATACAGAGCCAAACCATTCCTCACCCCCCTAGCTAGGGTAGCTATTGCAAGATCACACCTCCTCTCTACCCTTATGTATATCTCCCCTGTACTCATCAACCTATCCAAAACCAGTCTCAACAAATTATCAGGATGTTATAATCATATAGCCAGATACGCTACTGGCATGGCTTTTAGGACCCACCATTGCTGGAACCTCAAAGCACTGGGATGGCTAGAGTATCCTACCCTTCTACAGTTCAGCCAGCTTATAGTAGTGCATAAAATACTCCATCAACCTGATAACACCCCTGCCCTCAAAAATATTCTCAACCCTCATAGTGCTCCCAGGCCATTACGCTCAGCTGATAAACTATTGATACTGACCCAAAAATCCAACAACTCTGCAGGCGAATCTATATTTGCCAACTCAATCAGTAAAATCTGGAATCTACTCCCTTCTACTGTTACCAAGGAAACCTCACTACCCCTATTTAAATGAGAACTCAAAAAATACCCCACATCTCATTGGCTGTGCTCTTGTTCTAAACCTGACTAACAACTTCACTAATACGTGTCTTGCTACCCAACCTACTGTTTAGCCAAGTATCTATGCCTCATAGCATTTGAATGTCTAAGCATTGTGAATTATGAGATCTGATTGTATTCTATGTTCACATTTTCTGATATGTCTCTGCCAATCAGATGTAAGTATGCACATTGTGTATATTGATATCTGCCTGTATTGTTTGTCTGTATTTTTCTAAACATGTCTGCCTGAGTTTATCACTCAGTGATGTATGTACTATCTCTTTTTTGGTATGTGGAGCTTTTCTCCCCACACCTCTGCTGAAAATAGACATATATCCAGTTGGACTATCCCGGTCAACAAATGTAAAATAAAATAAATAAATAAATTACATTATCACTTGAGATATACGCAATCATACATTTACATAAATAAAAACAAACCATATTGACATATTTTTATTTGCAAACATTATACAACACTTATAATCTATCCAGTCATTGTCAAACATTACAAAGCTCATTCAATTTCTGCCTTCCCTTAAATGTCATTCCCCCTCCAAAACATTATTCTGCATGTATTTTTCCCATAATTCCCATTTTTTGTATGTAATTTGCCTCTACCGTTTTTTAAAGATTCTACTTCCAGTTTTTTATCTATGTTACTGTAATCAGCGATTTTAGTATAGCTGGTTTAGACTTTGATTTCCATTTTCTAGTAATTGCTTTTTTGGCAGCGACCAGAATTAAAAGCAACAAGGCCATAATATGTCTAGGCAATTCCGATTCTGTATCAAAGTTCAAAAATTATTTCCTTGTTTACACTGATTTGCTCACCCAGTATTTCTGATAGCATAGTCTGCAGGGAATTTTTAAGTCTGCCAACTCATTACAGTTCCAAAAAATGTGTTCCCAATTATACCTCCAACATTTGCAATATGACTGAGGAAAAATTCTTTGGAGTTTGCTTGGGGGTATAAAAATACCTGCTCATATACTTCCAAGCAAAGGTCCTAGATCTTCTAGAATTTGTTACATATTTGGAAGACATACATATATCCCCCATTGTTTCTTTGTGAATCGCTTATCCAATTTCTCTTCCCAATCCTTTCTAACATCCTCTGCTTGATTCCTGTAGTTATCATACAATATTTTATATGCCATACTAATTATCCATGTTTAACAACAGATTATGTTCTAGTTTCCACTAAAGTATCTACCAGTGCTGGTATTTCACTTAGGATCCCCCTATTTCTTTATTTTTGCCTATACTCTGATATCAGTCCTTGATAGGCAATGTCGAGCCTGCTGTCCAAATTAATTCTTGGCCTCTTCCCAGTTTATCTTTCTCTCGCTAATTATTTGTTTCCAGTACCTTGGCTCCTTTACCAGTTTTCTCCAGTAAATTCCAGCCCCTTTCTTGCCTATTTTCTGTACCCCTAAAATACTCTTCCTTCTTGTACCACAAGGATCTCTGGTTTCATTTCAGAAAGTGCAAAAAAAAAAAAAAAACAGAGTAATGATCATGAAGACTGACATGACCTTCTCAACTCATAGGTAAATCATGATCTTTTATAACAAGTTGTTAACTAATGTGGGAAGGAGGTGAAAACATTTTTGGAGCTTATAAACATTGTCCCATTCATATTCATGGACTACTTACTTCTTCCAAACTTAACATTGCAAACCAAGTTGCAAATAATTTCCTTTTTACAAGAAACTTGCTAACATTATATTCAGACTCACTGAAAAATTGTCTAAAATAGACTTTCTATTATACCTTGCAGCCAAATCATTTGCATATATGTACAGCCTTTTCCTTGCCATGGGTTGCAGTCTCCTGTGAGAAAAAAAAAACACTTTTCATACTTCTTTGAAAGATACTAAATTCCAGAAATTCTTATGAATTTAGGCCCATTTTCTCTTCCTAACTGGCTAGGATTTTCTGAGAAGCATTTACAGTATGGTTCTGGGCTATGTTAATAAATATGGTCCACTCTAATCAAAACAGCTTGTCTTTTTATTGCAGTTATAGCACAACTACCTTACTTTGGCAGACAACATTTTCAGTGGCATTCACAATGACCTCAGTGTGGCTCTCATTATTCATTGAAAGATAATCTCTGGCTATAGTAATCATATCTGTTAAGAAGCACCTAAGTGGTTTTCAATGTTTGGCAGGACCTCTGCTTTGTTTTTGTTCTTTCTCTCTCTAATATATCTGGCTGAGTAAAAAACTCTCATATTCTGAGAGAAAGAGTACCCCCTCAAGATCCCTGCTGGGGTTATTCTTTTTCACATTATTCATTTCTGGCTTTACAAGTGATAATTGATCACTTTTGATATACTATACGCAGATGACCTTTTACTTTTTGGTGGACGTCTACTGAAGAAAATCAACAGATTAAGTACAAGTTGTTGTAACTCATCTTTCCATATGTAGAAAAAAATAATGTTTTTTTCGGTGAGTTCCATCCTGTAGCCTCCTAAATATACAGGCTCCCACGTCCTCAATTATAAATTTCCTATGATGCTGCTCCACAGTGGGGCAGAGGACTGAATCACAATGAGTCTTGAGTTCAATTTATAATAAGTTGAATGGCTGACGATTCCAAACATCTTACCAAGAATGATCATTGTGATTCAAAGAGATGCTCATGTAAATTACCTACCACATTAAATCAATTTATATGGTGGCAAGAAAATGCAATTCAGAGAAATCTATAGCTGCAACGAGGAAGACCTCATTATTGGTTCATTAGCTTATCTCTGAATTATACCCTAGCTAACGCTAGTATTGTCAGACCTAACTGTGGTAGTGTTGTCCTTAGCAGTCTATGCATAGTGTTTGCAAAAGCACCCCTACACTCACACACACACACACACACACACACACACACACACACACACACACACACACACACACACACACACACACACACACACACACTCACACTTCAACACCCATCCAGGTATCCAGACACAAGCCTTCCACAGTCAATCGCACTCACAGACACACTCACCCATTCACCCATATGCAGCACACAAATCTTCTCCCATGCCCCTAAACACATGCATGCACATGTCTACACACACATGAACACATCACCACCCCCATATTTTTCTCAGCTTACCTGCACCATGACTATTTCCATATGAGTGAATTGCTGACTGCTGTCATTTGACACAGTTTACTTTTTCCTCTGACAGTGGAAGTTTATGCAGCTGAGTGATTCTGTGATTTGCTATGCAGCATAAATAAAGATCCACTTGATTTCCAGGGGAGAGCACATGGGCAACTGGGATTATCCACTCCTTCAGATTGCCACACTAGCATGCAGCTCTGCCAGCGCTACTGCCCTCCATATAGTAACTGAGTACCATATTTACATACAATTAAGTTACATTCAGTTAGTCTGAATTTGATAAGAGTAATATACATCAAAATGAACAACCCATAACATATAGATGAGCAATACATATTTACAATCTTTATTCCCTCAGTATTAAAGCCATGTGTCTTCAATATCCAACTGGATATTTACAAAATTGTAAAATAATTTACTCATTTCTAGGTCCACCAGTTTGTGACAAATACCAGCCCCCATTTGATGAGTTTAAAGTCATAAAGTATTTAACTCATCATTTTAGGATCATTGTACGGTGCAAGTAAAATGCCGGCCCCTGCCTTGCTGTCTGTGGCTCACCTGCATGTAGGAAGCAGTCGGTGTTGTTTGTACAGACTAGGAATGCCAATACTGTCATATTTAAGCTCCATAATTTTACTGACCATTTTTCCACAAGTTGACTAATAACCTCCTTCACTTTGCTGTCTGTAAAGACTTTCAGGAAATTCAAAGTAGAAACATCAAAAAAGTTAAGTACTCCTGACACCTAAATGACTGTAAGTTGATATTGTGGCACTAGTTAGTTTGAATCAAAGAAGCCTGATGTTAAACAGCTGACTGATTAAAGTGGCTACATGTGAATGTTTTTGTGCATGTCTTTTTGTGGAGCTTTTCTCCCCGGGCCTCTACTGAAAATGGACATTTATCCAGTTAGACTAGCCCGGTCAACAAATGTAAAATAAAATAAATAAATAAATAAATATTTTTGGTCTATTTCTTATAAAATATGTGGATTTCTGGCAAATAATTGATGAGTGAAGTCATGAAGTAATTACAGACATTTGATTTCATATTCTTCAGAAAATGAATGCTAATGCAAAATTTGTTAGTAATCTGTCCCTGATTTTGAGCCTTTGTCCCGATTTTTTTTTGGCATTGTCTAGAATTATTGTGTTCGTATTGGTTGTCAGCAGTGCTAAGAGGTAAAGTCTTGTTTACTGATTTTTTTGTAAGTAGGTTATCCCAATACTGTTGGACTGCTTTTGTATTTGAATGTGCGCCTCTAATAATTGTTAGGTATAGCAGAGTTACTTTTGCTTGTCAGCCTTTCGCACAGTGCCTCATACATTCTAGCTAAATGGTGTTTTTATATCTAAATAATCATTCTTAATTTACCAAGTATTTGAAACTTTTTTAATATGCCATGCTTTTATATAACTTTATCTGTTTAAATTTACTAAACTGGGCCAGCCAATCAGAATATGTTTATCTTTAATTTAAAAATTGCGCATTACATTTGTTTAGTCATGCTTGCCTTTCAGTTTGAGTTTCTTTGTAACTAGCATAACTTATTATTTAATTCTGGTTGGTAGGGCTGTGTTACACAAATCCAGTATATAACTGATTGATGCTTGTAAGTAAACTCACACATCAGCGAGTATTAAAACAAACATCCAAAAATGAGTCTAACTGAAACACTATGAAAGCAGTGTTTTTTTTGGGGGGGGGTTACCTCCTCAGCATCCAATGACATAGGGCTTATAGCTCCCACCACCATACTAACTCTGATGTGACTGTACCTCAGAATAAGGTAAAATCTCTAAGATACGACAGTTTCTATATTTTTAAAGTACATTGTTCACACATTGGTTATTACACTTTGCAGTGTTGATACAATGTCTCAGAAGTTCTTCCATCTGACAGATTAATGCAGAAATAATCTGTTGTATAGGAAACAGTGCCGAACGGCTCTGGACTAACTGAGGCGACCCATATTAAGCATGCTGGCCTTCAGGTTTAGGCTAGAGTCACTTAACTTTAGCTCATTAGTACTACTTTATTTATTATTTTTTTTTCTTGGCCCTTGCACCCCCCCCCTTTCCCATCCTTATAGTGATATCAGCCTGACATGCCCAGTTTCATGACCTTGCTTAGCTGCACCCTGCAGTGCCAATGACTAAAGTTTTAAAGGAGAATCATTTCCATGTATTTATTATACACATGGATATTAACATCATTCTGTAAAAAAGCATAGCTTTTGGCAGTTAAGTCTCTGCCTTAAAATGAGGGGAAGAAATGATCAGAGAGCTGCTCTAGGCAATATGCCCTGAACTGGCTTATAGCCCAAGTACCAGAAGGTGGTCATAGTAAGTTATCTGTGGATGTAGTCTACCTTCACTGTCTGTCTTTGGCAGGGAAGTAGGTGGTCACACTAAATCATCTGTGGGTGTAGCCTACCTTCACCATATATCCTGGGTACAACAGTTTGAAAAATTACTCACATATGCAACCACAATTTCTTTAATCATAATTTTATTTTACTGCAGGATTTCAAACTAAATTGGAAGGGCAAATATCATAAAGCTGTCAAAAAGATTATTACACTCAACAGCCTTGCTCAGATGGTATGTAACCCTACTAGGTCTAACCCAAACAACAGATAAAAAAGCTTACTCCACAGTCATCACTAACTGGTGCCAAGATGTAAGAAGGTAGAAGTGTGTGCTAATTCTCTCAGTGTCCATTGACTTGTTCTTCCCAAGTGCTCATCTAAACATTAGAAAGATGTTCATCATATAGATTACTGCTGCAGTAGCCTTAGCTATATGGATTATATTCTAACAAGAAAACAAAAGAGACCAGCATGTGCAACTATAAATAATTTAATATAAAATAACTAGACTTGAGGCATGAAATACCACTAAATAAATATAATCTTATTCAAACCGGTTTCGGCTTCTAACAAGAACATAATGTCTGCCACCTTCCAAAGCTTCTGGGGAATCTTCCACACACCCAAACTGTCAGGCAGCTTCAACTGAGTTGAATAAGAGTCAGGTTTGGGTGCAAAGCCCTTCAGAGCTTTACTGCCACTGAAGAGGATGCTCCACTGAGGCTTTTGATGATTGATGGTTGGCTTGCGTTTTCCTTTGCTGAGCACTTAAGTTCCCATTGAATAAAAAAAAGCTTCCATTTTCTTAAGTTTGTTGATGCTTTATTACCTTCCTCTCCAGAAAAGTTATTTTAAAAGTAGGAATGTTGCATTTTAAAGTACTTTTAAACATAATACTTGTTTTTTTCTATCAGTTTAAAAGCAATGTAAAGTAACTGAAAACATTTTTTTCTGTGGATAAGCTGTGTTTATTTTTCTTTTGTGAGCTTGGCTTAGTGTTTTAAAATTTTTTTTTTTTACTGTGTTTTTCTGTCAAAAAGGTAACTTTTGTGGACTGGTAGTAGGAAAAATGCACAATTTTCAGTTTGATCATGGATCAGTCTACTGGTCCCACAACTGGTCTTTCTAGCCACCAAAAAAAATAAATAAATATATAAGCAAACAGCCTTTACTATCACAGCAGGCTAGCAAACTGTCTCAGTCACAGGTAGATGATTCTGCTATAGCCATTTGTTTAACCTCAGACAACTCATTTTTTACCCTGGATCCCTCTAGTGTAGCACCTACAGCCACTATCAGCTGGGGGTTACCCATGTCCTCTGCAGCTATTGTGTTTCTCTGTCGTCAAGGGAGGGTCACTCTTGTCAGTCCTGGGAGAAGGAACAGCGAAGGCTTCCCTGTTGGGTCAGAATGCTGTGCCCATCCCTGGGGAAGCGGCTGCTGCCATTAGTAACATGTTTGGCTCTATTTTTCCTGTCAAAAAGAAACAGAAAACCAAGCATGTATCTACTCCTCCACAATTTCCTTTGGGTAGGGGTCTGGCTCAGGGTTTAGTTCAGGCTGTTAATCCTTCTTGTAAAATGGTTTCTGGTAAAAGAAAGAAGGATTCCTCTTTCTGAACAGATTCAAGGTTCTGAATCTGAACATGAAGATGCAGGGAAGAAGACATTTATTTCCTCATATTTCTAATTCAGACTCTGAGGAGAGCTCAGTTTTGGATTTTCCTTGTGAGGGTTTCTCTTTCTCTGAGACTATTGCTAGAATTTGCCAGTGTTTTTAGTGGGAGAACCCTGAAATTTCCCAGCCCCTCAGAAAATAGTATGAGTTGTTACAGAAGGATTTTCCAGAACCTACACCCATTTCTCCTGTTCTGTCTGCTTTAGAGGATGTGTGTTACTGCCTGCAATTTTCCTTATAGTCAGCCATCTACCCCTAAAAAGGTAGACAGGATGTATAAAGTTTCTCAGCCTTTTAACTTTTTATACAGTCTTTCCAAACCTGATCCAGTAGCTGTAGCTTTCATTGATCCCACTGCTACTGTGCACTTAGATAATTCCAGTTCTACTCTTTCTGATAAGGATGGGAAAGTTATTGATAGGTTGGGGAAAAGTGTATATTTCTGCAACTGTGTTTTCAGAATTTTGAATTGTCAGGCTCATATGTTAAAGTTTGTTCTGGGAAATTGTGAAAGTATGTGGAATGTTTTATCTGCAGTTTCTTCTTGTGAGGAAAAAATCTGCTTTAAATAAATCTTTAAATAACTTAGTTTTTTTTTTCTATTGCTCAGGTCACTACCCATTTTTAAAGTGTGTGTATAACTTTGCTGATACTTCTTCCAGGGCTATGGCCACTTGTACTGTTTTGAGGAGGTTTACACGGCTGCATTCTTAGAACCTCCCAAATGATATAAAAAATGAGATTTTAAATTCTCTCTTGGATAGAGATTTAGTTTTTGGCTCCTCTGCTGCAGAGGTGAATAAAATGTGAGGAAAGAGGCAAGGTAATTCAGGGAATTAATAAGATTTTTCAGCTATCCTTTTCCAAATTTTCCAAGGGATTTTCTTTCTCCTCATCCAGTTTTGGCAAAAAACAGAATAAACAGTCTCAAGTATGGGTAAACAGACGTTTAAGAAGAAATGGCAAGGGGGGGGGGGGTTCTAAAATAAGTCTCAAACCTCCCAAAACCAATGCTATTCTAACAAGCCTGAATATTTATTCAAAGGACCATGTGACCACCCCCCCCCCCCACTAGCACCCCTGTGCTTTTCTTCCAGAAAATCTGAATTTGCATTTATCTGTTTGGTGGTAAGTTGTTTTAGCCAAATGGGTTCTGAAAATCATTCATCAAAGTTACAGATAGCAGTTTGTCATCACATGCTCTCCCAATCAGTGGTGGCGGTAAGGGTTTTCATTCAGTGATGTTCCTAGTGCCAACGTGGAGACCAGTTCTGGTGCTTTCTTTCCTAAGCCTGCTTGTGATAGTACCCAAATTCAAAATAGACCTAAAAGACACTTATCATCACCTCCCTATTCATCCAGACTTTATATGTTTCTTAATGTTTTGTGATTCTGGATCACATTATCAGTTCTCTGTCTTATGTTTGGACGATCCACTGCTCCAAGAGTGTTCACCAAGCATTTAGCTCTAGTTATAGCTCATTGCAGGCTACAGGGTATCCACATTTTCCTATATTTAGATGATTTGCTTAACTGTGCAAAGCCTTTTTCAAAGTGTTAAGAATGTCACTCTCTCTCTCTCTCTCTCAGGTGAGAAATCTTGTATACAAGAGACCATTGAAAAATCTTTCTTGACTCTTTCATGTAGGATTGTGTTCCTGGTATGTCGACTAGACACCTCAGTTCAAAGAGCTTTTCTTCCATAAGAAAAATAGATCTTTATCAAGATTTATTTCTGAGGTTTTCCACTCAGATATCAGGGAATGCCTCAGGATTTTGGGTCTCATGATATCTATGATTCTCATGATACCCCTGGCAAGACTCGGCATGAGAAAGATACAGTGTTATCTGAAATCTCTTTGGTCCCAATATCAACACCTTTTATCTTTTCAAATCCAATTGCTGGGGTTTGTCAGAAGAAAAACTTTGGTAATGACAAGAGATATCACAGATGCTTCAGACTTTGCTTGGGAACAGTTTCAGCAGGGATTAAAGTGCAGGGGGTGTGAGACACCAAGGTCTGATGCAAGAAAATAAATATCAAGGTGATGATTGCCCTCGAGGCACTAAGCTCTCTGAAACAACTTTGGTCTGGTGCATGGAAAGAGCCCAGAAGGTTTGGAAGCAGGCTGGCTGTTATATCCTTAGCAAGATATAACCCATATCGCTAAGGCTTCTGCAGTGATAATTCGAACATCTACTGTTATGGTAAGTTTAAATTATATACCTATACTTTCTTTTTATTTAATTTAATTGGGCTTGTACTGTTTGTTTTGGTTTTCTCTTTTCCTTTGTTCTTTGTTGTACTAGCCAGAAAAAGAATTCAGAATTTTTATGTGATGTATACACACAAGATATATATGTATATCTATCTATCTATATATATATATATATATATATATATATATATATATATATATATATATATATATATATATATATATACACATACATACACACACACACACACACACGAAACATGTTATAACAAAAGAGCATACATCTGTTTTAATTTAGAAACAAGGTAGTGAAGGACACAGAATTTAAGAAAGTCAAGTAAGAGATAAAAATATTAAAAAGAAGCATGACTAAAAGGGGTCTCTTGTTATTTTGTTGAATGGCTATTTAGCGAATAGCCATTTGTCGTACACCTATTTAGTGAAGCCGCCCTTCACTGAATGGCAAATTTTAAGTAGGGAAAACAAGTGGACAGCTAACCGAGTGACCATAAAAAAAAAAAAAATAAAACCTGCCAAGGTGGGGGGCTATGCCCCCCATACCCCTCTAACTAAATATACCACCTCCAAGATTGCACTACAGTGGGGAAAAGGGTAAATTCCAGACAACGGCCAACTGCTGGTTTGCCCTAGTTAAAATTCGCCATTTGATGAAGAGCGGCTTCGCTAAATACTTGTTCGATGAATGGCTATTCACTGAATAGCCATTCGATGAAATAATGTAGACCCGACTGAAAGAAAACAATGACACATTTCTAATTGTACTCACTAATTCTAAGTGGTGGTTGTTCCTACCTGCATGTTCTAATTCTAAGTGGTACTCATTCTACGTAACACTATCTGTAAATATATGAATCTGACCTTGAAGGGCCTCTGTCACCCCGTATCAGTTGGGATTTCCCCTTGTGAGATTCCCAGCTGAATACAGACTGGGATAATCTGTAACTTCTGTGTTCAGGTGCATGCAATAACTCTATCTAGTGCACACCTTGTAACATCATATGCAGTGTTAATATGTAGCACCCATTCCCTGCTCTCTGCAGTTATTTTCTGCTACTTAGGCAGATCAGATTTTGGTCCAAATGTGTAATGTAGGAGAGTTGTATTATTTATTTATTTATTTAACATTTATTTACTGGTGCAGTCTGACTGAGTCTACAGAACCTATTTTCAGCAGATGCTAATTCTGCTTTCACTGGCTTGTGTGAGTAAGCACAAAATTATCATTTTGTGAAATCACTCCCCTTCAACTATTTAAATTTATTGGCCATTCTACTGTATTCCATAGTACCGGAATACAAAAGTGATCACCCCCTTTCAATCTATCTTGCTGTTTTAAAAATAGTGACTCTCCACTAAAACTTAACTTTTTAGACAGGTAAAACTTAAGTTACCTACTTTCACATCTAACTTCTATAGTGCACACTGCAGTGTTTAGGATAAACCTTTTTTTTTCCATCTTACCTTTAAGCATCTCTGTGACTAGCACTTGCTCTAATACCTGCTGGAAAGCACTAGGAAGCCTTAAACTGATAGAAGCACTCAACTCTCGTTATTAATAAGGGGAAATTACTCATAGGCACTAAACAGCCTATAATTGCAAAGTACCTTGCTAAGGGAAGGGAAAACCACTCCTGTACATTTAAAAAAAAAGCACCAAACCAGGCATGTCCAAGGGTACGCTTCTATTGATTTCTCCTGTCCACCTGGTGAATTTGGGCATACTGGGGCAATGCAGCAATTGCCTCATGTACACAGACAACCCTCTCCTCCTACCACCCAACAGAACAACCTGTGAGAGATGCACTTACATAGCCAAACTGGAAGCAGAGCTCTCTCCACCCATGATTGTGCTAGACAGTCAAGAGGAGAAGGTTAACACCCACACTACACCTCAAGCAACACATAGCCCTTCTAAACTCACACCACCAACACCCACACATGGCAACACTAAATCCACATATGCGGAGGCCCTTAACTGTAACCTGCCCAAGCAACAAGGATCTCCAAAGCTGTAATGCAAACAAACACCAATCACAACCAAAGTGTCACATAGCTCACAACACCAGTGTGCCACCCAGCAACAGCCCCTAAGGCAAGACAATGTACCTAACACTTTAGTCATAGGTGACTCTATAGTCAGGCATACTGATGTCCCCCTCACCAGGCTGAACAAGGAGAAAATTACAGTGAGCTGCCTGTTGGGTGCCAGGATTTGCCACATAATTCATGCACTCAAGTCACTCCACAACAAGTATAAATATGACTCTGTCATTGTCCATGTTGGAGTGAATGACTTGAGACGTACCTCCCTGGACTAAATGAAAAGAGACATGGAAGAGCTCTCGGATCATGTGGCCCAGGCAGGTATGACCCTAGCCCTGAGTAGCATCCTGCCTTTGCCCAGAATGATACCACAATATAAGGACAAAATGATTGACAATTGGCTAAGCTTCTGGTGTCATTCAAAGGGGATCCAGTATCTGTCTGCCTGGGATGACATGAATGACAGACCACGATGCTTTGCCAGAGATGGTCTGCACCTGTCGCCCCTGGGATTCAGGTTACTGGCAAAGGCTCTTGCCACCCCTGTAGTGCCTTTTTTAGGCAAAGTTCAAAGGACAAAACCACCACAGTAACAGGTACAAGCATGCAAAATCTGATGGTAATGCTACTCAATGCTAGAAGTCTAAACCTCAAAATGCACTCTCTCGAGGCACTCCTAAAAATAGAGAACATTGATATCTGTGCAGTAAATGAGACCTGGTTCAAGGCTCCAGAGAGCACCCCTGCAATACCAGGCTACAGCTCTTACCACACTTTTCGGCCACCAAATCAGGATCGAAACACTAAAGGTGGAGGAGTGTCCATATTCACCAAGGATATTCACACCAGGTTAGTTGCCCAGCACAATGCGTCTGAAATTCTCCAGGTTCAACTAACACTAGGTAAGACTGAAATCCAAATTGTAGCTTGCTACAGATCCCCCACTATGCCCCAAGATTCTCACTACACCTTTCTAAACATACTGGAAAATATTAATATACAACCAAACACCCTAATACTGGGTGATTTCAACTACCCTGCCATTAACTGGCAAAACTACTCATGTACCAACACCTTTGCCCAACGGTTCTTGGAATTCATAAATTCCAATGCCCTGGATCAACTAATCCATAGTCCCACCAGGGGTTCCAATGTCCTAGACCTGGTCATTACCAACATGGCAAATCGATGCTCCACACCTATGGTCACCCTCTCTTTGGTCAGATCAGGCCATAAGCTAATCACCCTTAACATCCACATCCTACCCCCACCCCCCAGTAAGGAAACCTCCATAAAAAACTTCTCCAAAGCCAACTTCATGCTACTCAAGTCAGAAGTTACAAACTTCATGACACCCATGCAGACAGGAACTGAAAGTTCAACTGCTGAGTCCTACACTAAGGCACTGTACGAGCACATCCAGTCATGCATGAATCGTGCCATCCCAGATAGAACCAAGATGCTGTCCTCCAAAAAAGGAAGCCAATGTGGTGGTCCCCTGCCATAAACAAACTTTACAACAAAAGGAAGAAACTGTTGCAGAAAAGAGGAAAATCCCAGGATGCAAAAAACTCCCTTATCAGCCTCAGTAAGAAGCTGAGATCCCTCATAAAATTCTCCAAAGCTAGTTATGAAAATAAAATTGCCAAAGATTCCAAAGACAACCACAAGGCATTCTATAATTATGTCAAGTATCTAAGTGGCAATACTCAGATCTGCTCTGAGCTACAACAGAATGGCATTAAATATACTGATCCCAAGGATATTGCCAATATCCTGGCAGATCGATTCAGTGCCAACTTCACCCCCCTCTCACCCCCTAAATGGCCCATCTCAGTACTGGAAGATTGCCAAATTCCAGTAATAATGGGCACACAGGTAAAAAATGCACTCTCCAAAGCTAAGAATACAGCATCCATGGGACCAGATGACATCCCGGGCTGTGTACTCCATGAACTACAAAATGAACTAGCACCTCACCTAAGTGTCATGTTTAATCATACCCTCACCTCAGGCTTCATGCCCACTGAGTGGCACACAGCTACAGTTATCCCACTCCACAAGGGGGGATCCACCTTGGATCCTGGGAATTACTGCCCCATTAGTCTGATGAGCCTGATCTGCAAGGCCATGGAACATGTTATAATGGAACTTATAAACAAAGACATTGGCAACCTTAAAACACTGGACCCCACCCAGTTTGGGTTCGTGAAGGGCCGATCTTGTCTCCTGAACCTGATTGACTTCCTCGAATCAGTCTCTAGAGCCGTGGACGAGGGTAAGGCAGTCCACACAACCTATCTGGACCTCGCCAAGGCCTTTGACACCATCCCCCACTCTGGAATCATTGATAAACTTACTAAGCTGGGCATTAATCCCTACGTCACTCGATGGGTTGCCAACTGGCTTACTGACAGAACACACACTGTAAAAGTAGCCAACTCCAAATCCAGCTCCAGACAGGTGGAGTACCTGAGGGTTCAGTCCTGAGACCTCTCTTGTTTGGCATCTACTTCTCTGAAGTACAGGCCAACACTAAGGGACTCTGGCTAACAAAGTTCACAGATGACTGCAAACTGGGAGCCATTATTGAATCCCCAAATTATGTTGATACTCTACAAAAGGGCCTTACAGAAACAGATGCTTGGTGCCAGAGCCATGGGCTCAAGCTCAATGCCAAGAAATGTATAGTTATCCCCTTTGGGAAAAAACATGTACCCATGAATTACCACATTTGTGGCAGTACACTAAACACCAAAAGTATGATAAGAGACTTTAGGGACACAGGTGGACAGTGGTCTCACCTTCAATAACCACATTGCCACAACAGTCAGGAAATCCTTCTATGTGGCACACCTCATCTTTAAGGGTTTTTCATCCAGAAAAAAGGAGGTCATTGTCCCACTGTACTCATCCCTCATTAGACCCATTATAGAATACAACGCCCCATTTGGTATGTACTTCTCAAGACATCTGCAACAACTGGAAAGGCCACAGAAATACCTCACTAAAAGAATCACAGCCCTAAAGCAGATGCCCTATGGTGACAGCCTTAAAAAACTCCAGCTATACTCTGTCGCATATCATCTACTCCGAGGCAATCTCTGCTTAACATACAAGGCCATGTCAAACCCAGAGCTGTTGGACATGCTACACTTAAAGAAATCCCAATCCCTCAGAGCCACACACTCCAGGGATCTAAACCTTGTCATCACAATAAACAAAACATGCTGGAGGGATAGGTTCCTGACCCAGGGACTCCCCAGACTCTGGAATAGACTGCCCATACATGTCAAGCAGAGCACCTCTTTGGCTCTCTTCAAAAAGAACCTTGATGATTGGATGGGAGAAAGGAAATTCACCCCAGGGATCACGTCAGTCACCCTGCTAGACAGGGATCCAGGGAAGTAAATAGTGTGGGAAGAAATAGCCAGGAAAGTGTTATGACTAGGCTTCTATAGGCCCTAGGGCCGATAGCCTAGTACCAACCTATGAACCTATGAACAGCTCCACATACAGTACAATACAAATACAGTATAATCCAATATAATGCACATGACATTAGACATACTATACAAAAAGTAGGTTGAAAGAACATAAACTAGGGTACAAGATATTACAATATATACTACACATCTAGACAATTCTTTAGAGTTAAAACATTATATACAATAATAGTCACTCTCACCATATGCATAGCCTATGAGTAGATAGTATCCAAAAATAGTATGCAGGTAGTGTATTGTATGAGATTGACTGTTATAGTACATGAACAACTAGAACGCTGGTTTCAGTTAGGAAAATAATAGCCAGAAAGTTACTGATGCAGAAAGATAATGAGAGAGTTAAGAAGAATAGAGGCATTACAGTCTGAGCAGTGGCTTACGGATATGGTTTAGAAAAAGAGAAAGAGTTAGGAGAGCCTTAGGATCTTGCAGACTATGAGTGAGTGAAATGTGACAGAAGAGGAGGATGAGGCTAATGTGGAAGAAGAGGAAGAGCTAAGTCTTAGGCTTTATGCAGGAGCAGAGCCATTTTTTTTGAGATGATTCTTTAAAGAGGCTTTGAAATGGGTTAGGTGAGGCATAGAACTGGTAGCTAGAGCTAGTGAATTCCATAGTATAGAGATAGAGTATGAATACAGCGAGTGACCTGGTTTTCTTGTAGGTTTTGAGATAGCTAAGAGATTTTTGTCTTTTGATCATAGGGATCAATTTGGTGTGTAAGGTGTGACTAGACTGGCTAGTGCAGAGCAGGCAGTAGGCTTGAAAATAAGGTTCTGCAAGGTGGCTAGCCGAATAATGGCAAGTTGGTTGGGGAGTTCAAGCCAGTTTAGTTCTAGTAGCAGTTTACAGTGGTGTGTGTGTGATAGTTAAGAGTTTGCGACAAACTTTGCAATGTTCCATCTTGCTTAGGGTAGAAGTTTGGAAGTTAGTTAAGATAGGAGCACTGTAAAGAAGGGAAGGAAGTAAAAGTTTTTGCAAGGGTAGTTTTGTTTGCTGCAGTAAAGAAATGCTTGTTTCTGTATAGTAGTCCCAGTTTTTTGATAGGTTTTCTTTACATTTTGCTGTATATGAGGGTCAAATAAAAGTTTTTTGTCAATGATAAAAGTTAAAAAGACATACGTCTGGAGCATTTCTCCCTGGGCCTCTGCTGAAAATTGGCTTTGTTCCAAGTCGGACTTTCCTGGCAAAGAAATGTTAAAATAAAAATAAATAAATATAAAAAGGATAACTCCTAGAAGTTTGGCTTCTTGCAATATTTCTATGACAGTGTTGTCAGATGCAAGGATGTTGAAATGATCAGCGACAGGGAGGTATTTTTGGGGTGAAAGAGTACTAGTTCAGTCTTCTTTGGCTTAAGAAAGACTAGGGGATTTCTTAGCCAGGATTCAACAGCAGTAAAGGACTGCTGAGTTTTTTAAAGTAGTTCTGGTAGTGATTGAGCAGTACAGATTATGGTGGAATCATCAGTGTATTGAATGAGGTGTGAGAGGCAGTGTGAAGCTTGTTTGTGAAAATGCTGAAGAATAGGGGTCCGAGGATGGAGCCTTGAGGGACTCCAGTAGGGTTATGCAGAAAGGGCAAGAGTTCATTGGACCATTTTACCACTTGTTTATGATCCTTGAGGTAGCTCTGAAACCATTTTACTATGTTATCTGAGAAGCCTAAGTTAGTGTGCTCAGTAGTAAGGGGAGAGACACTGTGTCAAAGGCCTTGGAGAGATCAAGAAAAACTGAGAATGTATAGCATCCTTCATCTCTGGCCTTATTCATAGTGTCTGTAAAGGATAATACAGCTGTAGCTGTGCTGTGGCTGGGTTGGAAGCCATGTTGAGTTTTGGTTACAAGATTGTTTTGCAATAGGCATTGCATTACTTGCTGATGGATACCTCTCTTTAGAATTTTGGATATGGGTGACAAGATGGATATAGGATGGAAATTGGATGGTTCAAAAGAGTTTCCCATATACAGTACCTAAGAAACTTACACCTTCATGTACTGCAACAACTAAAAACAAAAAAAGTAACTTGCCAACAACTGGTACAGATCCACGACTGAAAAAACTCCAACAGCACAATATTTCCATGACAAATGTTATTTTTCACTCTCTCTAGGGCCTCGGTGTAATCACCTTCCAGGAGAATAAAAACTGATTCACAAACACATTTTATAATTAAGCAACACTCCATCTAACACCAATTAAAAAACTAATTGGATAACAATTAAAGCAGACATTTCCAATTTACATCAGCATTCAGTCTTAAAGGGACCAGCATCTCATACTTTAAAATATATACAGTTTCTTTATACAAAAGTTTTTCCTTTAATAAAACTTCATTTTCATGATACAGTTTGATTTGTTCTAAAACACTTCCTTGAAGTAATACAAAATTACTATTATGTTTCTCTCATATGTTCCATAAATCTTGCCTTGAACAATCTTTTTGTTTCCCCTATATAAAATAAATTGCAGGGGCATCTCAAGGCATACATTACTCCCTCACTATTTCAAGAGAAGGTGCACAAGACCCAGGATAAAAAAGTGCCCAATCCTGGTAGGCACACTGGTGCCAGGAGTGGAAGAAATGACAGCGTAGAATCCTCAAAATACAGAAACATTCCTAAAATGGGGCCAGGCCCAGGGGGAGGATGGTCCCCTGTTGTAGAAGGAAGTAGCAGTCCACAAAAACTGATGGGCCAAAGGAGAGCCATAAAGACAACAGAGTGGACTATTGAGGATAAGAATGAAATTATGTATTGTTACTATTATGCAAAATGCCCAGAATTTCCAGACACAAGATATACAAAAAGATTAAGAGATAAGTTAATGGAAAGAAAAACTGTCCGAAGCTTCAAATGAAAATTTTTGAAAAGCGTAAAAAAGAAATATGGACATGGGAAAGAAAGAGATTTGATATGGTGCAATATTTATGCAAAGGTGAAAGCCAAATTAATCAACATAAAGAAGGCAGCGCCAAAGATATTTGAAGAGAAGTACAGGCAAAGACATCCAGATATGGAAAATTTCACAATAAATAAAATATCACAAAGAGGGAATGTAGAAAAAAAGATTAGTAAAGTAGAAGTTAAAAAATAGAAGTTGAAATTATGGAATACCTGCAAAGTGAAGGATTTGATGTAGAAGGTCCAACACAGCTTACATCACAACATGATGGAACAATTCCCCAAAGTAAGGAGAACAATGAAGATCAGGAGACATCTGAAGAAGAAATATGAACATGGGAAAGAAAAAGAGATTTAATAAGGTGTAATATCTATGCAAATGAGAAAGCAAAACTAATCAATACAATAAGAGCAGCACCAAAGATATTTGAAGAGTAATACAAGCAAAGGAATCTGGACATGGAAAACTTTACAATACAAAAAATAAAAAGACAAACAGGAAAAGTAGAAAAGGGGATCAGTAATGGGGACGTTAAAGAAACAGAAACTGAGGCCATGAAGTACCTCCAAAGTGAAGGATTCAGTTTAGAAAATATGATACAGAAAACACCACAACAGGACAGAGCAATGGAACTCCAAATTAAGGGGAAACCAGTGGAATGGGAAGCAATTGGTCAGGTGCCATATGAAGATATTGTGATGCCTTTCACAGAAAACCAGTATAAACATTTCCTTGACGCTGTACAGCAAGGGAAGGAACAGGCAACTGTGGAAACTCTGATGCAGTTAATGTTGAGGAATGATAGGCCAGTGAGTTCTCATATGACAGAGTAATGGATGGCATAGGATGAAATTGAAGAGAAGGTGCCACAGGAAGATACAATAGAACTTTCGGAAATGGAAAATAAAAAATGTACCCTCAGTTTAGAGGAAACCGAGCTAAGAGAAGAGTTGCTTGGCTTAATAGAGCTAGATAGACATATTAAGATCAATGAAGGAAATAGACTGCAGAAGGTCAATAAAACCCAAAAAGTCAGAAGTTTGATAAAACAAATGAACACAGTAATTAGGACTGTTCATAGAAATTCATATGATATAATAAAAGTAAACAGGATATATTACTGTGCAGCTAAGTTAATAACTGATAATGTTCTACCACAAGAACACAGGGTAGTGAGGGAGAGAAACAGGAGAAATCGAATACCATCATGGAATTATCGACTAGAGAAAGCCATAAAGCAACTAAGACAAGAAGCGTCACTATTAGAAGAGTATAGAAGAGGGAACAGATCAACAAAAATATTCAGAAAGATAGACATGATAAAAGCAATGCGCAATATGAGAACAGATCAGGATCTATCATGCCCTATCCAAATAATAAACTAAAAATCTCAGCACAGGCAGAAAAACTTAGAGACAATACATAGACAAATATAAAGGAAAAGTACAAAATAACCATTTTTTGATGACACAAAAAGTTTTATAGAGAATTGGGAAATAAGGTAAAAGGAATTGAAAGACCACCAAAAAAAGAAGAAAAAGATACATTTTGGAGAAGTATCTATGAAGATCCTTTGGAACATAGAAAAGATGCTAAATGGATAACAGAAGTAAAAGAAAGACTAAGAAGTTTAAAGGTATAGGATATGAAATAGGATGAAGTAACAACCAGAGAGATTGAAACAAAGTTAAGAAAAGCCTCTTATTGGAAATCCCCAGATGCTGTACCTAACTTCTGGTTAAAAGTATTAACATCTTTGCACGAAGAGTTAGCCGTGAGTAAGAATTATTTATATGCACACCCAGAACAGACACCAACCTGGCTAACAACAGGAAAAACAATGCTCCTATTTAAGAGTGAACTTGCAAGCTACCCTAAAAATTATAGACCAATAACTTGACTTCTGACGATGTATAAATTATACAGTGGAACTGATGCCAACAGTTTATAGTCATTTAGAAGAAAACTCAATTATGGCAATAAAACAAAAGGGCAATACAAGAAAGTCATATAGAACAAGGGATAATTTGTTGTTAAATAAAGTCATAGTGGAGAACTGTAAAAAGCGGAAGAATTTAAGTATGGCATGGATTGACTACAAAAAAGCATTTGATAGTATCCCACATTCATAGACAAAAGAGTGCTTAAAAATGTGTAAGATACACCTTACACTGATTGACTACATTACAGTGACCATAAAACAGTGGCAGACCACTTTGCACTTAAGCCATGATAAAGGACAACTTATTATTCCAGGGATAAACATCCAAAGGGGGATATTCCAGGGTTACTCTCTGTCACCACTGCTATTCTGTCTTGCCCTTAATTCATTAAGCTGTATACCTAACAGCTTATGTCATGGCTATAATTTGGCTCTTGGAAAACAACAAAGTGCAAAGACTTCTCGTTGTTTCTTTGTTGGTGATTTAAAACTGTATAGCTCATCAGATGAGGAACTGAAAGCACAACTGCAAGTTGTCAAAACTTTTTCAGGTGATATAAGAATGTCATTTGGTCTTGATAAATGTGCAAAAGCAACCTTTAAAGTAGGAAAACTGCAGCACCAAGAAAACATCAGTTTGAGACAAGAATGTGATATAAAAGAACTTGAGTAAGAGGGAGTGTATAAACATTTGGGAATTGATATAGGATCAACAATAAAAAATGAACAAATGTGAATAAAACTTAGTAAGGAGTACTTTAGAAGACTTAAATTAATCATGAAAACACCTTTTACATCTAGAAACAAAATCCAAGCTATAAACCAATTTGCTCTTCCTGTCCTAACTTACACTTTTGGAGTGATTGACTGGCCCCAAAACGTGCTGGAAAGATTAGATAGGAAAACAAGAAGGATGCTTCATGCTCACCAAATGATTTATAAATATCAGTGGATACCAAAATGCAATTGTGGGACTCCTCACATATCTACTGACCTCACAAGACCCAAATGTAGTGAAAGTTTTGAAATATGAGGAGAATAAATCTAAGATGACTTCCCTGCTTAGGCTAGCAGAAGCATATTGGCATCAAGCAGGAATGGAAATCAAACCATAAGTAGATAAAAATCAGAGAGCAACTGATGTGCCAAAAAACAAAAGAAAGAATATAAGGTGAAGGACCAGATGAGAAGGCAAGAAATGTGGAAAAAGCATAAATATAGTTTCAAGTATAAACTTCTGTAAGAACCTCATGTTGATCAGGAAGAAAGCAGGAATGTTTAAGTTGAAGCTACGTACACGTTGGTTTACAAAGTCCATTTAACATGTGGGGAAAACTGACCAAGGTAGGTTTTGTAAAACAGAATTGGAAACAGATGTACACCTCATTGCTGGTTGCGACATACTAATGGCAGAAGGACAGTATACTGAAAGGCATAATAATGTGGTGAGACTGTTGCACTGGGAATTGTGCAAACATTATGGTACAGAAGTGGCTGAAAAACACTGGAAATATGAGCCACAAAGCATAATAGAAAATGATGAAGTCTACATCACATGGTATCATCCATTACCAACAGTACAAAAGATAGATGCTAGTAAACCAGATATAGTGGTCCAGGAAAAGAAGACAAAAGTAGCATTGATAATTGAAATCACCACACCCAGTGACTACAGTAACTTGCGTACAGGAGACACAAAGTCATAAAATATCAGGATTTGCACGCAAGAGCAGTGTGGAAGAAAGATACCCAGATAGTTCCAATAGTAGTAGGAGCAACGGGTCTTATAAAAACGAGTTTATAATCATATTTAGATATATTACCAATACATGTAACTCCATATGAATTGCAGAAGGAGTCATTACTGGGCACATTGCGGGTGCTGCGAAGAGCACTACTGGCTGACATCAAAGAGTGAAACAATACTAATGTCATGAACTTTAATCGTACTTTGAATTAGGAATGGAGTCCATTCCCGTCACGGTATTAGAAACCCAAAAGATTTGGAGAAATTAAAAAACTGGAAACAGCCAGACAGATACCAGATTTCAGTAGTGCAGACCCTTATAAACAAGGAAAAGAATCCTGAAAGTTACAAGCTATACTTTTATAATCACTAACAACCCATGGGAGGCATAGCACAAAGGCTGAGATGGCTGATACTAGCTCAGGATGTTTTGCAGATAGGGAGACCAAGCCATCAGCCTGATACTAGCTCAGGATGTCTTGCAGATAGGGAGACCAAGCCATTAAGTGCAAGATAGTTCAGAACCAATACTTTATAGATGATACACTGTCTAATCTGTGACTAGTGCTATTCGTACAAGACTAACATAATATGAAGGTATTTAGGAGACAAACTGCGGTGGTGGTGCTGCGGTAGCATTGTCACCTCACATTAAGACGTTGTCCTGTTGATTCTCAGCTAAAGCGTCTTCTGTGTGGAGACATGCATGAATGGGCGTACCTTCATTGAAGGTTGTGCATCAGAGCTGGCAACTCGGCATGTAAAAATCTACTGCCAATCATTAGCGGACCGGAGTTCCACTCTGGCGACCCCTAATCGGGAAAAGCCGAAAGATACAACAACTAAGTAGCCAAGAAATGGAATTTTGTACATGTTGTAGGTGGTCCAGTTCTGAGTCTGGAAGCTATGGCATTACAGTAGTCCAGTTGGTAGGGGGGCAAAGTCATGTCTCACTACCGGGATAACAGCTGGTAGAATAATGTCCTTGATGAGGGTAGTGTTCCTGAGGTGCAGATAAAGATTACTTGACAACACTTGAAATCTGGGCCTTTTGGATGAGCTTATTGTTAATAATCACCTCAAGATCATGCACCTTTGATGTGAGTTGGAGGTTGTTCCCACAATAAGTAATTTAGGGAGGCAAAGCCAGTATTAATGAATTTCTTAGGCCAGCAGGAATGATCATGACAAAGATTTTGAAAGTGTTGAGTTTAAGTTGATGTTCACGATTCATGAGTGGCTGCATCTCAATTCCTTTGATAGCTGGTTGAGAGCTGACACAGAAACCTGAGGAAACAAAAGGAATATTAACTGACAAGAGTAAAGTCCCATGTTGCTGGTTATATCACTCCTCATATACAGATGGCAGGGGCACAGGGGTTGAAGCCCATAGTCCCTGTTTATCACAGATGATACTTGAAATATGTGATTCTAGCATTCACCCATGTACTACCATGGTATCCCACTAATTAATGTTCTTTCATTAGAATAAACACTGTTTATCATAAGATGTTACCATGCTGCCATTATGTTTATCATGTTTGTAGGGAACCAGTTATGATCCTGTCTGATTTGTTGGCAAACGTTTCATGTCAAATGTCTTGTTAACATCTATGTAAGAATAACCACTATCCCTTTCTGATCTAATTCAGTTGTTACAATGACAAATAACTTCATTAGATTAGTTACTAGTTTGTCTATTTATTTATTGCAGTTTGATTACCAGGTAAGTTGGTGGTCGGCAAACCCTTTACAACAATGACTTGGGCCAAATGGCAAGTCAAATTTTATAATGAAACATGTAGTACACAAAGGGAGTATTGGACACAATGTAAAACTGAAGTATGTAGTCAGAGTAGCACAGCGAATGCAAAATAAAAACAAGTTGCTGAAAGCAATATACATTTTTAACATATGCACAAAGTTAACAGTAAGTTAGAAAAGGCAAAAAATTAACTTAGAAGCTAATAACGCAGAGAAACTACGGGTGGTGGCAGTGGGATTGCTAACATTGTAACATTACCATGATAGCAGGAACAGGCTGCATCCTTTGCTAGGTGTTCCTTTTGTTTTGAAGCTCTGCAAGGGATTTGCTGTTTAACTTCAGAAAAGAGACCATTCTATATGCATGGGCATATTTTAGATAAAGCTGTTTCATCCAATAGTGATTTTATAACATGATATGACAAGGGAGATATTTTTTTCATTACTCTCCCCAGGGGTGTACATTTTCTGCCTTATTTTTAGCTTAGAGTCCAAGGGTGGAAACTGGCTCAGCTTTACAGTTTTGAAAATTAGGAAGCTAAGAAGAGTGTCTCTACTATTGATAGGAAGCCATTTAAAGTTTTTAACTAAGTTACAGTGATGGCTGTATGGACCAGCAAGTAAAACAAATCTGAATATCTTGTTTAAAGTAGTTTGTAGTGTTTTGCATGTTGGAGCTGGAATGTAAAGATAACAGTGGGAGGCCATATTCTATTTTGGCGAAACATATTGCTCAATGCCCAATTAATACTCAACCCGAACAAAATTAAACTATTCATCTTCCAACCCACCAAACATACTCAAAACAACTCTCACTTTAACATCACAGCAAAAGACAATGCCACTATATACCCAACTGAACACACCAAATTGCTAGGAGTGGAAATAGACAATAAACTAAAATTTGACATTCATATATCCATGACCATAAAAAAGTCCACAAAAAACTAGGAGTGTTATACAGAAATAAGCAACTTCTCACCAAAGCAGCAAAGATTTCAATAGCAAATTTCCACCTTATCTCCACCCTACTTTATGCCTCTCCAATATATACCAACCTAAGGCAATGTGATCTAAACAAGCTAGAGACCTGCTACAATAAAAATTGCCAAATTTGCCACAGGGGCATCCTACCGTAGTCACCACTGTCTCTCACTTGCTGAACTGGGCTGGCTTGAACTCCCTCACCTCCTTCAATGGTATTAACTCTCACTCGCCCACAAACTAGTAAACCCTCCAGAATCTACTCCAACCCTATCGCACCACCAGACCACTAAGATCCAGCAACAAAAATCACTTGCAAATCACTAAAGCCAATAACTCTGCTGGTGAAGCACTATTCTCTTGCACCATAGCCAAATTATGGAACTCCCTCCCACCCACAATTACCTCTGTACCATCATGCCACCACTTCAAAACTTTACTAAAAGTGCACCTAAAAACATGATGGCTATGCCCTTGCAACTCCCACTATAATATCACCCACCCCATCCAACCACTACCTTTCTTTCCACTCCACTAACTACCTTGATTATAGCAAGCTCAGATGCTCATAAGCCTAGTACTTATACAGCAGGAACTTCTTATTTTAACATTTGTTAATGTCTGTTATATACTTCACAGATAAAGATTCTAGTTGTCTACTGATGTACTATGTTCTTCATCTGTAAATATGTTGTAAGTAATTGCTATGTAAATTGTTAATCACTGTGTAATCCAATGTAACTACTGTCTGTTTATTTTAACTGTGGAGCTTTTCTCCCTGGGCCTCCACTGAAAATGGACCTACGTCCAGTCGGACACTCCCGGTCAACAAATATAAATAAATAAATAAATAAAAAATATGTTTCTGGCCAGGGCATGATTAGTAGTTGGAGACAGCAGATGGACAGTCCTGTAGCACAGGTTGAGGTGAATGAAGGTTTTTCTAATCCTGTCTGCATGCTTGGAGAAGATAAGTGTGAGAACCAGGGTTAGTCAAAGATATTTTTGTTTGGAAATGTTGGATAGTGCATTCCCATTATTATCTTGAATTCTAAGAGGACAGTGGTTATATACCATGACATTGGATTTTATAGAATTTACCTGAAGTCTGCTGTCCTGGATCCAGTTGAAATGGTCTGAGAAAGTAGCTTGTAACTTTTGCTCTATATCTGATGAGTTTTTATTTGCTGCTAGGAGGAGAATATTGTTAGCACACATAACTGCCTTAAGGTGGGGAAGGTCATTGAGTAAGTTATTAATAAAGAGACAGAATAACAGGGATCTCAGTAGTTATCCTTGTGAGACACCAATGCTGAGCATTCACACATGTGACAGAGACCCAGAATCACAGATTTGGAATGTTCTGGTCCTGTCTTAACTTTTGTACCATTGTAAACTATTTGGGCCAAAGTTTAGTTTGCCAAGTTTGTTGAACAATAGGAATTGATTCACAGTTTCGAGGGCTCTAATCATATCAATATAAAGTCCTTATCAGTTCCTAAGCATTATGGGATGCATTTTTTCAGGTCCCATTGACTTGGGCACATTTTTTTTTATTTCTTTTTTTTTAATTTTCAAGACCTTTTACAGTGAAAAAGGATTAAGTACCACTCCTGTTTAGAGATCACTACTATTTTTTTGCTTTCGGTAAAATACTTCCTTTGTGAATTTTGAGTATACCTACTCATTAAGCAGTCCTCTTCCCACCAATTCTCCATCAATTTTAACTCTGTATCTCTTTCTTTGTTTTTCTTACTTTCTTTTAGAAATATGAAAAATTCATCCACTTTACTCATACAGCTGGCTGCCTTTTTCTCTTCTTGGACCAATTGTTTCTGAGTGTCCTACCTGCTTCATTCTGTATTACTTTGCATACCTCTCTGCCAATCTCCTTAGTGGCTGTCTTAAAATTCTTAAATGTAAGTTTCTTACCCCTCACCTTTAAAGTCACTTCTTTTGAAAACTGCACTGATTTATTCCTTGTCATAAATCTGGAAACTAATCCCGCAAATGGTCTTTTTGTTTCTTTGAAAGTGAGTTTACAGTATCTCTTATCTACTAACATCGCACCTTAATGCCTTTTCATTAGAACTTTTTACTGAGACGCTGTAGCATTTTCACTATTCCTGTCCTTATGAAGAGCAGTGCCCATTTTGATTGTCTTGAATATGTTATAGACTTGAAAGGACACCACAGTGTTTAAAGGTCATTAATTTACAAATGACAGCTCACTTCAAGGTCTGTGATTCTCTCCCTTTAACCATCTGAGAACTCCAGGCCAATCCTGTCCTTATCTGTTTCCTGCCCAACCTTTGTAGGGTATCAGGAATGGTCTGTCTCTTAGGTGCAGCTGCTGTCACGGTGTTCCACTCTATAGCTGGCAAATTAGCCCCCCACCAACATTTCACTGCCAGTCTGAATGGTCCTGACATTTCTAGTATTTACTGTGACTCTTACAGTGCCTCCTCTTTCATGTCTGTTCCAATTATCTGTTGCTTTGATTCCTTCCACTATACAGAGGGCTATACCTCTTCCTGTTTTATATATGCTATCCGTCCTGTAAACCATACATCCTACAATGTTTACATCCAAGGCAAGGGTCCCTGAGTACCATGGTTCTACTGCATTTCATGCACTTTCACTCTTCATAGTTTCTTTGGCTACCATAAGTCCATGCAATGAGGTAATCCTATACTTTCTTATTTTTCTATAACTTGTAGGATTTTACCTTATATCATCCAATCCTCCCATTAGTTTTGATGGCTCCCTTTTTTTGATCCAAAGATGTGTAATTGTGATATCAGTCATTATGAAAATAAAACAATAAAACTAAAAAAAAGGAGTGGATATCAACAATTGCTGTCCTCCTTTAAAGATGTATTTCTGCAGGTAAGCAAGCCCCCCTGCACCCCCAGTATGGGGGCTGTACCGTCACTCCTGCTACTTATATATACTAACTCTGAGATTACTATACCTTAGCTATAATAGAGTACTCCAAGATACAATAATTTCAGACTAGTATATGTAAGTACCAGTTTTTGCATATTTAGTTTCACTATTCGGAAACTCACACTTATAAGTCCTGGAAGTTGAAGCTGTTACTAGTTTTGATGTTCGTTCCATCTCAGTTACCATGGTTCATCTATTTGTCTAGTTTAGCTAGGTCATGTCTTAGTTTTGTTTCTACTCCTTCCTGTTACAGATCATAGCAGCATCAGAAAACATGCACTTTCTCTAGATCATGCTTAATGTGTTGCTTTGTTAGTTTATATCACATGTGCTTTAGTGTATGGTCTCATGAGGCTTGGATCCCAGCAATATTTAATAAGCTAGAAAGGAACCAAAACAAAAATATTCTGCTTATGACCATGTTCCAGCATTTAGCTTTGACGTCTTTCTTTATTAATCTTTGCCTGAGTCCACCATCCCTTTTTTATCCCTGGAAAGACTCCTTTCATTTTCCATTGTTTGATGGAGTTATTTCTAAAATCACTTAGCATCAATCAGAATGGCTAAAAAAGATTTTGTTTTACATTTTGCTTATTCCAGACAACACAGTCAAAAGTGAGTTTTTAGTTTGCCACCAACTGCTTTACTGGGGTGATGGCTCTGTAACGCTTTAAAAAGAAGAGCAAACTGGTGTTTAGCAGGAATGGGTAAGCGATTCTACTCCAGCAGAGGTTACTGCGTATGGGAAAGAAAAATACAATTAGAGGTCATACAGAGTAGAGAGGTCATAACGACATCTCATCACCATTTAAGAGATGAGTCAACAACATTCCTTCATTTTCAAGATAAGATGTGGTACCACTTTCATAGTACAGAAAATTTTGCAGCAACCTAGTCATGTTAAGAAATAAAGCAGAATACTTCAAGTGCTATTTTAACATTTCTGTTACAGTCATGCACCCCATTATCTGATCCTGATAGGTAAAAATGAAAGAAAGAAAGAAATCTCCAGCAGGTAAATGCTGTGCCTGGTACAGAACATAACACTTAAAAATGCTCAAGTAACTGGGAAATATGTTCAAGCAACTGCAAAGTAAGTTTAATATGCATATTTAAAAAGATACCATGAAGTAAGTGTAATACAAATATTTAAAGACCCACAAAGTAGGTTTAATACATTTATTTAAAAAACTGCAAAATAACTTTAGTACACTTATTTAAATGACTGTATTAATCTTACTTTGTGGTTACTTGAACCTGACCCTGATAGGTAATCCCAATGGTTAAGAAAGATAATAATTGTTTCCTTCAAAATGATTTATAGTTACTTCTGATAAACTACTAGGTTTCTTTCAACAAATGCCTTCTAGAGCCTCAGTAGAAAAGCTGTGTGGTAGCAGTGCTAGGAGTTTACCAAATTAAAAAAAAAAAGTTTCAGAAATTCTACTTCATATTATTATTTTGGTTAGCATAATTTACAGTTTGGTGAAGAAAATACATTCCAGCATTGCAAATTTGAAGTTGTTTATCATACTTCATTTGTGCAAATCTGAAGTGCCGTATTTGCTATTTTAGACTGGAGGCATTATTGCTTACTATAATTTTGATGACAGTGTCTCCCCTACAGAAACTAGACTTTTTCAAGAAGGTCTATCTCTGACTAACAAATGGTGCCAAAGCCATGGTCTTAAAGTCAATGTTAAGAAATGCATAATTGTATCCTTTGGGAAGTCAACCATCCCTGCTAATTTCCATGCTGATAATACACCCTTAAGAGTTGACCCAGTGGCAGGGATCTGGGTATGCACATAGACAGTAGTCTTACCTTCAACTACCATGTGGCCACAGTGGTGAGGAAATCTTTTTATGTTGCGCAACTTATAAGTAAGGGCATGGCATCTAGGTCCAAAGAGGTCATTATCCCACTGCATTCCGCCCTTATCAGACCAGTCATAGAATACAATGCTCCCTTTGGCATGTACCTATGCAGGCATATGCAGCAGCTATAGTGATCACTGAGGTTCCTTACAAAAAAGAATACAAGTCATAACAAATCTACCTTATGCAGAACACCTTAAAGCCCTTTCCCTCTGCTCAGTATCCTACAGATTGTTGAGGGGTGATCTATGCCTAGCTTACAAGCATACCTCTCAACCTCTTAGTGCAAGAAATCTGGACAAAGCCTGACAAAATGGGGGAACAAAGGACCAAAAATAGGGACAGATTTTAAATATGGCTCTTATAAACTTAGAAAGTGGCTAGAGTAACAGGGCTTGTGTTAACATATATTTTCTGAAGTATTTAAAGTCTGAAACTCAAATACATCTCATTATTTAGTGACTTCAATCCTCAGATCATCCCACTGATTTGCTAGAAAACCACAAATTTAATGAGAAATAAACCATAAGTTTGAGGTAAAAATCTGGACATTCTGTGAAAATCTGGACAATTGAGAGAATGCTTGCAAGGCATTTGCAAACCTTACACTTATGAATCTCCTTCATATTCATAAGTCAAAGAATACTAGAAATACAAGGTCTAGGGACCTGAATTTTGTCTGTGACTTAAACAGAACATGCTGGAGAGACAGATATGTATCCCAGAGGCTGCCTCTCCTATGGAACAGGCTTCCTATCCATGTGAAGCTGAGTTTGTCTGTTACCTATTTTAAACACAATCTATACCAGTGGATGGGGAATAGGAAATTTACCCATGGCCTGGCACCCATGTCCCTTATGGTAGCTTATAAATGCATGTCTCTCAATGTCCTATTTGAAAACATGACATTGTTAGTCTTTTGGGAAAACTTGGCTAAGTTTCGAAGCCCCCCCCGGGGTCATTAGCCTAGTAACAATCTATGAATCTATGAAAGGACCCTTACCATGCAATCAGTTTGCAGCTGTCATATGGAAATGTATCTTCGCTTAAATACTGCCTAGTTCTGCTGATATAAGTGCTCTAGCAGCCATTGTAATATGTTACATGCATGAATGTTTAGTGTCTACAAGTGTTCACAGGAAAAAAGGAATGCATTTATAAAGCTTAAATGTATTCAGTTGTAAATAATGAATTTTCAGGAGAAAAACATGCACAATGTGTACCCTGTGTAATATTCTCATTCACCTTAATCTATACTGAATCTGGGAAGTTTGTTTCATGCCATTACGGCTACAGACGTAGCTGCTTATTAGAAAGTATGCATCACAGAGAATAATAGCTATGGCATTTTTCAAATATTTTCCTCTTCTTTTTTTTAAGCATTTTGCAGTGGGATTAAATGTTTGCACCAGTTGTGCTTGATGCAGTGAAGGCATGGTTAACAGGCGTGTTATATGGAAACTGATGCAGTTCCACTTGATAGATATCAAACAGTTTAATATCTTGTATAAAGTAAATTTAAAGGGTAAAGTTAATATGCACCAGATTATATATAATCACATGGACACACACACACACACACACACACACACACACACACACACACACACACACACACACACACACACACACACACACACACACGGACAACCCTCTCCACACTTACATTTGTTTTGAATAGCCACTCTATGCTAAGTTCATATTTCAGACAAGGTTGCCAGAGATCTCTCATCATACAGCTGTTAGCTGTGCGGAAATCAGCAGCATTGCACATTTAGCAGAACTGTAGCTTTGATTAGCATTGACAAAGGATATTATAGGAGAACTGTATGGCATGATGACTTTGCCTATTGATTTGTTCTGGCAGCTGGATACCTGTTACCACTGATACCTATTGCATAAGTGCATGTGTGTGTGTGTGTGTGTGTGTGTGTGTATGTGTGTGTGTGTGTGTGTGTGTGTGTGTGTGTGTGTGTGTGCGCACGCGCTTTTGTGTACTTTGATGAAGATGAGACTGGGAGTCTACTCTGAACATCTGAGCTGATAAACTGACAATAGCAACCAGCACTTAGTTGTGCGGTGAAGGAAAAAGTAAATATTACTGTGTTTTATTGATTATCAGATACTGACCTTTGCCACCAGATGACCTGTTAACCATTATAGTGGGTAAGGTCAAGATCAACTGTAACTGCTTACCCCTTGCAAAGATATAAACTTGGCAGCCCCCTTGCAAAGATATCATAAACTTGGCTTGTATGGCTGCCATTCTCTTTTATGACTAAGCTTCATTTTTAACACCTTTATCTTGTGATATGAAGTATTTTCCTAATTCAGCTTGGCAGTAAAGCTCATAGGGATAAAGCTCGGAGCATCCAATGGGTTTTGTCTTGTAGTCTATTGTTTGATACTATCACCAGCTGAAAAGTGTTTTATTCTGAACACTTTACTTGACCAGTGCTTATTGGTTTTACCTGAAAAGAAGCATTTGTACCTAGTTGACTTACCTAATTAACAAATTAATAAATACATTAGTCTGTCATCATATGGCCTATTCTTAATACTTTTAAAATTAATAAAGTACGTTATGCAAAGACCCAAATCAAATGTCTAACTGAAATATAGCAAGAACACATTTACTTCTCTTGCAAGAGCCATAGGCTTAATCAGACAGTCCAAGAGTTAATGCAATAGCTTTGATACTTTCATTTTTTAATAAATTCAGCTCTGGATCCTTTTTCAACAGATTCTATATATTCCAGTCCAAAATTAGTTCTTTTTTGGGAAATTCTGTTATTTTCTTTAAAAGAAAATGTCCTAAACCTTCAATTATCCCACTAATATGAGAACATAATTCCCAATTGTAACATATCATCATTTTATCTTTCAGCATGCGTCATCAGGCTACACATGCCTGCTGTGCCTTTTGACTTTAGTGATTACTGTTTTATCTGTCAGTTTAGATTATCCATACCTGCCAGGTGTGCTCAGCATAATGTACCTACATTTCAAGCTTAACTAAAGAAGATGCAAGCAGTAGAACAAATCCTAAATCTACAGAAATTATAGTAAAACAAAAGAAACAAAATATATCACATTGAATTGCAACACAGTCATGCATTCTGACAAACACATGAGCAATATAGAAATAGCACTATTACAGTTTTCTAAAATATATTTATGAGGCTATAGCTGGGGTAATTTAACTAGGGTGAACACCCACACAAAATTCAAGGTAGTTGGGAAAGTTTCATGGCAGAACATTGACTTGTAATATCCTCACCTGTTTTAGCTGTGACATTTCAATCCTGTTTTCAGCACTGTAGCATATAATTAACTTTAACCTGTAATGTCACTCACCAAGAACTAAAACTTGACCCTTCACTGACTATATATATCACTGATGTTTTTTTTTTAATGACAATGATGATGATGGTGATGATGGGACATTCTTGTGGTGTTTATGATGCTGTTCTAACATTGCAGCATAAGAATATGTTAAAAATCTTACAGAAGCTTTTGCAATTATGCTTTACCCGCAGATAGCAAAGCATGCTTTTGTATGGTGCTTTAATGAATTGAACTGCCATTGTGGCACATTACCACTAGGGGGAACTGTTAGATCAAAGTTGTAGCCAGCAGAAAATTGAACATTTGCTAAATCCTCTTGCACCCAATAGCATGACACCAAAAAGCATGTTTATTAGAGTAATGTACTTGAAACTGTTGCTGCAGATTGCTTAGATTTATACTGAAAGACAGCTGGCTTAACAGAATCAGAATCTAATGGATACCTAGCAAACCCCTCCAGCTGAGCTTGGAGAGCATTTTATCAGGTACGTCCTCAACATCAGTAATTTTATAACTTTAATGTGGAGAATCTTAGAATGTGGTTATTTTATACAGCTGGCTGAAGCACAAGCATCATTACTTTTACTTTGTAATAGAGCATATGCTGACTACAATGTTATTTTTAAATGTCATTTTGCTGTTCCGAGTGCTAACAAACACACACACACACACACACACACACACACACACACACACACACACACACACACACACACACACACACACACACACACACTCAAACACACACACACATAAACACACACACACACACACACACACACACACACACACACACACACACACACACACACACACACACACTAGGCAATTCTTGAGGTTCTTTCAAGTGTAACTCAAGTATTATCTATATCAATACGTGCATCAGGTGGGAGCAAGGTATTCATTTATGCCTGGGATAAGAGTGAATTGATCTACTTTTGTTTTCTTTTCATCTATATATGCTGACAGACCACTGACTATGCGTTTATTAACATCCATGCTGCTATTTGTCAACTAAATGAGTGCACTTCTTTTCCAAAGTGAAGTACAGAATCCTGTAAGTTTTAAAGTTCGTCTGCTGTTCATGTGTGCAGTTCAACTGATGTGAGAATTTGTCCATCTGGGCCACATGTTTTTAGACAACTGTTCTCCAATAACGTATGAAGTAATAACCTAAGTATTTACATGCAGATATGCATTTCATAAACAGGAACTAAATATTATATGACCTTTATTTTATAGTTCAGATGTGTAGTAAAACTACAAACATAGCTGTCCTTTGGTAAGTCTCAGCAGTTGCTCAGGCTGCATGTGCTAGACTATGTGGCTGTTTTAAGAAGGCTGACTATTAAGCAGTGGGCACTATCACTGTTCAGATTAGTCATTACATAGCAAAATAACACAGATTATTAACTCAACCAATGCCAGTAATGATGCGTAAGAAAGATTTATTTAAGTATTCTGCCCCTCTGTCTCCATTCGTATCTGAAAATCTACAGGAAGTGAAATTCCCCAAAATGAAACACTTTAAACCACCTAAGGTATATAAACTGTAAACTAAGGATTATTTTTTTTAGTATTTGTTTATTTGACTTTCAGCAAGGGGCAGGAACATGAAACTCTAGTGGTGAACAATCAGGAAGTACCTATAAAATTGTCCCACTTGCTCTATTTACCTGGTAGGGTTGGATTATTTTTCAAATAAAGTACATAAAGTAATATTTATTTATTGAACAGATTATGAAGAACAAAAAGAGATGACTGAAATTATTATAATGACATTGTGCTTAAAGCAGATCATCCTACACTATGGTGGCCTCAGCAGTAAACAACAGTTTCAATAAGGTGCTTTATTTGGCATAGATCTGAAACTAGCAGACCGATTAATGTTGTAAATCATGATAGCACAATAGCTGTAATGTTGATAGCTGGTTTCTTTGGGCAGTTACCTAATGTAAGAATTTTGAGAAGGCATGTTTGAACTCCAGAAAATACACTCTCAGTCAGCTTTATTTTCTTGTATTGCAGAAATAATATTATTATACATGTTATCCATGAGCTTGAAGCTATGTTTTTGCTAATTGTTTCTGGACAACCCAGACATGTTGTAATGTTACTAAGTTTGGGTTGTGTAATATATAAAGAAATAACTCAACATTAAGTATTAGTACTTACTGCATACTGAACTGCAGAATGTAGGTGGCAACGTCTTCTTCTGGATGTTAAGCCTGTATTCTGACTATTATAGTCTAAAGCACTTGTCATTTTTAAATATAATTTCTCTGGTTTAGAATCTTACACATATTTATACAGAAAATGTATTCTTCTTGTAATGGCATGTTTTTATAATAAGAGAGAAAATTACACAGCCACCTGGGACCAACATTAGGCACCAGGTGTACAAATGTGAGCTACTATGACTATGCACAGTACAATAATTTCTAAAATAGTATGTCTTGTATAATGAAGAAAATCAAGATGTTGCTTCAGCGATAAAATATAACCAAATGGACTATCTCATTCTAAGATACTCCGATTTTTTTTATTTGTTAGCTACATTAGATGAAGAACTTGTAGCTTGTTTGTCTGCACATTATCATGAAAATGTGTATCATTGAACAGCAACTCTGACCCTTTAGTAATATGTCTAGGAAATGTTTCAGGTTGTTGGTTTATGTCTGAGCTTAAAAAGGCTGTTCAGTAGCAGTGGAGACTAGTTGAAATGACAGTTAAGGCATCAGATTTGCTATTACGGTCACACAGAGGGTGATTAATATTTTTTTTTGCTAGCCCCTCTGCTTGACTATCAAGTTAATCTCTTTTGGTCTCCCCAATGAACTTATTTACTTCCTATAGTCCCCCCCCCCAGTGAATTCATTCTTTATCTAGGGCAAGAACCCTATGATCTAGTCATTGTCTGGCTTGCACTTTAAGTGGGAGTTGGCATTATTGTGGTAGGGGATGATATTTTTATGTATACCCTAGCATCCACCCCCACCACATGCTCAGAAGTGACTGAGTGAAAAGTATGGTGGTCTCACAGTGTATTGTCCACAACTCTATGTGTGATGCAACCAAAGTCCCACCCCTTACAGAGAGAAACTCCACATTATCCTTGTGTACACCAGTGGTTGTACTGTGGAGTGTCTGCCCAGGTATACACACCCATCCCCTCAACAATATGCAAGCAAACTCTGTTTTTTTTTTTCATTCCTTTCACACTGCATGCCTGCTCCAAACAGGCATCTGAGGCACTAAGTGAACTTAGGACATCAGGTCTGTAGTCCGGACTTTATCTCACTATACCAGTGTAGCTGGTTAGGAGGAGGAATGTACATTAATGGCGTCTTCTAAAGACAGAACTCCTGCTGGATAATTGGCTTGTGGCAGGCTAACAGAAAACTACAGATTATATATTCCCTTTCAGATGTTTCTTAGGAAGAAACATTAGATGGAGTGTGGAACAGAAAAGGCAGAAATAATGAATGTCATGCCTCTTCAGTTTTCACTAAAAGAAAAAAGGTGAGAGAAATGTACAAGCAACAAAAATGTTGCAAATGTGGGTACAGTGCCCTTTCACGGAAAAAGAAGTCAGAAAAGACTAGTCATAAAATAATTTTTAAAAATGGAGTTGAATAAGATGTTGGAACTGTATGCATTTCACCAAACAGTTTTGAATACTCTAAGGACAGACCTGGTTAAAGTGCCTTTAAATTGCTTTAATATAGCAGTAGAAAATGGAATGGTTCTCCTTGACTGGAAAGGGGCAAATCCAACTATGAACAGAGTAATAGGATTGATAGAATTTTAATGTATATCTAATTGCCAGTGGAAAGTCAAGACCCAAAACAAAAAGAATCACGATGGATAGTCGATCTCAGAAAACTCACAGTAATTTTGGTAACTAAAGTTGTAAGTGCCTACAGTTGTGGCTTATCTAGATTTTCAAAAAACATTTGTCATGGTACTGTACAATGATAAATGCAAATTTAGAGAAATTCCAAGTGTTTGGATAAGGTAGGATTTTGGGTATGCATTTTGTCTGTGTTACAAATCACAGAGCATTACCTATAGTAATGAAATGGGAGTTAATATAGAACATCCACAGGGGTCAATTCCAAGACTGATCTCATGTAATATTTATGTAATGTACACTGCAGAGCTAGTACAAGGAAATTGTATGCCATTTTATAGACAAAATGTATGTCTGCACCAGAGATACACGTGGCAGTATGGGAATAATGAAATGGGATATCAGAAAACAACTTAAATAGTGTAATACATCATAACGTAGAATTATTGCAGAGAAGTGCACAATGAAAGGAATAATCGAGGTATCATTGCACATAGCATATGATGGCTTTCATGCACCAAAAGTGGGAAGAAACATATGCATATGTGCGTGTGTGTGTGTGTGTTGTGTGTGTGTGTGTGTGTGTGTGTGTATATATATATATATATATATATATATATATATATATATATATATATATATATATATATATATATGTGTGTGTGTGTGTGTGTATATCAGAAAACCCAAAGTCTGAAAGTATTATTTCCTGAAAGCAGTAAGAAAAACTAAGGGGATCCCAGAATTTATAATGGTAGACAAAACTTAAAGTTTGAAAAAATATTTTCAGAAGACAGTAAGAACAGCTAAGGAGATACTAGGATTTTTAATGTCAGGCGTGGTCAGTAGAGTTTAGCAATCAATATGTACTATGTTCATAAGTTACAGCTTTTCCTGAATTCATGCTTCATGGTCATTATGGAATGTAGACTTCTTCAAACTGCACAATTATGTCCTGTGGACTGCCCAAGAGTCAGCCTTTTCTTAAACTGGGTCAGAATTCTGCATTACTTAAAAAACAAATGGGGAGCAATTCTGATTGTGTTATAAAGCTATTTGTTTAACATGTGTTGGTTACAATAGTGACAAACCTGAGTTTGCAATACCTGGTATTTTACTATTTTACATTACTTCTGTAACTAAAAGGGCTTGCAAAGTGGAGCCTCTAAATGTCTTTATCTGTCTCCAAGTAATAGTATACAAGTTCAGCCTAACCAGTTGCTGAGGTAAGAGTCCAGAATTGTTTTAGAAAAATTTCTGAGTCAGCTGAAGCATGTTAACATCATATTTTGATTACGTACAAAATACAGCTTTGCACTGAAGAACTAAGTAAATCAGAGGCATCTGTTGTTATTGACCTGAAAAAGCAATCCTGTCATCTGTAATAAATTAAGAACTACCTTGCTAACTCTCCTTTCTGCACCTGTCACCACCCTACCTAACTTTTACTCACCCAATTGGCACAGTATAATTGTTCTTTCCTGACTCTAATATATCTCTTATATTTCCAACACTGTTTTACCTCTGCTATGCCACTGTGCAAAGCTCCTCCTAAATCTTAATCCTAATACTTCTTCTTCCTCCCTACCAACTTGGTTTAATCATTAATTACATTTTAAAGGCTTTTCTCTGATGAACTATTGTAAATTGACATGCTATTTTGTAATTTTTTTATTTTAGCTATTGTCCATGCTGAATTTATTTGCTTTGTTAATTTTCATTATTGCACAAATACTATTGTTGCTTTGTACTTCTTAGATGCCATGTATGTAGGTATTTATTGTACCCTAACTCTTTCATTTCTGTTATGTAAACTTCTATAATTTGTTCTTTGTGTGACACTTTTCTCCTCGTGTCTCCACTGAAAATAGGCCACCAGCCCAGTGGACTAACCCAGTTAACAAAAGACAAATAAATAAAATAATGCTTAGTCTGCACTGATTAAAGAAGGTAAGTTATTATTAATGGTAATATCCAGATCCTACATGCTGTTATTTGCAGACATACTCTGTCTACTGATTAGAGAGGACCTGTTGACTCTGTGGATCCAAAGCATATTAACATACACTTACTTGGACTGAAGTTGAGCCCTAGTCCCATGGCCAAAATATTAATTTTGTCCTGGTCATCAGGAGAAGAATAGCATTGAGCCCAGCTTACAGTCATCTGCTTGTTTTCAGCTCCAACTCTTTTCAAAGACAGATAAAGAAGAGAACATGTACTTAAAAAACACTGGACCTAGTGCTGGGATAGCAGCTGTAATAATAGGTAATTGCAGATATTTTCCTCAAAACAAGTACTTATTGTTTTCTCTCCAGCAATTTATTTTCAATCCACCGTGGAGCATACCAGCTAAAATATTAGCTGAGGCATATCTTTTCCTGAAAACAACTGCACATTGTTTAAAGACACCTTTATTTTTTTTTTACTTTTATACTGATCCTCGCCTGACCACTGAGCTGTCCCCATGTTGCATTTTTTATTCATTTGCTGCCTATGGAGAGAGTCCTATAACCAGTTTGTTTATCAGTGGCAAAAGTCAAGTCAGCACTGGGGACCAGACCATTAATCATGTTGTTTGGTTGTCCATATAACCCCTCCCATTGACAGCTTGTGAGCACCACTGTTCCTGCCTCACAGGGGGATGCATGCATGCTACCACACATGCCATGTGTCCTTTGGAAGGAGTGCACAGCGTGGCCTCACTAAGCTGATTAAAGTAGGTGATACACCTATACTCTTGCAGGCATCACAATACAGCAAGTGGAAAAACCTTCTTGTTCCCAGGATCGATTAATCTTGCCTAGCCGCTGCCTCCCATTTTCCCATGTCTGACCCTCTAGCAGATGTATTGTTAATTGAAGACATATATTTGACCTGAGTCAGGGGTTTATCCCTCTGTGCAATTGGGTTAGGTATCAGTGTCAGATATCTTGAAGGAGTCAGATGTCTTAAAGGATTCAGTTAAGTCCAGAAAGATAACAATATTTGGAAAAGGAATAGAACTGCAAAGGAACAAGGCAACACAGTTTGAATATGGGGTTGGGACAACTCAGAGTGTATTTAATATGACTAATTATATCTCATTTGAGACAAGAATAATAATTAATAAATAAAAGAGTTAACACATTGTGTAAGGACTGTAGCAAGTCATAAAATCAGAAGCATTGCCATGCATCCACAACAATATGTTTATGCAGAGGAGCAAGCCTTCAGGCAATGATCATCATGTGGAGATGTATGGGGGGCTCTACTATGGCTGCTAACTATGATGTTGCAGAAATGCAGGGAAAAGAAAAACATAAAACATATGTAATACTCATATCTTCCATTTTCTATGACTGCTGTGAATCAAACACAAAGCACAGCATCTGCAGCAAATCAAGTTTCGACACAGCAAAACAACAACAGCATAAACAAGTGATCTTACTTGTTGGATGTTTTGTGCTAAAATAAATAGCCACAGAATCACATGTAGTTCTTTTCTCAGGATGAGTAAAGGGAGGTATGTTTTTCAGTGTTGGAGATGTATATGCATGAGACAAATTCCCCCTACAAATGTTGGTTGATATCACAGCAGTGGAAGACTTCAGTGTGGTATATGGCAGATGCATGGTTATCTTTAAATATTATTAACTGTGGGTTGCATAACCCTAGGGCAAAAGGTTAAATGTTTACACACACTGCATCAAAGCCGATTTTCAGATTCATATCTCGTTATGATTCCTGGTAGTTTTCCCATGGGTAAGGTAAGGGGCAGACTGGACTGGCCTATTTATGTGCATCACATTCTTATTTTTTTCCTGTGATAGAGATATACTATTTATGGTTAGTGGACTTAAAGTGGTTTATAAAGAAAACAAAGCTTGACTATACAATTTGCAGACCTTTGTAATGACAAAAAAAGGTTGTGTTGCTGAGAGACAATTTGAGTACCATTTTGAGATCCCTTTTACTTTGTCTTTGTAAGTCTTTCTTTTTCTTCTTGCTAGTCTGTTTAATTGGCAAACCTGCAAATATTCTTGTGTAATTACTTGGTGCATAAGAAATCTTCTCCCTAGCAGACCATTCAAAAGAGTTTGTACTTCAGTTTTAGTTCAGTGAGTTTATGGTCAATTACATGATACATGTTAGAGTCAGATGCAAAGTTCTTGTTGGTACTTTATATCTTAGGTAAAACCAAACAAAAGTCAGCACCACATGAAGCAAAGAAGCTGGAAGTATATTGCTTTATTATATTCCAAAATGCAGCAGATTCAAAAATTAGACTGGTTTCAATTCATCACTATCTTCTTCAGTAAAAAAACAGATCCTGATCAAAAACTGATTTTTGAATCTGCTGCATTTTAGAATGTAATAAAGTGATATACTTCCAGCTTCTGTGCTTCATGTGGTGCTGATTTTGGTTTTACCTGTACTTTTTGGTCATGTACACTGTTGTGGATTTGTGCATTCCTTTTGGGTGATTTTACTTTATATCTTATCCTTATCCACATGTACCTGTCAGTTGTAAGTGTCACGGAGTCAGTTTAGAATCACTTTGGAATTCTCATATCTGTTTGTGGCACCGATTGCATTTCTATTTATGGCCTAGTAAAACTGGTATAGTGTGATAAATGCACAATTCCTTTATAGAGGAAAAGGATTAAGTTTAAACATAATGTGCCTTCCACAGGATGTCTTGCATTATTTTTATATTTTTTTCAGTCAAAACTTGAGTGACCAGTATTTCAGCAAGTGGCTCATTATTTCGGAAGGGAGAGGAGGCAGCTTTTGTGCTATGATTTGGTTATTATATTGCTTATTATTCTTTTTTTGCACTCTTTTGCCCCCATTGTCTATCAATCATCAGTATCCTCCACAGTCAAAAGACCATTTCCCATCACAAAGATGAAGGTTGGCCAGGAGGGGCCATCAGAATGGTTTGACGTTTTCTTTTTCCTGACTCCCTTAAGGCACTTGCAGTCCCTCTCTTCTCCTTGGGAGAGGTAGGCATACCATGCCTCTTTACGCCTCTTCACTTCCTGCATATTTCTTTTTTTTTCATGTTTCTGACTTCTTTTCCTTATTTTAGTAAAAATGCTGTATTTTATCTTGCAAATGACTATGGCTACTTACATTCAACTGTATGTATCCTTTTTGATGTCTACACCTATTGCAATGTTTCAGAAAATTAGCAACTACTTTTTTGCATGCTAAATCAAAGAATTCATTACATGATATACATGTAATGCAGAATTTACACATCCTAAGTTAATTTACAAATTTAAATGTCAAGAAAAAGTGTTTTACTCTTCCCACTTGAACACCTTTAAGAAAGCTTAGCTAATGGGCTGATTGTACAGGAACACCCTGTTGGACAGTGGATATACTCCAGCAGGGTATTAATGTACACATATTGCCTACTAAATTCAAGTCTGCTGCTTCATGGCAGTGTATTAAACAGCTGTAAAGCTTGGACAGAAGAAAAGAAAACAGCCACATTTTTTGCCAGCTAAATGCACCTTTGCTGTTTAGTGAGCATAAAATAAAAATAAATGTAAATGCGAGTGTGTGTGTCTGTGTGAATGTGTCTGTGTGCATAAGTGAGCAGGAGAGAGAACGACACTGCATAATTTATTTTCTCCGCAATTCATAACAAAGCCAGTGATATTGACAGAGAAAGAGGCACTCACTGCTCAATGTTTTGCTCAAGAATTCATGATAAAGCTAAAGATTTGTGGGATGGGGGAGTCAGGGTTTAGAACAATGACTAGTATGAAGCTATGATATCTACCTTCATTGAATAACAGTAATCTTCAGTGCTTTACAAGAAAAGTATTTTCGGGGAACAGAACAAAATTAAAAACAGTTGGTGGGCATGGGCGGGAGTTGCAAGGCCTATACTGTATTTTTTTTCCATTTATTTGTTAACACTGAAACATTTAAAGTGTATTCATACAGGAAAGTAACAGTAATTCTTTTACATATTGTTGTGTGTGTGTGTGGACATTAAATACATACACAACTTATTTTAAATGTAAAAGAAACTTCCTTCAACATCAGTTACATAGCATACAACAAGTTTGAAACATTAGGTGTAGGAAATATTTTATATCAAAAATATAAAAAATATACACTAAGAAAAAAACAGATACAAAACATTCTAACATACTGTCCATTATCTAAGCACAGTAATGTTCTCCAGGGTGGGTGTTATACAGGAAATAATGGACATTCCAGGAATGTAGAGGCCCTTGACCTGTGGCATCAGACCTCATAACACCTCTGAGCAGACTATAATTTCCTCAGTAGCTTCCGCCCTATCAGGCATCATTGTTTGTATATAATTCATACAGTGAAAAATGTATAATTTTCTTTTCAAATTATATGCAGTGATGATTGTGTTAAGGAAGCTATTCAACTGATATAAAACACAAATACACTGTAACGCAGAGGTGATGAGATGCTTTTCATTGGACCAGCATATGTTTTACAATTACACGAGCTTTCTGACTAACATGAGCCCCTCAGTGGAATATAATAGTGAATGTAAAAAAAATATTGTATGATAAATGCCTTATACAAATATTGCTGCACCATGTAGAGTATTATAAATGGGTTGCAAATCACACCTGCATTGTCACCTGAGGACTGTTTTAACAGATTCAGCTCAAACATGCAGCTTTCTGAAAAGCAAAACATTGACTGTAATGTTGTACGTAAACAACTTACAAAAACAAGCATAAAGGCACATGCTTTTGTCACTGCTGATTTTTTCCTACATTTTGTTGAGCACATGCAGCTGTTTCTATGAAAGTGCTTAAATGATGTTGAGAATGAATGTAAATGCAAAAATACATTTTACAGTAAAAGATAGTAGTATCACAAGAAATTTATTAGAACTGGAATATGCAATATAATCATGAACATTATGATACATTGATTTACTGCATTAAAAATGAGCAATACATAATGGTAGTAATGTATTGCAATGTTAGTATATGCATATATATAATTATGCCATGAAAAGTAGGAAACTCAAAAGAGAGAATCACAGATGGTATGACAAAAAGAGAGGATCACAAAACACTGAGTGACTCATAAGAGTGAATCACAAACCTTGAATATTTTCTCCTGCTAAAAAGTCATTTATGAGTAAACCTCAGCTACAAAACTGTGATCAAGTGTTCCCTTGGCAGTGATACTGTTACGGAAAGGGTTTTTAGTAATGTAATGTATAGTGTTAGGGTTAGGGGCAGGGATAGGGGTTACAATTAGGGTTAGTATGCATGAGTAAGGTGAGCAGGGGGGGCCTTGGATTCACTCATTTGTGCATTGTCGCTCTCTTTTTTACACCTACAAAAACTTTTCTACCAAATGTGTATTATACATCTTGAGTTTTAGCCCTACAGTTTGCTGTCATATAGTTGATTGATACTCAGAATATAAGGAAGCCTGTTTGTCTCACCACATACTTTATTAATGGTAAGAATGTCAAACTGAATTGATCAATCACTCACATTCCCTCATGGCAGAAAGCCTCACAGAAAAAACAGGAAGTGGAATACTGTTTCTTCCCTGCATTTTCTCCAATTTAGAGTTATATATATATATATATATATATATATATATATATATATATATATATTTATATATATATATAGAGAGAGAATAGTATAAAAAAGTTCAAAAGGTGCAACACTTTGACTAAGGATACTGAAAAGGGAAAAAAACTTTACTATTTAAAGAGATTTCTTAAGATACATCTATGGCAGAGTAACCTACAAGAGAAGAACCAGTACAGGGAAGGGAGTTGGATAGTAAAATATTGCAGCATGAAAGTTTTGCAAAACAGGGAGTAGAAGTGTTATTGCAGCCTGAAGATGTTGCAAAGCAGGGCAAAAATGAGAATAGGAAAAATGAAGAGAAGGAAACACACAGTGAAAGAATTTATTCCAGGGAGGATGAAGTTAGGAATTATAGAAAATGCACAAACTGAGACGAGTTCTAAACTTTCTATCAAGTTAAAACATAAAGCCTCAAAAATGGAAAATCCTAAGTAGCAGTTAAATATTGAAAAAGAATGACTACATTAATGTAGTTAAAATGAGGAACTAGAACCTCTTCAGAGAACTAAACCTGATTCTGTCCGTGCAAGACCTTTCTTATCATCAGGTTCATAAAAGAAAGGAGCAAGAAAAAAGAAAAAAAGGTAGAAATTACAAATGACACTAAAGAATATTGGTATGACTTGTATTTCTTGGCAGAAGAGTTAGAGAATGAAACCCCATTCCCTGTGTTGGTATGAAGAGATGAAACAGTACCTTTCTGTCATCACAAACTGATCCTGAGGAAATTGCTGATATGACCGACTTTCAAGTAAGCCAGATAAACATTAAAAATACAAAACAAAAAGATGACACTGATCAGAGCAAGGGAAAAGTTAGCTAGAGTAATAAGAGAAGAAAGTGAATAATACTTCCACTTCTTATCTATACTTTGAGTTGTAAAATGATATATTGTACAGAATGATTAAGGATAAATTGGAGACAATACATCAATTATTAGTGGCCAAGCTTTTCAGAAATCTAACGATAAGGTTAGCATATATTCAGAAACTTTTAAGACACATAGAAATGGATAAGACTAAACCTAGTAAGACTTTTTCAGGCCACGAATAACATAAAAGTTAAGATTTTTTTATGTTGGATTCACTAAATGCCAGAGGACAGCCCCTAACCCAGACTTCAAACATCCTTTGATTCCAGTGCTCATTGTAGAGGTGCCACTTGAATGCTTTGCTATGGATGTTATTGGACCATGGGTAAAATCCAGCTATGGGTTTCAATAAATCTGGGTCAATTTGGGTTGTGCAGGCCACGGTTGCAGTAAAGCATATTGTGGTGATTTTCATCCTATGATATGTCAAAGGATGTAAATAATACTGTTATAATTAAAGTGTTTTTAAACAGTGAACATTTTCTTGTAAATATTATTGCAGGTAGAGGATATTACAAATGTTGTGTTTCCTATTAAGGCAGACACATACACTTTAGGGACTTCCAAGATGGCTGCACACTGATCAACAGCTTAACCTCATCAACTCTCCCAGTGTGAAAAAAATAAAATGAGAGATAAGGGCTAGTAATTCTGCAAGTAAGTAAAATTCAGTTACTGGTTAGTACATACACTGCCTGGATGCCAGCAAAGACGAAACTTAGAAAGCCTGAAAGAAAATCAGATAGAAATGGTGAAGAGAAAACACTGACTGGGAAGAATCCTGCAACTGTTCTGAAAAAGCAGTTCAAGCTCCATCTTTAGTAGAAGAGATGGCCATCAGTAATTTATAGGAAAAATTAAATCAAATGTACCCAGTGCTGATTAAAATGAAAGTCTAAAAACAATGGAAGAAGCTTTAAACAGCTTTTCAGTTGAAGTGATAAAACTGCAAAAATCAGGGATTGAAATGAAGAAAAGTCTGTCTGAATATGAGACTGTTCAAGAAGAGCTGTTCCAAAAATGGTAGTGTTAGAAGACAGAGCACATAGAGAAAACCTGAGATTTTCTGCTTTACCAAAGAAACTGCTAGAAACAGACTGTATTAATTTTATGAAAGCACAAATAAGCAACTGGGATGGTATTCCACAGCAGGATTTGTTAATTGAAAGGGCCCATCATATATATGCTCCAAACCTGGCCATGAGTAAGCTGCAAATACCTGTATTAGTAAAGATGCAATCATACCAGCAGAAAGGGTAAAGTATTAAAACTGGATACAGTAGAATGTTTATGGAAAATGGTTATTCATTGTTCACCAGGCAGAAAGGAAGAAAATTTATCTCAGCAATCCGGGAATGTCGAGAGGTAGGTATAAGATTCAAGCTGCTGTATTTAGCTGTCTTCAGAATATTCTTTCCTGGAGGAGCAAAGTAATTTTTGACATAGAACAGGATAAAGAGAAAATACAAAAGTTTGTCCAACAAAAAAATGAGCAATCAAACAGAAAGGGACTCTGCTTCTCATTCTTTTGTTAATAAAGCTTATAGAGAGACTTTGCCAGTGAAACCTTTCTAGTGTTCCAAAGAAACATACTTGAGAGACAGAAAAAAGCTCAGGAGTGGACTAGAAGTATTGAGAGTACCTTAGAATTGAACTGGAGTCTGGGTTTGGGAGACGCACAGGAAGAAGAGCAGCAACACTGAAATTAGTGAATAATTTGAAACTATAAAGCAGCAACAAAATTTGTGAAGAACGGCTTTACAAGAAAAAATGGTCGAGATAGATTAGATTATATTGACTGTGTTAAACATCCGGGGGACTGAAAGGCATATACCCCACTTCATGTCATTAATATTTAGAAGGACACTAAAAATAAAAAAAGAAAAAGGTAATTGTAAGTAAAAATTATTTGTTGTTAGTAACATTTGCATAAAACATTTCATGATATAAATTGTATGCTATATAGTAAAGCATTTTCAATGTGATAAAGATACTGCAGTAAACAAGTACTTCTTTGTTTTTTAGTTTTAAGAAATGTACACAGTACAGTCAAAAAAAGAGGAGAAAGGCTGGAGGAAAGCATCTTTCAGTTAATATGCTGTAATCTTGCACTGTTTGGGTGGTGGATGGGGTGTAAAAGTACACTGATTATAATATATGTAGAGTTGATATGTTTTATTTTTCTTTTGCATAGAAGAATGCCTGTTTTAATGCCCTTGGCTTAATCTAAGAACAAGTTTTTTGTTTAAGAGTGTGGACTTTAAAAATAAGAGAACTGTGTGAATGTAATTAAAAGTTGTCCTTTAATGAATAAATGTTCAGTGTGAGTTCAGAAGTCTGCAGCTGAGGGCAGTTGTAAATTGTTTTTTTATGTTTCCATTGATATAAACTGATTATAGGTGCAGGCAATAAATTTTGAGAGTTCTGGGCATTGTTTGCTGAAGGAATTGTAAAATTAAAAGGTACAAGGATAAGCAGTTTAGAAAAAAATAAAGTTTGAAAATATTGGAAGTGAATAAGTGGCAGCAGCTTTCCTGGTGTCCAAACCTTCAGTGCATTTACTAGAACAGTGTATAATTTAGTTTTATTTAAAAATAGTCAGTCCACTTTTTATTAAGGCTAAAAGTTAACATTTTAAAAAAAAATTACAAGTGTTTTTCACATCTGGGAGGGGAATAAAGATAAGGCAAGAACAGACAACAATTATTTTATGTAGGAGCACAGGGTGTAATATTTGCCTTAGCATGGATAACCTTAATTTTAGGTTAGGTAATGCCTATGGGTGAAGTTGTCAATTTGGTACAATTGTTCCTATCAGGAGGGTTAAACTTCATTATTTGAAGGTGCACATAGTTATGTGAGTTTCTTTTAAGTTAATAGGCTATAGGGGTGTTCTGGAGATGGGTTTGTTTTTTTTTTCGGTTTGAGGGTTTTCAGTAAAACAAAAAGTCTTGTAAAATGTGACATTGGTTCAAATGGAAATGACAAGAAATAATTGTATAAAAAGATCAACCTACCAATCATTAGTGGGTGCTTGTAACACAAAAGTTGGAAATAGACATATAAAAAAGCTTTCATATATAATAGGTGGGAATAATAACTTCTTATCATAATGGCTACACTATCCATGTCACTTTGGAATATGAATTTCCTCACAGGTATAGAGCAAAAGGTAAGAACATTGAATTATGTTAAGAAATGCAGAGTGCAAATACTACAGGAGGCACGTTTGGAAAGAAGTAAGCATATGAATTTAATAAAGAATGGGTTTTGGCATGGTTATTCAGCAGAATATCAAGGACAGACAAAAAGGTAACTAATTATTCTAACAGTAAGAGGAGCTCCAATAGTGATAGAGAAGGAAAATTATGATAATGGTAGATTTGTGGTAGTAGGTTACTGGCAAGGAAGGAGGGTTATATGTATTTATATTCCACCTAAATCTGTTATTATGGACCTTAATAAAATTTTGGGAGAAATAATCAGTTTTCATGTGTAAAATGGGAAAAGGGATTGAGGATGGATGGATGAATCAGTTTTCAGTAGGGAATATTACTTATAGGTGGGGGCTAGAAGTTGATTTGCAGCCGTAAGGCGGTGTGTCTCACAGCCAAGAAGGCCTAACCATAATCCCAATATATTAGTTATAGGAGACTCCATTACAGATGTGCCCCTCACCAGGCTGCATAAGGAGAAAGTCATGGTTAGTTGTTTGTCAGGTGCCAGAATTTACCATATCACATATGCACTCAAGTCTGTCAACAAAAGGTGCTGTTATGACTCTGTCATAGTCCATGTTGGCGTGAATAACTTGAGACATACCTCCCTGGACTATATGAAGACAGACATGATCCAATATGCTGAATATGTGTCCCAGGCAGATATGTCCCTAACCTTAAGCTGCATTCTACCATCACCCAGAATGATGCCTCAATACAAACAGAAAATTATTGACTTTAACAATTGGATTAGTTTCTGGTGTCATTACAAGGAGATCCAGTACCTGACAGTCTGGGAAGACATGATTGACAGACCCTGATGCTTTGCCAGAGATGGCCTGCATCTGTCTCCCTTGGGCTTCAGGCTTTTGAAAAAGGCTCTTGTCTCCCCCATAATGCCTTTTTTATGCAACGCCATGAGGTCAAAACTGCCAACATGAAAATTTCATCAAAATGCAAATTAAAGGTCATGCTGCTAAATGCTAGCCGTCTAAACATGAAACTGCACACATTGCAAACATTCTTAAACCTGGAAGATGCTGACATTTGTGCAGTCACAGAAACCTGGTTCAAGGCTACAGAGAGCACTCCAGCCATACCCGGTTACACATCCTATCATACATTCAGACCCTAAACTGTGGGCAGCAAAGCAAACGGAGATAGAGTTTCAATATATATTAAAGACATATACACCTCCAGGCTGGTCAGTATGATGCACAGTAGACACTCCAGGTGCAGTTGACCATTGACAAGACCCCTTATTCAAATCATAGCTAGCTACAGACTCCCAGCTTTGACCCAATATGACCACTCCACCTATCTGGACCTCTTTGAATCTATCAGGATTCAACCTTTTACCCTGATCCTAGGTGATTTTAACTGTTCAACCATAGATTCAAAGAACTACTCATGCCAAAACACAAATCCCCAGAGATTCCTTGGTTTCGTCAATGTAAATGCCTTGGACCAGTTGATCGACACCCCCACAAGTGGTGATAATATCATGGACTTGAAATTAACCAACATGAGTAACCACTGCAGCATCCCTTCAGTTTCATCCTCCCTGATAAGATCTGATCACAAAGTGGTCACTTTCAAAGTTACCATCTCCACCGACCCCCCACCTTGCTAGGGTCAAAAATGAAAACTTCTCCAAAGCTGATTACAGCCTGCTGAGGGAAGGTGTAAACAGCTTCACAGCCCCCTCCCCCTTCATAGGAATTGGCACAAATGTCCAAACCTACACCAAAGTACTATATGAGCATTTATATAGCTGCATGGAATCAGAATACCTGACAGGACAAAATCCCTCTCCTCAGGGAAGAGTAAACCTGTCTGGTGGATATCTGTAATAAATAAACTTTATAATAAAAGGAAATTATTGTTGTTCAGGGCCAAGAAGGAGCAGGTGCCTAATTGGAAGCAATCTCTCCTTAGCCTGAACAAGCAAATAAGAGCACTAGTGAAATACTCAGAAGCAGACTTTGAGTCCAAACTGGCCACATCCACTAAAGACAATCATAAGACCTTCTTCACATATGTCTGCAATCTCAAAAGAAGGACTCAGATCTGCTCACAACAGGTGGTCAAGGACACCACATACACAAATGCCATAGATATAGCCAACCTGCTGGCAGACAGGTTCAGCGAAAACTTCACCCCTCTTCCCCCCCCCCCTTCAGTAAATCAGGACATCCCCAGCATCTGCCCCCCCCCTTATCTCTAGGGAGCAAATCATCACTGCCTTCTCAAAGGCAAAAATTACAGCCTCCATGGGACCTGATCACATCCTGCATCCTACATGAACTCAGGCTGGAACCTGCAGCACCTTTAGGCACCCTATTCAACCAAAACATGAGTACTGGCTTCATCCCAGCTGAGTGGAGGACAGCCACTGTCATCCCTTTGCACGAAGGTGGAGCATCCACCAATCCAGGAAATGATAGACCCATCAGACTAACTAGCTTTATCTCCAAGGCTATGGAACAGATTATCATGGACCTCATTAATAAGGACATTGGCAACCTCCAAACGGTCAATACTACACAGTTTGGTTTCGTCAAGGGGAGGTCATGCCTGTTAAATTTGGTCAACTTCTTTGAGACAGTCACCAAAGCCATGAATGATGGGAAGACAGCGCACACTGTCTACCTTGACCTGGCCAAAGCCTTTGATACTATTACCCACTTGGGTATGATAGATGAACTCTCTCAACTAGGCATCAATCCATATGTTACCAGATAGTTAACAAACTGGTTCACTGATAGAACCCACCTAGTTAAAATAGGGGAAACTACCTCAAGCAGTAGACCCGTAACAAGCAGTGTACCCCAGGGATAAGTCTTAGGGCCTCTATTGTTTGCAATATACTTTTTTAGGATGCAGACCAAAACCAGTGGGCTATGGTTGACCAAGTTTGCAGATGACTGGAAGTTGGGCACTGTCATCAATTCCCCTAGTGATGTGGACATCCTCCAAGAGGGTCTCACCTAAACAAATGGCTGGTGCCAGAAACATGACCTCAAACTGAATGCCAAAAAATGCATCATGATCCCCTTTGGGGAGAGTAATGTCCACATAAATTATCACATTAATAACAAGGTCCTAAGCACACAATCAGTCGTGAGGGACTTGGGCACCCAGGTTGATAGCAAACTGACTTTTGATCACCATATTGCCTCCATTGTACAGAAAGCTTTCTTCATCTCATTCACCTCATTAGGAAGGGTATCTCATCCAGGGACAAGGAGGTCATAACATCCCTGTATCATTCCCTTATAAGACCCATTATTGAGTACAATGCTTCTTTCAGCATGTACCTCACAAAGCCCATACAGCAGCTGGAGGGACTACAAAGGTTCCTCACCAGGAGAATCTGGGGCCTCAAACATCTACCCTACACTGATAGGCTAAAAGCCCTGTCCCTCTACTCAGTCTCATACAGATTCCTCAGAGGTGACCTCTGTCTGGCATACAAAGCAATCTCAGACCCCACCTTGATGGGACTGCTGCATATCTGCAAGTCAAGCTCCACTCAAGAAACCCATATGCATGACCTCAACCTGATCTGTTACATCAATAAGACTTGTTGGCAGGACAGATTTGTGTCCCAGAGACTCCTCCTCCTTCTGTGGAATATACCCCCTCTCCATGTCAAGCAGAGTACCTCATTAACTCTTTTAAGCACAACCTGAAAACTGTATGGGGAACAGAAAATACACCTGTGGGATTCCACCTACCTCCCTGCTGGTCAGGATCATTGGGTGCTGACTTGTCAGAACATGGGCTAATTTCTTGGCTAGGCTGGTAAGGACCTAATGGCAAATAGCCTAGTAATTTCCTATGATCCTATGAAGATGTATCTGGGGGAACTAGAAGGGAAATATAACAAAAGAGGGTAGATTATTTTAAAAAATTAATGAAAATATTTATTATAGAAGATGTAAATTCAGTAGTAGGAACTGGACTAGACTATACAGAAATTATGTTTCACAGAAACCTGTGCATTTAATTGCATTTAATTGAAAACTTCAGCTCACATCCTATTTCAGTATCATGTGTCAGTAACAACTAAGATAAAAATGCAGGGTAAGGAAGTAAAATGAGACACTGGCACTTCCCTACCTACCTGTTAAAAAGAAAGGAATTTATTGGGTAGTAGAAATTATTCAACAGTTATTAGGGAAGATAGAAATTTCTTCATAAGTTATAGGTAGTGAGTGGGATAAAAAGAAAATGGATCTTAAAAATAGGGGAGAAATATAAGAAAAAGAGATGTGTTTAAAAATTAACAGACATTATTTAGAGTGTCTAACAAAGGCTTAAATATTGAAGAATAAGGGAAATCTCAAAGAAGAAGAGCCACAACTGCAGATTGCTGAAGAGAATATAATGGGGAATCTGGATATGCATGAGTTTAGAAAGATAGCTGTTAAGCAACTTATTTTTGATAATAAATCCAGAGTGCAAAAACTTTTAGCTTAAAGACTTAGGCAACAGAAAGTAGCAGCAGTTGTTGCCAAATTTAGGATGTCTATAAAAAGAAAAATAACCAGTTCCTTTAGCGTTACTAGAGATACTTTGGAAATTTTATGAACATTTATGTAACACAGAGAAATGTGGAAATCAAGAAAGAGCACAAATGAAAATATTTATAGAAGACTTCAGTTTGTCAAGGTAAGAGGTAGATGAAAAACAAAAGTTAACAGTTAATATAGGAGGAGATGATTTAAAAATGGTGATGTATAATCAATCTGCAGGAAAGTCTCCAGGAATAGCTGGTATTCCTGTAGAAGTCTGGAAGCTAGAAGGGAGAAAGTGATGAAGATCTGGAAGGTTTTGACAGTATTTAAAAGGATAGGAAGCACCAACATCATGGAAGAAAGCTGTGGTGGCTGTAATACCTAAAGATGGCAAAGACCACCCAGAATCAGCTTCATCTAGGCCCATTTCAGTTTTAAATCATGATTATAAAGTGTTTAGGTCTATAATGGCTAGAAGAATGGTAAAGGTGTCACCAAACTTGATAGATGTGGATCAGTATGGTTTTATGAGGGGATGGAAACGTTTGACAACATCAGTAGAACAGTGATGATCCAAAGGGAAGCAGAACATAAGAAAAGTGGTGTTGGTGGTTCTTGATGCAGAGAAAGCATTTGATAGAGTTAGCTTGTAATTTTATGATTAGGGCAGTGGAAGCATTTGCTTTCTGTGATACAATAATAAGGTTAATTAGGAGGAAATATGGGAGATCAAAGGCAAAAATTAAAGTGGGAGGGTTCCTCTCCAACAAGATGTGTCTGAACAGAAGAACCAGGTAGGGGTGTCCTCTTTCCCCTTTGTTATTTACTTTATATTTAGAGCCAGTGGCAAAGAAAATAAGGGACTCAGAAAGTCAAGGATATAACTGGTATGATAGTCAAGAAAACTTAGCTTTATTTGCAGAGAATATAATTTTGTACCTGTTAAAACCATGAAAGGACATCTTAGTGTTGTTGAACATTGTGACACAGTTTCAAGTCTTTTCTGGATATAAAATTAATGAAGAAAAGCAAAGGGTATAGAGTTAAACTATGTACTCACACATGAATTAACAATACCCACATTTATGGGGACATTGATAAAATATTTAGGAGCGTGGAATAAAAAGGATTCCATTATAGCAACTAAAGATACGTGAGAAGAGACCAGCAAAAGATAATGCAAATATTGAGAAACTGGAAGCTCTTGTTTATGGATATGAATAGCAAGATACAAGAAATGAACATGTTTTATAGTTCCTTTAGTTTTATATATAAATCAGGGATATTTTTATCAACCAGAGGAGAAGCTGTGGACAGTAAGTAATAAAGAATTTAATGAATTTTCTGGGCGGGGAAGAGAGCAGGGGTCAAGTGGAATAAGCTGATCTTTCCAATAGAATAATGTGGTTTAAGATTATCTGATTTGAAAGGATATTTTAGAGCTACACAGTTAAGACTAATATACATAACACAAGCAGAAGGTTATAATTCAAAATGGAAATGGATGATGATGAACTGGGGGGGGGGTCAAGAAATAAAGAGAGAAAGTAGGATTTTGGATGCAGACCCATACAGAATATTATATTAATAAAGGGAGCAGAAAGTATTCTAAGAACTAGGCTAACACAAAAGTGGCGAAAGGATATTTGCCAATAGGGATGACTGCAAGTAGGGGTACAGAAAATAGGTAAAAGGGATTTGGAATTTACTGGAGAAAATTGGCAAAGGAACCAAGATATTGGGAGTAAATAACTAGAGAGGGAAAGGTAGTAGAATGGGAAGAGGCCAAGAAGACATTTGGACTACAGGCTAGAGACTGCCTTCACTAGCAGGTACTGTTATCAGGGTATAGGCAAATAATAAGGGATAAGGGAATCATAAGTGAAGCACCTACTTCAGTAGAGTTTTTAGATGAATCTACAAGGAAACAATGGGAGGACATATATATGACTCCCAAATATCCAACAAAGTCTAGAAGATTTAGGATTTTTTTCTTGGAAGTATTTGCATAGTTACTTTATACCCCAAGAAGATTCGAAAGAATTTTTCCTCAGGTAGATTCAAATGTTGTAGGTATAATGGGGAAAAAAAGTAACTGGGAACATATGTTTTGGGAGAGTAATGAGTTAACAGACTTGAAAAATTCACTACAGAGTACTCTTTCAGAACTGTTGAGTGAACATTTAGGTGTAATTTAGGAAAATAATTTTTTGAGATGGGATACTGGATCTGAATTGCCTAGACATAGTAAGGCCTTGTTAAGTTTAATTCTAGTGGCTGCCAAAAAACAGCTACTAGAAAATGGAAATGAAAGTCTAAACCAAGTGTACTTGAAGTGTCGAATATTGTAACAGATACAGAAATGGAAGTAAGAAGGAGCAAATTACATAGAAAAAAATGTAATTATGGGAACAATACATGAAAAATAATGTTTTGGAAGAGGAGGAGGAGTGAGGTTTAAGGCAAGAAGTGAGCAATTTATGTAATACTGTATTGATGAAAATTATACAAAAGAATGCATGTGATATATAATGTTTATAAATGGAAACATTAATATGGTCTGTTTTCTCTTATATAAATGTATGTCTGCTCGTGTCTTATGTTCCTTAAAAGTGTTAAAAAGGCAGACCCCTACAGTTTATTTTGAAAAGTCCCTGCAGAAAGTTTTGTTAACAAGATGTCATCCTATTGTGTGGTGTACACAAAAGAAGGGTGGGTGATGGTCTTAGTTATCAAAGAATATGGCCTTGTGAAGCAAAGGTAGTTTAGCCATGAAACAGTAGTTTTGTGGAGTGTGGTTTAGCAAAGAAGAGAAAACCTGGAATAACTTGAAACAGCCTGGAGATTTTCTGCTAAAAACTGAGACAGAAGGAAGTACCCTAAGGCTACAGCAGAACTGGTATAAGAGACTGTGGAATTTTTATTTCTTTGTTTTCTCAAAAAACAGAGTCTGCACCATTATTTAAAACCACATGATTTAATTGAGTAGTATCATCTGCTGCCTTATTTGATGGTACAGTACATGTATATTGCACTTTGTGTGCGTGTCTCTCTGAATTGTCAGTGGATGAAATTAACACTTTCAAAGAACACTTAGAAAGGAAGTCAACTGCCATCTGAAGGAGCAGTGTAACTGTCACCCAAAGTACTTCATTATTTACATTTCTCTTAGTCTTTTGAAACAGATTTTAAAAATGGCCAGGAATAATATCAAAGCTGATTTTTTTTTTTTGGATTGGATGTCTTGAATGCCACAATACAGCCCCTAACTCAGGCTTTAAAAATCCCTTGATTCTTTACCAGCTATACAGTAGATGTTGTTTTAATTTATTCTTTAGTACAGTAAGTGACTGTTGAATGTGTTGATGCTTGTTTTGGTCTTATCTGCACATTTTTCTATATGGTCACAATTTCTGATGGATAGCATGAGAGATATTGCTCAGAATGTTAAATATAGTTGCATAAGATTCTTAATAATCAAATGGTTCCTTCAGAAGGTTTTTCCTGCATCTAGTACTTTTCAATTTGTTTGTCTTGAATATATTGGACTGAACAGGGTACAGGTTCCTCCTCTTTGCTGATGACACAAAGCTGGATGCAATAGTTAGTGATGGGAGAAGAGTCTGACAAAGGATTTAGAAAGGCTGAATCCATGTGTTGAAAGGTGATATATGAGGTTGGAGTAAAAAAATGCAAAGTACTGCATTTAGGTCACATCAGCCTTGGTAGAAAGCATCTGCCTGGAAAAGTGGAATTAAAGGGAATGAAGCAAGGAAATAAACTGGAGGTATTGAACACACTTAGGCTGCCCAAAGCCTAACCAGTACATTTCTATTCATTTCATACTGGGTTACCTGTAGCTTGCCACTATATTATTTCCTGAAATGTCATAACATTTATGAGATGCTTAGTTCTTACTTATGAACCTATAAAGAAGTTTACCTGGTTATGAATAGCTACCTTTTGGTAAAGTCAATCCACGTAAGCCATTTGGTCTTATAGTTCTAATTCGCAAGGGGTGTTGATTTTTTGGAAGAGTCTAGGTAAATTTAATAATTTTTAAATGGAACTCAAGCAACAGCCATCATCTGAGACACAAAATGCGTGTCCTTTGGTGTCTGCCATGACAAGATTTGGGAAACAATATTTACCTAATCAACTTAAAAATTACAAGGGACGAGATACCATGTTTAGCACAGCAGCATAAACCTAGTACTGTTGAGACAAACATAACCTTTATACAAAAGTTTCTTATTTTTCCTCCACGCATGCTCTATGTAAATTGTAAGGGCTAGATAACAGAATGATTTTACAGTTATAAAACTGTACTGTTACAATATGGGAATTATTATATTTTTCTTCTTAGGGAACACAATGATCTTACTATTTCTTTACTTTCATCTGATTATGAATGGGATATTCATTAAGTTTCTGTAGTTTTTTTGTAGTATGTGGCCATGGTGGTGCAGCAGTTAGTGTTGCCGCCTCACAGCAAGAGGTTCTCTGGTTCGATTCTCGGTTGGGGTGCCTTCTCTGCGGATTCTGCATGTCCTCCCTGTGGTCGCGTGGGTTTCCTCTGGGTGTTCTGGTTTCCTCCCACATCCCAAAGACATGCAGTAGGTGGATTGGACACTCAAAATTAGCCCTAGGTGTGAGTGTGTGCCTTCTGTGGAAGGTTGGGACACCGTAAAACTCCACTGCCAGTCATGAGCAGACAGATGATCCGTTATGGCGACCCCTAACCAGGAAAAGCCGAAAGAAGAAAAATATTTTCTGTAGTACCCAATTCCACTTGTGAGAAGAATATAAGGTCAGCAGCATAGGCTTTGTCCAGTGTTTGTATTAATTTTAGGAGATTCTCGTGATGATGTATTTAGGACACCCAACAGCAATTTGATAAATATTCAGAATAGTAAGGAAGCTAACAGGCAATCCTATCTGGAATCATTAATTTGGTCAATCTTCTTTTTCTGTATTTGGTACTTTATAACTATCACTTGCACTCAGATATGTTGGTATAAAACTCTAAAAATATGATATAATATGACTTAGATCATTGGTCTATTTTTCACCCGTTCATAGTTTCCCATATATTGGCAAAAATCTCTAATGATATGATATAACATGACTTAGATCCTTGGACATTTTCTGTTTGTTCATAGTTTTCCATAGCTTGGTCTTCTCTACCTAGTCAAAGCCAGAGGTAAAATTTGTAGGAAACCTGTATAGTCTTCCTTTCTAATATACACACACACACACACACACACACACACACACATATATATGTATATATATGGATCTACTTTGATATGTTGAATTCCCAAAATATCCAATAACAGTTTTGCAAGATGAAAATTGTGAACTGCTAAAACACTGAACTACCAGTTTTAACCAGGGCAAGTAAATGCACTCAAAGTTCAAAGAATACACACCACACTACACAGAACCCACCTAGGTGGTGGGCTATGCCACCCATATCCCCCAGTATTTATAAACACACGTATAAATATATATATGTGTGTCCAGATTGGTTAGCAATTGCTGGTCGACAGGCAGAAGTGCAGTAATTTTTGGTTGATGTCTGGTTTAGGGATATGTGTGTGTTTGCAAATGTGTGTCAGTTAGAGTTAGAGTAATGATTAGGTAAGGGGACAGATTAAGTGTGTGTGATAATGAGTGGTTAGGGTTAAGGTTACGTTTGGAGACAGATTTTCTGTGTGAGTTTGTGCATGTGTTTGTATGTGAGTGTGGTGAGTATCTGAGTTGTCTTGTGTTTTCGTAACTTTATGGGAAAGGTTTTTTTTTTAATTTAAGATGCATGTTAGGGTAAGGGGCAAGTTAGCATGAACCAGATATTTTATTATTATTTAACCTATTTATAACTTGAACTATGTCTTATACAGATATATATTCTCTGAAAGGGGCATCATAGCTTTCCCAAGTGGTATTAACATTTCCATCTTGACATAAATACCTAGCATGACTTTAGTATGTATACAAAGAATAATAGTAATGGAATCCCAAACCCATATCTGGTTATATTTCTTTCCAACACAAGACCAAAATCATCTTCAATTACCTCTTTTGAAATAATTTTCAATACTATCCTATAATCTTTTATTGTAGTCACGCTGTAGCTACAATAAATACTGTCTAGCTGTTCCTATACTTTATATACGACTGCCAGCTGAAGATGTTATGCAATTTGTGACAAACACAAGGTCCAAAGTTTGATTCTCAGCTTTGGTCACTGTATGATTATTGACTAGGTATGTAATAGTCTGCATCTTGGTTGCCTAGTGTTTTCCTATGTACATATTAAATATTGAAAATTTGAGGTTTGGTTTGGCATAATGATTAAAGTGTGTTCCTCACAGACACAAAGTACAGGTTTGAGTCTCACCTTTGGTCACTGTCAGGTTATTGACAAGGTGTGTAAAAATCTGCAGACTGAATACCTAGTATTTACATATGAACCTATGTCCGCAGTATTCAGTTTAACATAGTCTTAGAATTGTTTGATATGTACGTTATACAATCTGGGAAAATAAGTGTGCCTCACTTCAACTTTCCAGTAGACTGTCAGTAACTCAGGTAGTATTTTTAAATAGCTGAAATATTGAAGGAACTATGGAGATCCAAACCTATGAAGTTCAGATGTTTTCTATCAACTTACTTATGTGTGTTACCTCTAGCCCTAACACTACTTCTGTCCCTAACTCCAACTCTACTCATTATGTTAGTAAAAACCCTTTCCCTAACAGAACCACTAAACAAAACACACACAGTCATGCAGACATGTGCACACACACACACACACACACACACACACACACACACACACACACACACACACACACACACAGTCATGCAGACATGTGCACACACACACACACACACACACACACACACACACACACACACACACACACACACACACACACACACACACACACACAGATGCATCACTACTAAAGCATACAACAAAATCTGTCCCCTTTTTTAGCCCCCTTACTCTATTCTTAACCTATGAACACTCACACATACACACCAAGTACTATAACGTGATCTTGCACACAGTGCTAGATGCAATACAAGGTGACCTAAGCAGCTGTATGATGATTAGGTGGATAACTATCTGGCATAGAAATAGAACTTAGACATTAAGAGCTGGAGGGTGCATCTTCTGAGAGCATGACCAATGGAGTTGTGCATGAATATGTGTTGTGGCTTCTGCTGTTTATCATCTACTTCTCAGATTAACACTTATCAAATGAGAATCTTTGGTTAACAAAATTTGTGGATGATTGTAAGCTGGGACTTGTCTTCAAGTCCTGCTCTGACATACATGCACTCTAGCAGGAGCTTATACTTTCCAGTAGATGGTGTACTAAAAATGAGCTCAAGATCAAAGCCTAATGCTACAATGTTGTCCTTTTTTGATGTTTGAGCTGATGCTCAATGTCAAAAATGTAACATTGTAGCATTTGATAAGTATCCCATAGCTGCAGCACACAACTTCAAAAAGAGAAGATCATGAGAGACATAGGCACTTGGGTGGATTTTAAATTTGACCATGGCATTGCAGCAGTGGTTAGGAAAGTCTTTCACCTTGTACAGCTGAGAGTAAAAGATATTTCTTCCAGATAAAAAAAAATCCTCACCTTCTTGTGTTTCTCGTTGATTAGATGCATCATTGAGTATAACTCCCCTTTTGGGATATACTTTAATAAGAATATTAAGCAATTGGAAGTATCTCAGAAGTCTTTAACTAAAATGATCGGGGACTAAAATATCCGAACTACAAAGAAAGACTGAAGGCTTTATATCTGTATTCAGTTTAATATAGATACCATATAGGTGATCTGTGCCTTGCATATAGGGCTATAAAAGATACAGTAGTCCGGTAACTTTTTTTGCCTCAATAAATCAAATAGTCCAGCTAACACTAGGGCTAGGTGTCTAAATCTATACCCAACAAATAAATAAGAAAAATATGAGGGATAGATTTGCCAAGCATTACCTACCCCTTCTCTGGAACAAACTTCCTTTCCAAGTTAAGCATTGAGACATATTTTCTGCCTTTAAAGAGGATCTGGTCAACTGGATAAGTGTTCATAAATTCATCCATATTATGACTGGCTTGGTGATCCTTGAAAAGAGGCAGGCCTAAGGGCAGGTACTGACAGTGCAGATATGGCCTCATGGCTCAGTTGCCTTGTAACTCTTATGATATTATGATATGCCTATCAGGGATTTGTCATCTGTATCTACATGAACTTCTTTACTGTGGGCATGTTTGTGGAACATTCCATATCCATGCACCATTGCTATCAGTTCCTTTTCCATTTTGCCTATCTTTTTTGTGCATCTCTACATGATCTTGATTTACATGAAAATGACATATTCTCTTTAAGGATCATAGCTCATATACCATTCTGACTGGCATCTACTTGCAACACAATTGTATTATTCACATCATAATAATACTGGAGTATCAGCAACTATTTTCTTGAATATTTCAAAACTGTTATGTTGTTTATAGCATCATTCTTAGACTATGAACAAGCAGCTCGGATTTTTTTGCATTGTTTCAGTCTGTCTGACATTAAATTGTGACTTATTGATTTTATGCCCTTTCTTATTTAGCTTGAAATGACGCTGCCTTAGTTTATTTAGCAGCTGTATCAATTTCTTGACATGCTCTTTGATGTCTGAGCTCATCCTAATAGATTATCAATTATGTTTAGAACACCTTTCGAGCCTTCAATTACCTTGGCAAGAGTTGTCTGGAGTACCTCTGAAGCTGATGAAATACCAATGTCTTCAGAATCTGTACCTTCCAAATGATGTATTGAATGTTCATAATTTGGAGACTGATATATTTAGTTTTATCTGCCAAAACCATGGTTTGTATCCAGTACTGAAAATAACTTAAAATTTAGCATTCCTGAAACTACTTCCTCAACTATATGGAATAGGCAGTATTCACAGTGATGATATTCAGATCTTATGGATCAGTATAAGTGCAAAATTTGTCTTTCTCCACAAAGTGATTATACTTTTCATCCATTTTTTTGGTTGAAATCACATCTTAATGATACCCTAGCTCTCTTTTTAAGTTAGCTCCTGTCATACTTATTGGTGTTCCAGTTATTTTCCTGGAAACATGAATCATTAGCAGTCTATCAGATTTTATTTGTAAGTGGTATTCTTCTGGCAAGCTTCCTAAGCCTGTGAATAAATGAGTATAGTCATACAGGATACAGGAAAAGGGGGTCAGAATAGAAAAATGAAACGTCAGCAAGCAAAGGACAGTAGTAGTGCTGAAACTGAATTCATCCTCAAGCCTTGGTGAGTACCTTCACGAGGTGGACCCTGTTTTCACAAGATCTCACCAAGGTGACACTGATATATAGACTGTATTTATATAACATATATCATAGACAGAAGCAGGTCAAAAACTAAAAAAGATAGCTGGGTGCACAAGATCCAGCATAATAAAAGTGCCAAATCCTGGTAGGTGCACTTGTGCCAGGACTGGAAAAGATGACAGTGTAGAATCCTCAAAATATGGAAACATTCCCAGAATGGGGCCAGGCTAGGCCCAAGGGGAGGCTGGCTCCCCGCTGTTGTAGAAAGAAGTAGCAGTCCACAAAAATCACAAAAACTGAAAGGCCAAAGAAGAGCCATAAAGATGATAAAGTGGACTACTGAGGATAAGAAAGAAATTATGTATTGCTACTATTATGCAAAAAGCCCAGAACCGCCAGACACAAGATGTACAAAATGATTAAGAGAGAAACTAGAGGAAATAAAAATATTCCGCAAGAAAAACTGTCAGAAGCTTCAAATGAAAATTTGTGTTCATTAATATAACTGATTTGGGAAAACCTTGATCTGTTTGGAAAAAGAAGCATCTGAGGAAGTGGAAACATATAAACAACAAAACCAGGAGATATTTGTAAAGTATAAAAAAGAAATATGGACATGGGAATGAAAGAGAGATTTGATATGGTGCAATATTTATGCAAAGGAGAAAGCCAAATTAATCAATGTAAAGAAGGCAGCCCAAAAAATATTTGAAGAGAAATACAGGCAAATGCATTCGGATATGAAAATTTTACAATAAAAAAATAGTATCACAAATGTGGAATGTAGAAAAGAAAATTGGTAAAGTAGAAGTTCAAAAAATAGAAGTTGAAGTTATGGAGTGTCTGGGAAGTGAATGATTTGATGTAGAAGGTCTAACACAGTTTACATCACAGCAGGATGGAGTGAGTCCCCAAAGCAAGGAGAAACAGGAAGATCAGGAAACATCTGAAGAAGAAATATGGACATAGGAAAGAAAAAGAGATTTAATATGGTGTAATATTTATGCAAAGGAGAAAGCAAAACTAACCAATACAAAAAGAGCAGCACCAAAGATATTTGAAGAGAAATCCAGACAAAGGAATCCAGACATGGAAAACATTACAGTACAAAAAATAAGAAGACAAAGAGGAAAAGTAGAAAAGGAGATTAGTCATGAAGAAGTTGAAGAAATAGAAACTGAGGTTATAGATTACATGCAAAGTGAAGGATTTAGTGTAGAAAATCTAATTCAGAAAGCACCACAACAGGATAGAGTAATAGATATCCAAATTAAGGGGAAACCAGTGGAACAGGAAGCAATTGGTCAGGTGCCATATGAAGATAATTTGGAGCCTTCCACAGGAAACCAGTATAAATGTTCACTTGAAGCTAGAGAAGGAACAGGAAACTGTGCAACCTCTGATGCAGTCAATGTTGAGGAGTGATAGACCAGTGAGTTCCCATAAATAAGAGGAATAGACAACACAGGATGAATTTGATGAGAATGTGTCACAGAAAATGGTGATATTAACCTTTCATCTCTTGGTTTAAATTCACCTCTCGTCAACCATTCCCGTGTTCATTGCTGATCAACATGAGGTTCTTCCAGAATTTTTCTATACCTGCAACCATATTTATGCTTTTTCCACATTTCTTGCCTTCTCATCTGATACTTCACCTTATATTCTTTCTTTTGTTTTTGGCACATTCAGTTGCTGCCTGACTTTTATCTACTTCTGGTTTGATTTCCATTTCTGGCATTGATACGACGGATGGTCGATTCAAGAAAAATAGTGTATTTAACCCTCCCTTACATCCTTTGATTGCTAGTTTTAAAAGGGCAGTCAAAAATGACATATATAAGTTGTGGGTTGATAATAAGAAAATATACCACAACTTAAATGAAAGAGAAAAAGTTACTTAATGAATTAAGGGGAGATTAAAGGATTCGTATTATGACCCCAGATAAGGGAGGGGGTATAGTGATTTTCAACTATGAGTACTACACTAATGCAATGCAGAACATTCTTTTTAATGAAGACACTTACATACAAGTGTCTATTAATCAAATTAATATTTCTTACCATAGGATTGACGTTTTTTTAGAAGAATATGTTTCAAAGAGCAGAATTAATGATGACACCTACAATTTTTTGACCAACCCATACCCCACAATCCCTACATTATTTGGTATACCTAAAGTGCATAAATGTGTGACAATCTACCTTTCAGGCCCATTGTGGCAGGGAGTGGATCTAAAACCCACAATTAGGCTGTTTTCATAGACCGTATGGCGAAACATGTGACAGCTACTGTTCCCCACCTTGTCAAAGATTTGTGGGATTTTTTAGCTAATCTTACTCCTGATCTTTGGTCCCCTGACATAATATTTCTAACCATTGATGTCCAGGACCTGTTCACCAGTATACCTAAAGAAGAATGCTTAAATTATTTCGAGGACATTCTATACTCCAGTTCCAGCCTCAACGATGACAAGGTTAAACTTATTTGTGAAATGATGGCCCTCATTTTAGAATATAGCTATATTTATTTCAAATGGCAACATTATCAACAAATTTCAGGTGTCGCTATGGGTGCTGCTTGTGCCCCTGTTTATGCTAACCTTGTCATGTTGGGATGGGAGCTCGAGCATGTCTTCAAGAGTAATTTTTACTCAGATATTTTGTTATACAATAGATACCTGGACAATATTTTTATTTTATGGAAGGGTGACCCTGATACTATTCCACATTTTATGGAACACCTGAACAACAGTACTAATTTTTTTTAAGTTTACACACCATTGTGATCCCCTGGAGATCAGCTGTTTGGATACCCTGATTATCAAGGATTCTGATGGTTTCAAGTCCAAAGTATTTTGTAAACTTACTTTTTGTAATTCCTATCTTCATTTTAATAGCCATTATCCTTTTTTTCAGAAAAAGGTTATTATTAAAGGACAGGCCATCAGAATAGCTAGGATGACATCACATAAGGAAGATTTAAAGAGTGAACTGGATACCTTATTAAACATGTTTCTAGAGTGAGGTTATCCTACATTATTGGTTCAAGATATCCTGCAGGATATATATAAGGGGTGGGGGGAAAAATACAAACCTTTATTAGGTAAAAAAGGTTGACAAAACTGCACACTCAACACATTTTAATCATAGAATGGGCAATCCTTGTAGTTTCACACAAGCTTGTGTAATTCAATACAGCCCTCACTATAGAGGTATTCAAAATATCCTATGTAAGAACTAGAATATTTTTAGAGCCAATTATGATGTTTATAAAATGTTAGGTGACAAACCTACCTTTTCTACCAAAGTTGGTAAAAATATTAAAAATAATCTTGAAGGTAATCCAGCAACTATAAAGAATAATGGGAATAAGGGGACCACGGCATGTGGAAGGTGCAGTCAATGTAAGTTCATAGCACAGAAACCTTCAGTTGTATTAACTAACTATGCGGAACCAGAAGTTTTCTTTAGGAACGGGAATTGTGCCACCAAAAGGATAGTCTATTTGGCTAAGTGCAATACCTGTGCCAGCTTTTATGTTGGCAAAACAGAGAGGGCATTTAAGTTAAGGATTTACAAACATTTTTATGACATTAGAACCATGAAGGAAACTAATGCACTTTATAGGTACAGCAAGGTGTGTGAAAATTATACAGGGTATAGTTTTGGTATCATTGATGAGATATTAAATGATGTGGGGGGGACAGGAAAATATTTTGAACAACAAGGAAATGATGTGGCAACTACGTTTGGCTGCTAAGATATATCCAGGTCTTAATGATTGCATTTCTATTGCACCAGCCTTGAAAGAAAGGGCAGTCAAAATGCAATTTCCATGTGCACTCCCTGGTGATTCTGGATTTAAATAGCAGATTTTTTTATGATCAAAATGCATTCATAAGTGTAATTTATGAAAAAGTGAACATTATTATTAGTTATGTTTTATTGTATGACCTTTATTTATGTATATTTTTATCCAACAATTTATTTATTTGTGTGTATTCTAGGCATTTTTATTTTTATTAAGAAAACTAGAGATATCAATTAATTAATAAAAATTAATATGATTTAGTATGAACAAGTTATATGTATGGTTTCCCTATATATTTTCTACATACTTTTTGCAGATTGGCCTAATTAATTTATTAATGAGTTGTATTTAATTGGTTGAATGTTTATCCAACCGGGTGTGTTTACTGGCTGTTTTAAACTATTTTTTTATACTTTACTGCTCTAATGAAGTCAAACTCTATTTGATGGAAGCACTTAACAACACATTGGTTTTATGGTTGAATAAAACTTCTTCAAGGGATTTGGGACTGGTGTCTTCATTTTGGTGCTGTTTTTTCTGGTTAATTGATTTCCATCCCTACTTGACTTCAGCTTCAGATAGATTAAGCAGAGAAGTCATCTTAGATTTATTCTCCTCATGTTTCAAAACTTTCACTACATTTGGGTCTTGTGAGGTCAGCAAATATGTGTGGAGTCCCACGATTGCAGATCTATACATATAATCAATTTCAAGGAGGCACATCCCTCCTTCAGAACGGGGAATATATACATCTTGGTATGCATTGATTTTTATAAATCATTTGGTGAACATGAAGCATCCTTCTTGTTTTCCTATCTAATCTATCCAACATGTTTTGGAGCCAGTCACTCACTCCAAAACTGTAAGCTAGGACAGGAAGAGTAAATTGGTTTATAGCTTGGATTTTATTCCTAGATGTCAGTGCTGTTTTCAGGATTAATTTAAGTCTTTTGAAGTATTCCTTACTAAGTTTTATTCACATTTGTGTTTTATTGTTGATCCTTCATCAATTCCCAAATATTTATACACTCCTTCTTGCTCAAGTTCTTTTATATCCCATTCTTGTCCCAAACCGATGTTTTCCTGGCATTGCAGTTTTCCTGCTTTAAAGGTTGCTTTTGCACATTTATCAAGACCAAATGACATTGTTGTATTATCTGAAAAAGTTTTGACAACTTGCAGTTGTGCTTTCAGTTCCTCATCTAATGAGCTATACAGTTTTAAATCATCAACAAACAGAAGGTGAGAAGTCTTTACATGTTGTTTTCTAGGAGCCAGATTATAGCCATGGCCTAAGCTGTTGAGTAAACACCTTAATGGATTAAGGGCAAGGCAGAATAATAACGGTGACAGAGAGTCACCGTGAAATATCCCCATTTGAATTTTTATCCCTGGGATAACAATTTGTCCTTTATCATAGCTTAATTGCAAAGTGGTCTGCCACTGTTTCATGGTCACTGTAATGTAGCCGATCAGTCTGGGGGTGTGTCTTATACATTTTTAAGCACTCTTTTATCCATGAATGAAGGATATTATCAGATGCTTTTTTGTAGTTAATCCATGCCATACTTAGATTCTTCTCCTTTTTACAGTTCTCCACTATGACTTTATTTAACAACAAATGATCTTTTGTTCCATATGACTTTCGTTTATTGCCCTTTAGTTCTACTGCCATAATTGAGTTTTTTTCTAAATGACTATAAACTCTGTCGGCATCAGTTCCCATGTATAGTTTATATGTAGTTGGAAGGCAATTTATTGGTTTATAATTTTTAGGGTAGCTTGCAGGTTTACTCTTAAGTAGGAGCATTGTTTTTCTGTTGTTAGCTGGGATGGTGTCTGCTCTGGGTGCGCCTATAAATAGTTCTTACTCATGGCTAAATCTTTGTGCAAAGATTTAAATACCTTTAAGCAGAAGTTAGGTACTGCATCTGGGCCTGGGGTTTTCCAGTTAGAGGCTTTTCTTAACTATATTTCAATCTTTGTAGCTGTTACTTCACCCCATTTCATATCCTGTACCTTTAAACATCTTATTCTTTCTTTTACTTCTTCTATCCATTTAGCATCTTTGTTATGTTCCACAGGATCTTCATAGATACCTCTCCAAAATGTATCCATCTCTTCCTTTTTTGGCAGTCTTTCAATTCCTTTTACCTTATTTCCCAGTTCTCTATAAAACCTTTTTGGTTCATCAATAAATTATTTATTTTGCTCTTTTCCTTTATATTTATCTTCATATCTTCTAAGTTTTTCCACCTGTGTTGAAATTTTTAGTTTATTTGTGATAGTGCATGATAGATCCTGGTCTGTTCTAATATTGCTCATTGCTTTTATCACATCTACCTTTCCTAGTATTTTTGTTGATCTGTTCCCTCTTCTATAGTCTTCTAACAGTGACATTTCATGTCTTAATTGCTTTATAATGTTCTCTATTTGATATTTCCATGATGGTATTCGATTTCTCCCCTTCCTTTCCCTCACTACCCTGTGTTTTTGTGGTAGAAGTTTATCATTCATTAATTTAGCTGCACAGTAATATATCCAGTTTACTTCTGTTAGTTCACATGGATCTCTATGAAAAGTCCTAATTACTGTGTTCATTTGTTTTATCAGACATCTGACTGTTTGGGTTTTATTAACCTTCACAAGTCTATTATTAAATCAAGCAATTCTTCTCTTAGCTCATTTTCTTCCAAACTGAGGGCACATCCCTTGTTTTCCAATTCCTGCGGGCATTCTATAGAAGGTTCTGTAGCATCTTACAGTGACACATTCTCATCAATTTCATCCTGTGCCATCCATTGTGATATCATATGAAAACTCATTGACCTATCACTCCTCAACATTGACTGCATCAGAGGTTCCACAGTTTCCTGTTCCTTCTCTTGCTGTCTAGTTTCAAGTGAACATTTATACTGGTTTCCTGTGGAATGGTCCAAATTATCTTCATATGGCACATGACCAATTGCTTCCTGTTCCACTGGTTTCCCCTTAATTTGGATATATGTTACTGCTTTCTGAATTAGATTTTCTAAACTAAATCCTTCACTTTGCAGGTACTCCACAACCTCAGTTTCTATTTCTTTAACTTCTCCATTACTAATCTCCATTTTCTAGTTTTCCTCTTTGTCTTCTTGTTTTTTTGTATTGTAAAGTTTTCCATGTCTGGATTCCTTTGTCTGTATTACTCTTCAAATATCTTTAGTGCTGCTCTTTTTGTATTGGTTAGTTTTGCTTTCTCCTTTGCATAAATATTACACCATATTAAATCTCTTTTTTCTTTCCCATGTCCACATTTCTTCTTCAGATGTTTCTTGATCATCCTGTTTTTCCCTGCTTTGTGGACTCACTCCATCCTGCTGTGATGTAACGAGCTTCTACATCAAATCCTTCACTTCGCAGGCACTCCATAACTTCAACTTCTATTTTTTTAACTTCTACTTTACTGATCTTCCTTTTTACATTCCATCTTTATGATATTATTTTTTGTATTGTAAAATGTTCCATATCCGGATGCCTTTGCCTGTATTTCTCTTCAAATATCTTTGGGACTGCCTTCTTTACATTGATTAATTTGGCTTTCTCCTTTGCATAAATATTGCACCATATCAAATATACCTTTCTTTCCCATGTCCATATTTCTTTTTTAAACTTTTCAAATATCTCTTGGTTTTCTTATTTATATTTTCACACTTCCTCAGATGCTTCTTTTTACAAACAGATCAAGGTTTGTTGATCTGTATACTGTTTTTCACAAATCTGTTGTATTAATGAACTCAAATTTTCATTTGAAGCTTCTAACAGTTTTTCTTTCGGAAGTATTTTTCTTTCCTCTAATTTCTCTCGTAATCGTTTTGTATATCTTGTGTCTGGAAATTCTGGGATTTTTGCATAATAGTAACAATACATAATTTCTTTCTTATCCTCAATAGTCCACTTTATCGTCTTTATGGCTCTTCTTTGGCCTATCAGTTTTTGTGATTTTTGTGGATTGCTACTTCCTTCTACAACAGGGGGGCCATCCTCCCCCTGGGCCTGGCCCCATTTTAGGAATGTTTCCATATTTTGAGGATTCTACACTGTCATCTTTTTCAGTCCTGGCAACAGTGCGCCTTCCAGGATTGGGCACTTTTTTATCCTGGGTCTTGTGCACCCAGCTATCTTTTTTAGTTTTTGGCCTACTTCTGTCCATGATATATGCTATATAAATACAGTTTATATATCAGTATCGCCTTGGTGAGATTTTGGGAAAACAGGGTCCACCTCGTGAAGGTACTCACCAAGGCTTGAGGATGAATTCAATTTCAGCACTACTACTCTCCTTTGCTTGCTGACTTTTCATCTTTCTATTCGGACCCCAAACTGTATACTGCAACTGATGCAGACAAAGGTTAAAGAAATTACACACACACACACACACACGCACATATATATATATATATATATATATATATATATATATATATATATATATATGTGTTCACTTGAGAATGTTGAAAAACTGAAATCCTGAATTTCAGTTTTTCAAAATTCAATGCCCAAAATCTTTAAACTGGGAAACATCAGAAGCGTGAAATTCAAAATCCTGAAGTTAAGAGCTTCTGGTGTTTCGATGTGTGAATGGATAGGTGTAAGTTAGTATGCATGAGTGTGCAGGTTACGGGCTTTAGTGTATGTTAGTGTGTGTTTTGGCTGTGATGTGTGTGTGTGTGCAAGGGGCTGTGAAATGTGTGGGAGTGAGTTACCTTTGTGTGTGTGATTGTGCGATCTCGTAGTTAGTATATGTAAGTAGGGGGTATGGGGGTGCAGCCCCCCACGTGGGGGGGTGCATGGGGGCTTGCCCCCCTGCTTGTCTGTAGTGTAGGATTATATGTTTGATTGTGGGGGGACATTGTGTGTATGTGTATGTGTGTGGTGTATTTGTAGTGTAGGTTCACGATTTTAAGTTTCACAGTTATGGGGTTTTGAGATTTAAAGCTATCGGGCATAGAATTTTGAAAAACTGAAATTCGGGATTTCAGTTTTTTGAGATTCTCAAGTGAATCCATATATATATGTATATATATATATATATATATATATATATATATATATATATAGACATATACATATATATATATAGACATATACATACATATATATATATATATATATATATATATATATATATAAACACACACACACACACACACACACACACAAAACTCAGTTATGGCAGTAGAACAGCAGGGTTAGGTAAGAATGTCATATGGATCAAAGGTATCATCTTTTGCCAAATTAAGCCATAACAGATAATTGTATAAAGGAGAAGAATTTAAGTATGACACGGATAGGTTACTTAAAAGCCTTTGACAGCATTCAACATTTATGGATAAAGGGATGCTTACAGATATATAAGATATACCCTTCATTGATCAACTACATTACAGTGACCATGAAATAATAGCAAATGAATTTGCAGCTGACCCACAACAAAAGGCAAACTAGTGTTCCAGGGATAAAAATTCAAAGGGGGATTTTTTTTTGTCACCGCTACTGTTTTGTCTTCCCTTATCCCATTAAACTATTTACTTAATAGATTAGGCTATTATGCTTAACTCCCAGAAACCTCATTTTAAAGACATCTCATCTTTTTTTTTTTATTTTAAACTATGACGACTATGTTCTTCAAAACATAAAGAAAACCCATCATAAACTTGGTATGCTGTACAGGAACAATCGCTTCCTCTCACACCATACCAGACATACTCTTGCCTTGACTTACCTCCTTCCCTCCCTAATGTATGGTGCATCCCTGTTAACCAACCTATCTGCATTCATCACTTCTAAATTAGAAAACTGATATAGCAAAATTTACAAATTTGCCCCAACTCCAAAAACTCCTCCCATCACTGTATTGCCCTTCAATCTCTAAATTGGCTAGAACTCCCAAACTATCTGGACTACCTCCAACTCATCACAGTGCATAAAGTACTCTTTAACTCTAACAAATGCCCTGCCCTTACAAACATCCTACTCCCTTACATCCCTAATAGAACTCTTTGGTCATCTCACCAAAAGTTAATTACTGTCCATAAACCTGACCGTCCACCTGGACAACTTCTCCTCTCTTTTTCCATAGCCAAAAAATGGAATTCTCTTCCTCCTACCTTAAGGACAATGGAGAATGTGGAAAACTTTAGAACTCAGCTTCATTCCTACCTCTCCTCTATCTGGAAATGTACCTGCATTCTCCCAACCTAGCTCACCCCCCTTCTAACCCTTCAACACCTAAGCTCTGTACTAACCTTCTCTACAAAAGGAATAATAACTCGTCAATACTTTTTCTACATTGCAACCTCCCATATCTAGAAAATCTTGTTTGTTCGAGTATGCTATTATAAATATGACTCCAAACTTGCTAATGTCCTCAACTTGATAACTACAATAGTTTTTAGACCAATTTTGTAAATACTTTTCTTTAAACAGCATATATTTTTGTATTTCTACTTTGCATTTGCTGTGTACTTATATTCTGTGTATTTACTTGAATTTGTATCCTACTGTGTTTTGTATTGTATTCTGTTTCCCATTGTATTTTGTATTGTTGGAGTTTTGCTCCCTGGGCTTCCACTGAAAACAGGCTCTTTGGTCCCAGTGGACTTCCCCGGTCATGAAACTGGAAATAAATAAATAAATACATTTTATATAAATCTTTGTATTCCATCAGAAGAGGAGCTGAAAAATGTAACTACAAATGGTTAAAATTTTCTCAGGGGATATAAGAATGATATTTAGTCTTGATAAATGTGCAAAAGCAATATTTAAATGTAGAAAGCTGCAGTACCAGGAAACTATCAACTTGGGACAGCAATATGATATAAAAGAACTTGAGCAGGAGGGAACAGAAGAACAAAACTGTTGCAAAAAAGTCTAAAATCCCATGATTGGAGGAACTCCCTGTCAGCCTCAGTAAGAAGCTGAGATCCCTCATAAAATCCTCCAAAGCTAGTTATGAAAACAAAATTGCCACTGATTCTAAAGACAACCACAAAGCATTCTATAGCTATGTCAAGAATCTCAATGGCAACACTCAGATCTGCTCTGAGTTACAGCACAATGGCACTAAATATACTGAACCAACTGATATTGCCAACATCCTGGCAGATAGGTTCAGTGCTAACTTTACCCCCCCCCCCTCACCCCTAAAGGGCCCATCTCTATACCGGAAGAATGCAAAGTTCCTGTAATCACAGCTGCACAGGTAAAAACCTCACTCTCCAAAGCCAAGAACACAGCATCCATGGGACCTGACAACATCCCAGACTGCATTCCACACAAACTACAGAATGAACTGGCACCCCACCTAAGCACCATGTTCATTCATAGCCTCACCTCAGGCTTTGTGCCAATTGAATGGCGCTGAGCGATGGTTATCCCACTCCACAAAGGGGGAGCCATGACAGACCCCGGGAACTACTGCCCCATTAGCCTGACGAGCCTGGTCTGCAAGGCCATGGAATGTATCATCATGGAACTCATAAGCAAAGACATTGGTAATCTCCAAACTCTGGACGCCACACAGTTCAGGTTTGTAAAAGGCAGATCATGTCTCCTAAACCTGATAGATTTCTTTGAAGCAGTCACCAAAGCCATAGATGAGGGTAAGGTGGTTCACACAGCCTATCTAGATCTCACCAAGGCTTTTGACACCATCCCCCACTCTGGAATTGTAGATACACTCACTAAACTAGGTATAAATCCCTATGTCACAAGATGGGTTGCCAACTGGCTTACTGACAGAACCCACACTGTGAAAGTAGCAGACTCCAAATCCAACTTCAGACCAGTGACAAGTGGTGTACTACAGGGTTCAGTCCTGGGTCCTCTCCTGTTTGGTATCGACTTCTCTGAAGTACAGACTAACACAGAAGGTCTTTGGCTGACTAAGTTCGCAGATGACTGCAAACTAGGACACATAATCAAAACTCCTAACAATGTGGACATCCTACAAAAGGGCCTCACTAAGACAGATGCCTGGTGTCAAAGCCATGGCCTCAAGCTCAATGCCAAAAAGTGCATTGTCATCACCTTTAGTAAAAACTCTGTACCCATGAACTACCACATAGGTGGTAGTCTACTTAACACTGAAAGTGTGATAAGAGACCTTGGGACACAGGTAGACAGTAGTCTCTCCTTTGATAATCACATCGCCACAGTGGTCAGAAAATCCTTCTACATGGCACACCTCATCACAAAAGATTTCTCATCCAGAAAAAAAGAGGTCATTGTTCCCCTCTACTCATCACTCATCAGACCCATTGTAGAGTACAACGCACCTTTTGGTATATACCTCACAAGACATCTGTAACAACTGGAAAGGCCGCAGAAATACCTCACAAAGAGGATTACTAGCCCCAAACAGATGCCCTATGCAGACCGTCTCAAAAATCTCCAGCTTTACTTCGTTGCATATCACCTACTCAGAGGCGATCTCTGCCTAACATACAAAGCTATGTCAAACCCAGAGCTGTTGGACATGCTCCACTTAAAGAAATCCCAATCCCTCCGAGCTACACGCTCTAGGGACCTAAACCTTGTCACCACAATAAACAGAACATGCTGGAGGGATAGATTCCTGTCCCAGAGACTTCCCATACTCTGGAACAGGATACCTATCTATGTTAAACAAAGCTCCTCATTAGCACTCTTCAAGAAAAATCTTGATGATTGGATGGGAAATAGGAAATTCTCCCCGGGGATCACTTCTGTGGCTCTGCTTGACAGGGACACAGGAAAATAATTTTCTTGGGTGGCAAAAGCCAGGGTACCTTTTTGGCTAGGCTTATATAGGCCCTAGAGCCAATAGCCTAGTACCTAGCTATGAACCTATTTGGGAATAGATGAAGGATCAACAATAAAATATAAGCAAATTCAAATAAAGTTTAGTAAGGAATACTCTAGACAGCTAAAACTGATAGTGAAAACTGCCTTGAATCTAAAGTAATGTCCAAGCTATAAATCAGTTTGTTCTTCCTGTACTAATTTACAGTTTTGGTGTGATCATCTGGCCCAAAAAATGATTGGATTGATTGGACACGAAAAGAAGAAAAATGTTTTATGCTAATCAAATGATATATAAAAATCAGTGTATACTCCTCGCTTGGAAGGAGGTATAGGCCTCCTCAAAACTGATTATGTGTATATATCTGCAATTGTGGGACTGTATACATATTTGCAGACCTCAACAGATCCAAACATAGTGATAGTTTTAAAACAGAGAAGAAGTCTAAGATGACATCTTTGCTTTGTCTAGCATAAGTATTTCATTGTCAAGCAGAAATGGAAATCAAACCAGAAATAGACAAAAATCATACAGCAACTGTATGTGCAAAAAAACAAAAGACAGTATATATGGAGAAGGATCACACGAAAAGGAAAGAAATGTGGAATATTCATAAATAAAGTGGAAAGTACAGAGATTTCCTGGAGCAACCATATGTTAACCAAAAGTTTATACAGGAATGGTTAAGGAGGGGTGAATTGAAACCAGAAGATGAAAGGTTGATAAGGGCAGCCCAAGGTACTGGACTGCATACATGTTTGTTTACAAAATCCATTGAAAAGATGGGAGAAACAGACAAATGCAGGTTTTGTAAAACATAACTGGATACAGTCACACATCTTGTTGCTGGGCATGATACACTCATGACAGAGGACATGTATAATGAAAGGCACAATAATGCGGCAAGGCCATTGCACTGGTGATTGTGCAAACATTATAATATAGAAGCAGCTGAGAAGCATTACAAACATGAACCACAAAGCATTATAGAGAATGATGAAGTGTATATCACACAGGATCATCCATTACCAATAGATGCAAGAAAACCAGATATAGTAGTCCATGAAAAAACACAAAAGTAGCTTTGATTATTGAAATTTTTACATCCAGTGATTACAGTGTCTTATGTACAAAGAGAGACACAGTCATAAAATATCGGGATTTCCAGGTAGAAGCAATAGCAATGTGGAAGAAAGATACCTATACCGTTCTAATAGTAGTTAGAGCAATGGTTCTAATAAAAAGGAATTTACAGTCATACTTAGATATGTTACCAATGCATGTATTTACAGTCATACTTAGATATGTTACCAATGCATGAAACTATGTATGAATTACAGAAGGAGTCATTACTGGGCACATTGTGGGTGCTGAGAAGAGCACTTTTGGCTAACAACAAAGAGTGAAATGGTACTAATTTCATGAACTCTAGTTATACCCCATATTTGGAATAGAATCAATTCCTGTCATGGTATTAGAAACACAACAACTTGGAGAAATTGAACTATGAGATACCTTTATTATGACTGCACAGTATCGGAAATATTTTTGTGAGGATGCAGTTGATTTTCCACGTATTCAATCTTTGCTTTCACACTACAAATTCTTTTTGCCATTCCTGGTTTCTCACAAGCTACACAATATAAAATATTAGGATAATGTACAGGGAGTTTCCAAAAAGTAGACAAACCCTCTAGAACTAAAGACCGTCTTTTAAGTCTGTTATGACTACATGGCATCTCCTCATCCCACCATAGCAGACCCTAAATCCATCAATGTTACTTTTGGCAGTGGAAGTCTGACCTACTTTTGAGACTGCCATCACTTGACACACTTAAACTCTCCTTTCTCCTTGTTTAGGAGAAGGGTTTTATCCAGTGTTGCTTCTTTTACCAAGTTTTATATGTTATCCCGTAGTAACCTTAAATTTTCAAAAGATGCATTTCATCACATTCCTAGATCCACATGTCAGAAGTTGCTAAGGTTTTCTGAGTATGGATCATCTTATAAGTTTCTCTGCATTGTCCTTTGGTCTATCCACTGCCATAAGAGTATATACAAAGTGTCTAGCTGTTGCAATTGCCTACACAGACTGCGAAGTGTTCGCATATTTTCTCATTTAGATAACTGACCTTTCTTTACACAGTGTTTTTCAAAGTGTCAGGAATCACTCACTTGGGTAAGGAATGTCCTTCACAGGCTGGGATGTCAACAGAATTTACAGATGTCTTTTTTGACTAATTCTCACAAGATTATTCTCCTAGGGTGCCTCTAGGATATATCAGTTCAAAGAGCTTTTTGTTTCTTGTGAAAAAGTATAGCTATATTTAGATATGTTCCTTAGTGCTTTTCTACTTAGACTACAATCTTAACAAGCTGGTTCCTCAGGATTCTGGGTCTCATGGCATGTATGATTCTCATGATACCTGTTGCAGGACTCCACACGAGAAAAATCTATTTTGGTATCTATAATTTGTATGATCCCAACATCTGCAACCCCTCACAATTCAGTTTCCAGTTAGATTTTTGTGAATAGGAAGATTTTTTTGCAGGATACACCATATTTTTCAAAATTCAGGCCTCTCATTTCCCCTTCTAACTCAGACTTTGCTTGGGGAGTAGTCTATGGGGATAAAAGTTCCAGCTCTTTGGTACAGAGAAGATAGGCCAAATACATAAAATTAAGAGAGATATTGGCACTTATAGATGTTCTCAACTCTATTTCTTTTTTGGTCCCTGGGATCCTTAGAAGTGTTTACTGTAAATATCACAATGATATGGTACATAAACAAGCAAGCAGAGACTATTTTTTACTGTTTATGCAAACTAGCCAAGGTAGCCTTGGATTTAGCCTTTCAGCACAATCTCACTCTACAAGCATTTTACATACTGTCAGAGCAAAAGTGTGTTGCAGACAAGCTGAGCAGGACTGAGACAGATGTTCATGAATGAAAATTGTATTGGGGTTTTCCAAGATTTGATTTATCTGTGGGGAGCACTTTAATAGGTCTTCAGCTTCCACTCTTAACTATTATTTGGCAAATGTCTCCTTCAAGTCCCCATTCTTGAAGGTCTGGAAGACTGATGTCTTTTCTTTAAATTAGACAGGAATTTTCTTGCATAGTTTTCTACCCATATCCAGTCATATTCACAGTCTTTCTGAGGATTCAGGACTCTCAAAAGATTGTTGTGGTGTCTCCCTTCTGGCCCAGACAACAGTCATCCTGTCTTCTTTTGAAATGGCCAGGGGCATCACAATCTTCTCACAGACTGGTTCTACTCATATAAGACCAGGGGTGTTTGATATATTCCAATCATAACATATGAAGAGCATAATACAGTTGTGTAAAAAGACTTATAATAGTAGGTGATCACTGTCACAGTAGCTGCTCCCCCTTGTTTGTGCATGTTTTTGTACCAGGGTGTTATTATTTTCTTAGCATTGTCCTTCACAGGGCTTTAGCTTCCCACTGTCTGTTGGCATGAAAACTCTGAAGGGCTTGACAGCCAAGCCTGAATTTTAGACAGCTCAGCTCAATGGTTTGGGTGTATGGAAGGTGCCCTGAAGTTGTGGAAGCTGGCTGGCTGTTATATCTTTAGCAGGCTATAACCCTTATAGCTTAGGCTACTACAGCAGTGAACATTTGAGCATCTACTGCTATGGTAAGTTTACTTACACAACTGTACTTTCTCTTAATCCTCTTAATCCTAATTTCCTTCTTTGTTGTAATGGAAACTTCCTGTAAATGGTCATCCTCCAAATTCCTTTGTAGCAGCAGCAAATATTCTTATTCTGTGCTAAAGTTGCTGAGCAGGATCATACTACAGTGCAACAATAGATGTATCTACACAAAAGAAACATGTTAGTACTGTAGTATACTGAATATATGAGTGATTGTGTTACATGTCCTGTTCTGTGCACTGGTGTAATGAGTATCAGGTTTATAGGTTTGTACTAAGCTTATAACCAAGGGACACAAAGAAGGTTGGCTGTGACACCTCTTGGCATTGAATATATTTTTTACTTTTGGTAAGAAGATTATTTTCACACACCCCAGGCATGCATTCATTGTTTCCTATTTGATTATGTCTAGTAATGAAAGTAGGTATTGTGACACACACACACAAGGAGTTTTTTTTTCCTAAAGCAAGGAATGTGCGGGGTTATAAGCCTGTCACAACTGCAGGTGAAGCAGATTTTGCAGATGTGATTGAGCCTTTGGAATGGGAGTTAGGCAGGCTATTTTTTCTATGAAGGTGGAAAAGGTTAAAAAGGGCAGAGACTTTCAATGCTTGAAAGGCTAAACAGAGATCACCCCTCAGTAGTCTGTATGAAAAAGACAAAAGGGATAGAGTTTAAAAAAAAACTTTCAGAGTAGCGTAGATTGTGTAGCCTAAAAATCTTTTGGGTCAGAAAGCTTTTGGGTCTTTCTAGTCACTCAAGGTGCTTTGTGAGGTACATTCCAAAAGGGACACTGTATTCAGTTTATAAAGGGTCCAAGACTGCATAGAAGCTAGAGCAAATACCCCTATAGATCATCTAAGCAAGGTAGAAGAATTTTCTCAAAACTAAGGCATAATGAAAGAAAGATTGTTATCACTGTAGGAACCACATAGGTATCACCCACTGTGTACTGATATGAGGAGCCCAAATGGAAGAAGTAGCCTGTTCCACTTAGGTGATATTACCATGCAGCAGAATATAGTGAAACTCTATTCACAGGTACTTTTGCTCTGCTAACTGTGTTGTCCTCTGCAGCTTTTACACCTGCTTAATAATCCTGTACTTCCCCTTCTGTCTTAGCTAGCTTATAAAGTCTACACTGCAATCCTATAGAACTGCCTACTTTGCAGTTTTGCATTTACCTGCTGTACTGTCTCATTTAGCTCAAACGATGATTGTAAACATCAACCTTGCTTGTCCTCTTACTTGCTACACATGCAACAGTACCTTGTTTTTGTAACATAACTCTTGCATAGCCCTGCCTGTTTCTGTGTTCTTCCTTCCCTGTAGACCATCTCGTCATCTTCAGATATATTATTTAATGCAGTTTTTTATTACCACACTGAAGTATCCTGCACAGCCTCCTGACTTGCTTATGAGGATACCAAGCTGGAATATGCTTTCTTAGAAGGACTAGCATAGTTAGATAGTTAGACAGCATGATGGCATGTAATTTAGCTATGAGTACTCACTCTGCCAAGGCTAGGAAGTGCAAGATTAGTAACCAGGAAGCTGCTGACCATACTTCATAAAAAAAAAAACAAACAAAAAAAAAAACTACAGTATATCAGCATGTTGTGTTGCACCATTTAGGAACTTGAAGGACTCTCTGATGTATAACATCCCTGTGACTCAGAACAAGGTCAGGATGGGGAGTGAGATAAGACAGCTGTATATTTTGCCATTTACCAGTATGTGCCTGTGGTAAACAGAAACATTCATTTGGTGACAATGTTCTCTTTGAAAACACAGTGTTCAGGGGGACTGTGTACCTTCATGAATTCAAAGGAAGAGCTCTGCAAGGACTGATGTGCCCAGGTGATACCAACTCATTGTCTCAGAATCTGTTAGCTGGGAATAGCTCAGCTATTCATGGTGCTATATTGGAGATGAGCAGAACCAAGTCTTGTCTTTCCCTTTGCCTTCAGACTTGGTTTCAGTTAAAGTGAAACAAAGAGTTTTTTTTAATTCTGCTGGAATTTGTTTCTTTGTACTGCTCTTCTCTTTTGTCAGCATCTCTCCTTCAGGGTGGCACTACAGTAGTTTTATATGGAATGAGTGCACTCAGGTGATCTTTACTTTACCTTGTGTGCATTGTAATTAAGATTTTCTATGCATATAAATAAAACTAAATGCTGTAAATATACCCCCATCTATAGTATTTACCTTAGATGCTTACTCGCAACCAAAATATGATGCAGACATCTTACTAATTGCAGAAAATAACATATTTGGCTCAGTTTAACTACCTCAATTCTGAATTTCTGTACCATTAAAAATAAGTTATTCTGGTATGTCAATTGTATGAATTGCATGACCTATGTCGGCCTTGCTGTACATTCATGATTCTTTAATTAAACAAACTGGTGTTAAGAAATCTATGTTAACAGGTCTATTACCTTGATTTACTGCCAGTGCATCATTTTCTTATGCTTTTAAAATAATGATGTTCATTGTTGTGCAGTTTACGAGCAAGATATCGCACTATAAAATAAATAATAAACAGCACCTGCTCAGTTTCATAGAATTTTTGTTGCAGGTTTCACAATCACTACAAGCATCAACATAAATTATAACATTGTCTTTCCCCTTTGTCTCTTACACACACACACACACACACACACACACACACACACACACACACACACACACACACACACACACACGCATTTTATGTCTCATTATTTTCAGAAGAAAATTTATCACATTATTACTACATGTAAAATTAGTTTTATAGAACATGCACTAAAGTACTTTAACTGTAAAGTAAGTTCTTTATTTTTTCTGCATATAAGCAGGGTTATATGCTCTTACATGTGCTCTTTGCTGAGCTCTTTGAGCTTTTTACAGAAATTATGTGCCATGTACAAATGTGTGTGTGTGTGTGTGTGTGTGTGTGTGTGTGTGTGTGTGTGTGTGTGTGAGAGAGAGAGAGATGCAATATACTGGCATCCTGTCTAGAATTAGTTTCACTTCCTTGCACCCACTGAATGCTGCAGTAGGCTTCTCCCCATGATCCTGAACTGGATAACGCTGCTATTTGCTATGATATACAATGTGAAAGAAACTGTGCCATGGACACAGCACTGTAAAATATTCTAGCCACACTCACAAAACCTTACACTTATGATGAAATTGTGGCTGTTATTGTGTGTTATTCACTACTCCTTAATAATACGTTACTTTGCTGGCAGCACATAATAAGCATTGTTGCTGTAATGAGAACAATAGTAAATTAGTATGCAGTTAAATACCAGAGCCACTTAGCAACAATGTAGATTAGCTGCAAGTGAGAAAATCAGCTGTTTTACTGTTGTATGATTTAATTATTTCAAATAATGAATATTCTTGATCCCAATATCCTATTTCTTATCAGTACTTACACTCATCAGAGTTGTATTGTGTTGTGTTTTTCTACCATTACTGGCATCCATGAACAAAAACATTGACTGGATGTAGAGTACAGTTGAGCTGTAATACTATTCCTACATATCTCACCATCTCAAGACTTGGATAGAAAAGCTTAAAAGCAAACCAAAATTAGGACTTGCATTTGTGCTAATGTGTAAAGTGAGCTCACTGGGCCTGAAGTGATTTTCTAAGTTACAAGTCCTTCCCACAGGCTGTACAGTGCTTTACCTTGACACACCTTTGTGTAAGTACATCTTTGTTTTTTCTCTCAAAATGCTGCTAAATATGTTCTTTATAATTCATTTAATTCTCTAAAGTTGAGAACTGCCACAGCTCTATCCATGTGATTCTGCACATTGTTATACTGTTCCATGAAGGGCAGAGCCTTGTACATTTGTAGTTCACCAAGGCAGTTTTATCTGTGAGATTATGCAACATAGTGTAATTTTTTACTTATTCAAAGGTTTGCATCCTTGATTATCTCTAAATTAATTAAAATATGACTGCATTACACTGATCCACAGAGCATAAAAGCCAAAACAAGCACTTACATGTGAATGCAAAGGACATCAACAGAGGCAAAAATTTGTGAGGCACCGAATTGAAGAAAAAATTTCATGAAGCTTTTGTAATCCCTTAACATCAAAATTTATTGCGGTGGGACAAGTAAACTAGCTAATAGTGGTTTCTGAGTACTTGTTTTCTGCATGCCTCACTTAGTAATAATAATAATGACAATAAAAATAATAATAACAGGAGGATTCCTACTCTGAGAGGCGGGACGTACAGCTGGAACATGGTCAAGTGGGGCCATAGGCAGAACAATGGATCAGAGAAACCCCTGCAGTATTTCTGGTGTCCCATTACTTGTCTCCCCCCCTCGTTACCGTAAAACTGCTCAAAACTGCCAGTATGCGTACTCTTTTCTTCTTTACTTTTAAATGAAGGTAAATATATGGATTTAATTTAAATCTTTTAATTTAAATTTCCTTTGTTGACCAGGTTAGTCCCATTAAGCTACTAGCATCTTTTCAGGGGAGACCTTTGGTGGTATTTATACTATGAGGGGAAAATTAGCCAGGGCATTGGGAAGCTTTTGCCCACTCTTTTCAATAGTCACGTGGATGTAAAAGATCTCACAGCACCTACCATTAATGTAGTCAGATGGGAACTTGGTTTAACATGTCATCTGAAGGATGACACATTCAGGAGTGCACCACCCCCCACCCCCTTAAAATGCACTGCAGTATCAGTAATCCATCTATGTGGTGTGGGTGTGGAACTCACAGCCTTAGGAAACAAATGAAAGTATGCTGCCTGTTGTGCTACTAATACTGCTTTCAAATTCTGCAGCACAAACACTGATAGTCACTTGCTAAATAAAATGGTTGCACATTGAAAACAGACTTAGCATAAGCAACGGTAAACTTCTCTTCTCTTTAAGCTTGCATGCCTTGAAAATGCACTGAAACTCAATTTCCTTGAAAAATGCAGTTTTTAAGATGTTTTCCATTAAGTAGTGAAACAAAATGCATCAGTCAAAAGACAAAATTAGCCATTTCAAGTGAGTCGTCTGGTAGTTTGTGTAGAGGATTAAGGCTATTTCTCCAATAGTCAAGATGCAGGGTTTGAGCCTCAGCTAATTAACTAACCAGAACCCCTCCAATTAGGGAATTTCACACACACACACACACACACACACACACACACACACACACACACACACACACACACACACACACACACACACACACATCTCTGTGCCTGCAGAAGGAACACTTGTCTGTTGTTTGTTCTGAGCATTTCTTCTCTTGCTGAGTATATCATTTTGTTATGTGCACCCATTCAGCAACAGGATTTGGAATGATAGTTCTCTTGTTCTGAACACTGAATGGCAGGCATTTCTTCTCCAGAATGGCAGCCCTAAATGGTACTTACATTTGAGGAAGTTCCAACATGAGAAATCAAATCTCCGACATTTCTGTGCATGCATCCAAGAGGTTCCAATGTGTGAATCACCCATGACAGATGCACACACAGACCACGGATGCAGAGCGCATCCTTAAAGGAAAAATGTGGAATTTGTTTTTTTAATTGTTTAATTAAAACTTAAATGTTGTGGCAGGCCCCTGGTGGGTTCCCTCCAGCTAGTGGCCCTAAGCACCTGCCTACATCACCTAGGGCTGGATCTGGCTTTGGTGGGAGCACACAGATGAGAGGAGGAGCTGTCTGAGTTTAGGGAAGTTATTCTCCATTAGGTTTGCCACATAGAAGTCCTGCTACATCATTAAGTTTATTAATGAGATTCAATGTTTACATTTATTTGCTAGTTAGCAAATTGATTTCAAAATAATGTTACTCTCTAAAGGAAATGAAATAGAAATTCCCTGTATTGGAGAAAGTCCAGAACAAGATGAGAAGAAAGACAGGAAGCGAACCGATGAAAATGCAAAACCATACCTGTTAACTTTATGACATCTTGAGACCTCCTGGCAGAATGTAACAGTAACACAAATGCTTCATGAGACATACTCTAGGCAGTCTTACAAAAGGTTCCCCAAAAACTAGCACTGCTTAGTTCATGGATAAAATCATTCACTACTTACTGTTAAGGAAACTTTTTGGGACAAAATATTCCTTTTCTACAGAAGGAGATGAATGCTTCTCCAAAGTCTTGCTCTGTTCTTCCCCAATTAAGGATTTCTAAATTGCCCTCCTACTGCAGATCCACTCTGCTGTTGTTTCTGGAAGGAATTACTTTTTTATTTATTCTTTATGTATTTATTTGCATTTGTTTATGAGAAGAGTCTGAATGGGTTGAAAACCCTTTTCAGCAGAAGCCCAGGGAAAAATAATCAGTGTACAGTATAAGGTTTAAGAAATATATCTATAAGATACAAATACACAGTATACAGTTTAACACATATATGTATAAGATGGGTCTATTTTTAAATCTCAAAATACTGAAAGACCGACTTTCAGTATCTCGAGACTTAAATACCGAACACCCACTATACCGAAATATTACAAAACTGAATGTCACTATACCGAAAATTCAAAATATCGAATTTTCAACAAGTGACATTCAGTTCTGTAATATAACCTCCACCACAACATTACAAACACCATCTCCCCCTAAACCTATACTAAAACACCGAACACACGCACCTACAAAACCTATACATAAGCAGGGGGGAAGCCCCCCTTCACCCCCCACACCCCTGCTACTTATGTATACCAGTTCCAAGGTCACATTACCATGAAAGACACTAATAACCTACAGCCACGCACCCTACACTTACTTCACACACCATGACACACACACACAAAAAACACACTACACATTCAAAAAACACACAGCCTTTAACAGTAACACACATACACTCACCCATCTAACCCACCCAACTCCCAAAACTTCCAACAACATTACAAAAAAAAAAAAAAAAAAACCTACCCAAAACCATTAAACACTAGCAACTTACCTGAATCTCTGTACACAGCCATACGTCGTATTACATATCTCACTCCCAAACCACAATGCACAGCAAACACAAACCACAACACACCACCTCGACAGCACATTTGATAATGCAAGACTCGGTAAAGTGCAGTTTCTGTTAACTACACTATTGCAATATTAGTCTTGAGATACTGAAAATCGATCTTTCTGTATTTTGAGATGAAGAAGGGATCCTGTATAAGATATATAGACATAATAGAAAACTGGATAATTCTTGTTTAAAAGTTAATAGTTGATCACATAAGGTAAGGAACAGAATGGAATATTGCATAATTGTATATGATATTATAGTAGCAATTATAGGAGACATATCAGCACGCCTCCTATTATTTCTTTCCCAACAGCTACACAGGGATCTCAGGCCATACCAAATCAATTAAAGGTGAATCTGTAGTCTAGTTATGGACTAGGCTACAATTGTCACACATAAGGCACATCAGTTATTCTGCATCTCAAAAAATCCATTGTACTACTGGGAGAAACCTGTGATGCATACTGCCTAATTATATTTACAGTAATAAATTCACAATAGTTTATGATAATCTGTAGTTTGGAAACATGATAAACATCAGTGTACTTGATTTTACTGTGCTTTATGTTTTTAAGCTAAGCTGTAATAACACATCACAGTTTTCTTCTTTGTTACACTGTATCAGACCTTTTAGTGGGAAAGGTTTGAAAGGTAAGCTGAAAAGCTATTGTCCCAGTACCAAACTTCTGTCCATAATGTAACTTTGTATCAGTAGTAGCAACAGCAGCTGGAGTCTTTAAATGCAGATAACAGAAAGATAAAACGCCATGTAAAAAAGTGGCGCTTCTCTTTGTATCTGACATAACATAACCAACAGTAACATGCTGTGATATAAAAACACATACGAGTCATCAAGATGAATATCATTAATTTAATGTACCATACCTTGTATCAAGCTTTGCTATTGTAAGAATAACCAAAGAATAGTAATACGTAGTAACTAACCATTTACTGCACTATCAGCATATTCAAAAAAGCACTTTTCAGAAGTTACAACATGGTGAAAATGTACACACAGAAACATTACCGACAGACATTTTTGTAGTGTTGATAGTGGCCACCACACAGGATCAATAAATGCCTTCCTAGCTCTAAGTATTTCTGCTCACATTTACCCAGCAGGAAAATAAATAAATATATGATCAGTGCTAACTAATAAATAAAGATATGGATGTCCTAGATCATTTACTCAATACAATTCAAACATTTATTTGAATAAAGATATGCATGTCCTAGATCATTTGCTCAATAAAATTCAAACATTTATCCGAATCATCCGAACCCATCAGGCAGCAAATATGCATTTCTGAAGAGGTGTCATTGACATGAAATATAACATTGCAATTTTGAATGATATGCATAAACAGATCCTGAAGATTTAGAAAATACATTAATACATTTACAGTAGATTTCTGACTTGAGTTCTGGTCCAACAGGAAACATTTTAAAATGTGTACGTCCCTGAAATATGAGACCAGACAGATATAGTCCATCTCCATCTTTTTTCTATATATTGTATATATGTTAACCATGTGGATGGTCTGTCCCAGAGTATACCCTTTTCATCTGTGACCTAATGAAAGAGGTATTCAGCTAATCTGGCAAACACTTAATGAGGTTTAACAAAAATCTGAGGTATAATATAGCCCATCAAACACTTCCTTCCAATTCAAGAAGTCATCTTTCTTTTCCTAGTAGATCGGTAGTTTGTGTCAAGTTTGTTTATTTACAGTTTGTTAACTAGGTAGGTGGACTGATATGAGGACTCTTTTACAATCACAACCCAGACCATAAGGGCAAGACAATACATTAACAGTATTTATTACATCAAGTGAAATTAACAATAGACATTACATCAAGAGGAACATGAATGGCATTATAAAATTTACACAAAATGTAATACAACCACAATGAGCAGACAAGCACAGCAAAGACTTTTAAGCTTGTGCTGCTGGTCCTCTGATTCCACACTGATAGATTTGTCATACATCAGCAAAACAAATAGCATCAGAAATACCCATTCTAAGGACCTAAGCCTCTTATGCAATATAATCGGGACAGGTATATGTCTCAAAGATTACTCCTTCTCTGGGACAGAGTTCTCATCCATGTGGAACAAAGCTCATCCTTAACCCTATTCATTCGTAAGTTGGACCAGTGGAAGCGAAACTGCATATTTACCCCTAATTTAGCACTCATATCCCTAATGGACAAGGCAGCCTGTGAATGTTTGAAGTGTACTTGCCTTTGTTTTAACATGAAAATTCACTGGGTTTTTGATGTGTCAACGATGTTTTGATTAATTTAGGGTAAGGTTGGCTAGGCTTAAAATGGTTGTTGGGCCTATAGCATATTAACCACTTAAGAAACTATGGAACAGAGAAGAACACAAGTTTGATGAATATGCAAATATACTTATGTACAGTGTCCCCAAAGAAGGCAATGTGGTTGTTAAAGCAATGTGAAGCACAATTATTTTGCTATGAATGCAAATGTAACTAATTTAGAAAGCATGGCATGGAATGCTTAGCCAAGTTACCTTTCCTGCAAGAAAGCAATGGCATAATAATCAAATAAACCTGACACCCTCTGGTTAATTCATCAGCAGTTATGACCAATGCTAATGTGGCAAACCTTAGAATTATAGCAAGAGTACTATAACTAAATCATCTACACCTTTGGACTCACTGTGAAGTAAGAAGAAAAGTCACTTGGAGTAAAGCATGTCACTGAACATGCCAGAGAGCATATGTTCTGGAGCATTAGTCTATGTCACTCAAACAATTACATTAATTTTGTTTGCACAGACTGGCTCTGAAGGATTTCTTAACTGAAGCCAAATTACTGAGTTTCCACATGTTTTATACGATGCTATTTTGAAGAAAGCTCTTTCACATAATCTGCATATGAATAGAGGCCTTTGCAGTTGAATACTGTCAATGTTTTTGTGAGTGTAAGCTTAGTTTCTGAATTTGTGTTTGTTTAGGAGTGAGGGACAATTATCTGTTATGTCATATTTTGAAGGTAAATGTATTTATTGATTAGCAGCATTGCTCGAGGTTACAGTAAACCATTTATATACATTTTGAGTCATATATTGGTATTCTCTGTACAGCTTTCAACCTTCCATCTCCAAGTTGTAGAACACTATGTCTTATAATGTTGAACAAATGAACACCATGTGGAGTACTTAAAGCTTCAACTAGGAACCTTGTAATATGGTTAAAATATGTTACTTTATTTTTCTCAAAATTGTTTTGATGAATTAATATGATCAGAGCCATAGCTGGGTTATCTAGAGCCCAGTGCCTTTCCTATATGTGGCACCCCTGAAGTGCAGGAGCAAAAAAAAAAAAAAGTTATTGGTCCATTCCTGGACAGCACTTCTAACCTCAGGAGCAAGTCAGGTCATGTTTTCACACCCCTCACCTTTAGTTTGAGGAGCAAGGAAAAAAAATGTTCCCTTCCTTGATTTATCCAATGCCAGGTCCTTGTCAGAAAAGGCATTTCCTACTTTAGAAAATTGTAACAAGCCATATAGCAAGTAGTTTTCTACAACTAATAGTACACATGAAGTGACGAACCAAGCACTTCAGTCCTGACATCGACATCAAATTAATTTCTGTAGCGGCATTCAGAATGGATGCTAACACTGCACTACTGCTGATCAGACTCTGAACACCTTGTAGCCAAGGTGGCTGCTCACTTCACACCTCACCCTAGCTACACTTCTGGATATGATTCACCATTATATATCAGGAATACCTGTTAAAATATTCTTAACAACAAAAGTGTGACAGATCCTTCCAATGTGGAACAATGTGAACCATGAACATTTAAGACTGAAAATGAGGACTGTTCCTCATAATGATGTACACGTGAGAGCTAGCATTCACTACAGTTCCCCAGGTTGATGATTCATAGGATTTATTTTTTTCTCAGAAGTTTGAATGAGAGTAGCATTTTGAGCTGAGACAAGTACAATTATATGGAGACAGTACTCCACTCTCGGGAGAAGCTCATTAATGGATATAGCCTACCTGACTTCAGTAGTGAACAAGTCGGATATTTTGTATGATACTTTCAGGTGAGTTAATGCTTTGTTAACTTGAAATTCAGTGTGTTCATTGATCTAGGGTAACGCTTAAATACCTCTGCTGTGAAGTTGTCGGAAGGGCAATTCAGTGGGTCAGTAACAGAGGGTTTGATTTTGCATAATTAGGTAGGCATTGATATAATAATCATTTGCTTCTTTTATGCATACCTAAGTCTTTGTCATCGTCAGGCAAGGAAATAAGTAAAAAACAACATTGTGGATAAAAATACAAAATCAAGGTTTATGTTTTCATTTAAGTAAAGGATTACTTAAGAATGTTGAAAACTGACCTTTGATACTTTCTTGGAAGTAGAGATTTTTTGCAAGCACACACCTATTTGTAAATGGTTAAATGAGATTGAGTATGTTTGGAATGCAGTTTAGGCTGTGACAAATTAAGATTTATATCAGAGTCTGATTTTATTTATTTACATACTCATTTTTGAGACAATGTTTAGTGTGGTGACCTTAGGCCAGATTCATAAAGGTTACCACAAAGTGTACATTATGTGTACACTTAGTGTAACCCTTCTGAGTGAATAGACAGCACAAGCATTGTGGTAGGGCTTTTCTTGAATTCAGAAAGGATACACAAAGTATACACATAGTGCACATTTTGTGGCAGCCTTTATGAATCTGACAACTTTTGTTTGGAGCGTTAGCATTTATATTATTTATTTTCTTTTTTAAATCAAAAGCCAACCTACTCATATTAGGGCCGTATCTCATGATCTCTGTTACCATCAGAGGATACGTCTGTCACAGTGATTGATTTCACAGTTGCTGTGTGAAATCACTTTTCAAGACATAAATGAAGAACTCTGTTCTGGAAAATAGATTTTCCTGCAACCCCTGCTAGAAAGAAGACATAGAGCACTGTGTCACCTGGAAGTATGAGTGCTTCTCAGTAAGTCAACAAAAAATCAAATGCATACCTAAAAATCTTTCTTGCTGTTATTAAAGTTCCATCAGTCCCTATAGATGTATTTCAGATTTTTAGATGCCTTGAAGACTGTTGACTGCTTTTGATGATGAAATTGCATATTATTTTTTTTTCTTCCTGAGTTGCAGCTGCTCATAAATGTTCTGTTTGTGCTACTGCATACAAGTGAGTCTAAGCAAATGTGAATCTTCTAGATGCCCACTTGTGTCCAGTTTGCTTGTGCATTGCCTTACTCTAACATCCTTCTGGTCCTTATTTGAGTAAAGGTATCTGAAGAAAGCTTTTATATCCTTAAACCACCCATGTAATTTTAATTGTCTCTGCCTTTGCTTCACTCATTGACTTTTTCTTCTTCACGTAGTACACCACTTTGGACTTTCTTTGCGCACATGCTACTTTGTACATCATTTTATATTCTTCTATGTCCAGTTACTTATGCATTAATCAGATTCCTTTTTGGTACTGCTGTTTAAATAATTTTCAAATTTGTCCATATTACCATTTGTCTGTTAGTGTTCAGGCTAGTCCACATTGATGATATAATAGAAACCAGACAGTACCCATTTATAGTTCCCTTTGGTCACTTCCCCACATAATGAATACATCAACAGCTTCTTTCATCTTGTGATTTTAATTATTTCTTTCTCACAAAAAAGGGTGGCCATTATTATATCTTCTGTATTCTTTATCCATGATGCCTTTTCATATTCATGAAAATCATCTCTTATAATTTTCTGGAAGAACCAGCCTCAGGACCATTTTTTACAAATTGCATGCTTCTGTCCATTTTAAGGTTAAGCCACAGTGACTTGTAATTACTGATGTATACAGTACTCAGTAGTACTAAGGGTATACCATCATAATGTTTGTCCTAGGTAACAGCGACATGATGCTGTGTCCTGAACTGGTTTGCTGGTTAGGCCATTAGACGCTGCAAGAATTCAAAGATAATTCTGTTTGCTTTATGATGCTTTTTGTAATGGACTATATGACAACATAGTGGAATGCAGCCTTCTGCTAATTAGTTACAGTTATTTTCTTCCAGTACTCTCCAACACCTTAATCTATTAAAATGTTTTATGTAAACTCCTTTTTCTAAAACAAGACACATCTACACCCTCACTCCTACTAGTACATTACCAGTTTGTAGGTTCACTGCCTTTGAAGATTGAGTAGAACTATGAGATCAAATAGATCCCTGAGATGCAAAGACACGGCTGCACCCCATGACACAAGTACAGTCATACTTCCAGCCTTGTGATTACCGTGAGGCCACCTGGCTCTTGTAGCAGCATAGCATACTTCAGCCTGATCAGGGGTGGTGGGATGGGGAATGGAATAGTTTGGGCTCTTATTGTGAATGCACCCATCACCGATGCTGAGAGAGTATCCCACATCCCACACCTGCATGAATTATCTGCAACTAGATGTTCACCACTCACTTTAGTTATGTGTGCCATGTTATCATTTCAGATGATGAGAATGAGTGTGCCATGTGCAACTTACAGTCTTGGTTTTAAGGTAGTGCTATCTGTTGTAGTATGCACACAAAATCTTTGAACTATTTAGCATGTCCTATAATTGGTCATCAGATACAATCCTGATTCCAGGTTGTTAAAAGAGATCACAATCAAAAACTGGAATATTCTTAAAGTTGATAAATTATTCAGCCTATTAGGTGATGCCCCAGACTTGCTCAAGTTGCTCAGGTTTTTACACTGGGAAGACCAAGAGACAATTTCAGAAAATAATCTATGAACACAACTATGATATTTTTAAATGTACCCCTAATAATTCTTTACTCAAACATATTCAGAGTTGCCCTGACATTTCTAACATTTCTAGGTTCAGGTTTGGGTTACTTGAAGTTGTTCCATAGAACGAGTGAGGGGGTCCTTGGGAAATGTCGGTTGAATATAGGCAGTTAATGTGGCAACTTAAGTCAAATGCCTCTGCAACCCTAAGACTTTAGGAGCAGCTCTCTATTCTTCCTGAGTTAAAATTGAGAGCTGCCAAGTTATGTTATTGTTTATTATGTATGTTTTATGGACTACAGTTATTATACTTGTTTTCTATTTATTTCTTATGTATATGTATTTTTTATTGATTTTTACTAGATATTGATTCTGTATTTCTAACATTGTTGTGTTTCAGATGTTTTTCACAGCCTTTAATGTTTCTTTAAATCAAGGTCTGGTTTTATCACATGGCCCATTTGATTGTCTATTTATACTTGGTCTTTAATTGTATTTCTGGTTCTGATGAAGTCCCATTTTATTTTCATGGCCGAAAGAGCTAAACCAGGCTGTAGATTTTTCAGTTTATCAAACGTTTTCTACTTTTTATTATGGGACTACTGGATGAGCCTTTTTTTTACTTGTTGCAGTAGTTTGTTGTAGCTGATTGGCAGTGGTTCTGGATATTATGTGAGCCTTTTTGCTCTTGTTTCTTCAGTTTATGTTGCAGCTGCACATTCACATGCTCTGTTTTTGATTTCTAGTTTGATACTTTGAACAAAGCAGTGTTCCAACAATACCATTGCTAGTATGGAGGTATTGGGTCATATTTGTGCCTCCTCTTCATTCCATGGGTCTCCTGTTGATGTTCCAGTTGAACGAGTTAGTTCCCAGCAGGGAGATTTGACTCAACTCATTTCTCTACTCTCCCAACAATGCCATGAACCATGCCTTGGAGAAACTGGTTTCTACTCTCACTCCATTGGATACCTCTCTTATGCTTTCTTTCAACTCTGTCACTCATACACAGGAAACACCCCAGTGTGGACTGGGTAGGAATGGTTCAGTTTGTTTTCCGATCCAGTATAACATTCTGCCTTTGTAAGGTATGCTGGTTCTATTTCAGATGAGGCTTTAAAGAGCTTTCAGGATTGAATTCACTAGGAACTTGTTTCTAATTCTAAATTTCTAATTTCTAATTTTGTTTCTACTCTTGGTCCAGACCTTTTTGACAGAAACTTCGCGACCATGATTGGTTCTCTGGAAAATAAATTGTTGAAGGTGTGTAACCTACAACTGGGCAACATTTTTTTTGACTGAATGTTTGAAGGTTAAAAGGGTTCCTAAAAGTCTTAGGCTGTACAAGTACCCTAACAGATTAACTGTACGTAGTGAGGAACATCTGGAACTTATTTCCATGTTCAATCATTACAGGTTTGACTTGGTTACCTTTCTAAAAAATTTAATAAAACTCAAATTCACAAGTTGTATGAGGACATTACAGTTCTGAACAACCATACTATTAATGGCCTTTTTTTTGATTATCATAAGAATAAATATGACCAGATTTTTGTAAAAGCTGATGGATAACAGAAGAAACTTTTGAGAGATCATAAAGAGTTTGCCAGTAACACAGCATACCCAATGTGTAAAAATTACAGAATTTATGATAGGTCACATCTGAGTACCCATTAAGTTAATTTTTCAGATAATTTGTCTGGTAACCCTAGTCCAAATGGTGGGGAAGCTAATATCAATTCATCTGATATAAATTCCCTCCAAACTTCAATTTTACAATCTACTTTTGCCCCCCTCAAGATTGGAAAGGTTTGGAGAATCATAATAAGAGTCATCAGAACCCCCATTTATTCATCTCCAACTGGTCAGGGGGGAGAGGACAGGCTAAGGGCAGGAAACAAAACAACTAGAATGTGAGAAACCCAGTTACCAGAACAATGTGTTACATTAGTATCATTATACTTTGACATTGTGTCTTCCTATAATGGTAAACCATTGTCCTTCAAAGGTTTCAATATTTTTAATTATACTAACAACATACCAGTTACTAAGGCCCACTTTTCCTTTTTTAAACACCTTTATTGAATTATCACTTGTGACATAGGCAATTTATATAAAAGTAAATCAAAATGTATTGCAAGTTTACATTTACAAACATTATACTTCACATATATTGCTATACATAGGTTCATAGGTTGGTACTAGGCTATCAGCCCTAGGGCCTATACAAGCCTAGCCATAACAATTCCCTGGCTATTCCTTCCCACACTATTTACTTCCTGGACCCCTGTCTAGCAGAGCAATTGACGTGATCCCCGGGGTGAATTTCCTTTCTCCCATCCAATCGTCAAGGTTCCTTTTAAAGAGGGCCAAAGAGGCGCTCTGCTTGACATGTATGGGCAGTCTGTTCCAGAGTCTGGGGACCCTCTGGGTCAGGAAACTATCCCTCCAGCATGTTTTGTTTATTGTGATGACAAGGTTTAGATCCCTGGAGTGTGTGGCTCTGAGGGATTGGGATTTCTTTAACTGTAGCATGTCCAACAGTTCTGGGATTGACATGGCCTTGTATGTTAAGCAGAGATCGCCTCTGAGTAGACGATATTCGAGAGAGTATAGCTGGAGTTTTTTAAGGTGGTCAGCATAGGGCATCTGCTTTAGGCCTGTGATTCTTTTAGTGGGGTATTTCTGCGGCCTTTCCAATTGTTGCAGGTGTCTTGAGAGGTACATACCAAATGGGGCGTTGTATTCTATAATGGGTCTAATGAGGGATGAGTACAGTGGGTACTCATATAACCTAAGCAACATTACATAAATTATTCAATTCATGCCTTTTTTTAAACAAGAAATATCTTTATTAAACCATCACTTACAACATAAACAATCATACATTTATTTAAATGAAAAAAAAAACACACACAGACACAACCCTATTTGCAAGTATTTTATATCACAAACCATATTGACACTCAGGGTTTCAAATTTGTTCCATACTCTTGTACTAATATTTCTGACCTACTGGTTGAATTTAGACTCTTTACTAGGAAGCTTAACCTTCAAATTTACTCACATAATTTTAAAGAGCCTGTTAACCCTTCCAACTTCTTATTCAAGAATTAAAGTACATCTAACCCCATCTCAAACCTGCATTGGCCATTTTTGAAAGGTGTTGTGACAGAGATTTTCATACTCTACACAAACTAAATAGAATGTTTTTTTTAACTAAAACAAGGAAGAACGTGACATTGTACAAGTCTTGAGGAACGATCCCACAGTTAGAATGATGGAACTTGAGAAGGGTGGGGGTATAGTGATGACTAATAAGATTGATTATGTTTGTTATATCTTTAACATGTTACAGGATACCAGCAATTATGTCACTGTATCTAGGAATGGAATTTTCATAGCATTCAAAAAGATTGATTTATTCTTGGTGGATTCACTGATGGAAGGAGTTATTTTGACCGACACATGTAATTTTTAATATATGAAGAACACCCTAATACCAGGGGCTTTTAGGTTCATAGGTTTATAGATTAGTACTAGGCTAACTGCCCTTATGGGCCATTTTCAGCCTAGTCAATTACACCATGTGAGAATCAAACGCTGCACCTTATGTTTGTTAGGTAAACACCTTAACCATTATGCCATCCTGCCACCTAAACTTTTGGAATCCCCAAGACACAAAAGAATATTTTCAATCCACAGGTTAATAGCTTCAGCACAGGGTTCAAAAACTTACCCCCTTATGATGTTTGTGGATCATATTCTCTACAACTTGCACTCTAATTTATGTTTTATGTTCATGGATGAAAGCACCAAAGTAGACTGCATATTTTTTGGTTTATTAAACGTTTTCTACTTTTTATTATTGGACTACTGGGAGAACCATTTTTTTACTTTGTTGAAATAGTTTTTTGAAGCTAGTGGGCAGTGGAACCAGATACTACGTGAGCATTTTTGATCTTGTTTCTTCAGTTTATGTTGCAACTGCACATAACTACCATGTCTCTGCAACATGCCATCTGTGTGTCTCATATGACAGCTAATGCATTGAGCATTGATGGTTTGTAGAGGTACATAATTTTCTACCAGACGCTGCCGTGTAGTGCCTAGACACACAGTACTTGTCTGTGTACTGCATGCTGTGTGTTCCTCATCAGCATTATTTTCCATGCCATTTTCTTCTTTCGATTGATCTTCTCTTTCTTATGCCTGGGGTGGTCATGGTACATCTCCAGCTACCAGAGGAGGAGGTAACTTTGCTTGGCTGTTATCTTGTTGTACAGCATTACACAAATGGTGAATGACTGAGTACCAGACAGTTCTCTGGGATAAATCCAGGCATGGGAACTGGGAATTCAGCAGACAAAATACACATCCATTAACCGACCTCATTTGCTGGTGTGCTTTGTTATATAATTCCTCTGCAGCAGTTTCTAGTTTGGGGATAGGTGTCACAAACCATGGCTTTAACAGGTTATCACTATCGTCTGCTGGGAAATAATACTTTTTGTTGGGAGATTACATATTATGACGTCCTGATATTAGTATACTTTTGATTGTTTTCAACATTACCTTTACATGCCCACTAAGTGTCCATTTGGGTAATTATATATCCAAATTGGAAGCCACACACTCTCCAGCCAAGACCAGAATAACTGGTCAAGAGGAGAAGGTCAACACTTGCACCACACAACATGGAACACATAGCCCTCCAGAACACACACCAGCACTGCCTTCACATAAAACACAAACCACACACCTACCTTCATGGAGGCTCTCAATAAAAATCTACCCAAACAGCAGAGACCTCCAAGGCATAAACACACTCAACCACCACAACACAACACTAATCATGAGATACATAACTCTCCTAAACAGTGTGCCACTCAACCAAAGCCTTAAGGCAAAACAGCATGCCCAACACACTAGTCATAGGTGACTTGATAGTGAGGCACACTGATGTCCCACTCACGAGGTTGAATAAGGAGAAAGTAACAGTCAGCTGCCTGTCAGGCACTAGGTTCTGCCACATAACGCACACACTCAGGTGTCATTCTCAGACTTTGTCATTGTACATGTGGTTGTGAATGACCTGAGACCTGAGGCATACCTCCCTGGACTACATGAAAAGAGACATAGAGGAGCTCTTGGATTATTTAGCCCAGGCAGGTATGACCCTAGCCCTGAGCAGCATCCTACCATCACCGAGAATGATACCACAGTACAAACAGAACATGATTGATTTCAACAATTGGCTAAATTTCTGGTGTCATTCTAAGGGGATCCAGTATCTGTCTGCCTGGGATGACATGATTGACAGACCTCAATGCTTTGCCAGAGATGGCCTGCATTTGTCACCCCTGGGCTTCCAGATACTGGCCAAGGCTCTTGACACCCCTATAGTGCCTTTTTTAGGTGGTGTTCCAAAGACCAAATTACCACCATAACAGCTACAAACAAATGCAATCTGAGGGTCATGCTGCTCAAGTTAGAAGTCTAAATCTCAAAATGCACTCACTCCAAGCATTCCTTAAAATGGAGAACATTGACATTTGTGCAGTAACAGAGACCTAGTTCAAGGCAGCAGAAAGCACCCCAGCACTACCAGACTATAACTCATTCCACACCTTTCAGCCCCAGAACTTGGATCGAAGCTCCAAATGCAATGTTGTTTCCATATTCATAAAGGATGTGCACACCTCCAGACTAGTAACTCAACATAACTCATCTGAGATACTTCAGGTGCAGCTAACATTGGGTAAGACAGCAATTCAGGTCATAGCCTGCTGTAGGTCCCCAGCCATGACCCAAGACTCACACTCCACATTCCTAAGCACCCTGGAGAATATTAGGGTGCAAACTAACACTCTCATACTGGGCGACTTCAACCACCCCTCCATTAACTGGAAAAACTACTCATGTACCAGTACACTTGCCCAACATATCCTGAAATTCATTGATTCCAATGCCCTGGACCAGCTCGTTCTGATCCCCACTAGACGTAGCAACATCCTTGAGCTGGTTATTACAAACATGGGCTATGGTTGCTCTACACCAATAGTCGACTCCTCCCTGGTTAGATCCGACCACAAACTAATCACCCTGGAAATACATACCCCCCCCCCCCCCCCCCCAGAGGGAACCACCATGAAAAATTTCTCCAAAGCTAACTTTGGGCTCCTAAAAACAGAGGTGGCTAATTTCACTGCATCCATGCAAATGGAGATCAGTTGCATGACCACCGAATCATACATCAATGCACTGTATGAACACATACACAAATGCATGGATCTGGCCATACCCAACAGAAGCAAGACGCTCTCCTCCAAAAAGAGGAAGCCAATCTAGTGGTCCCTTCATAAGGTTCATAAGTTAGTACTAGGCTAACTGCCCTTGTGAGCCATTGTAAGCCTAGCCAATTATCCCTTGTGAGACTCAAACCCTGCACCTTGTATTTGTAAGGCAAACACCTTAATCATTAGGCCATCCACCCTCCCTGCCTCTATGACAGAAGAAGGAAACTGATGTGGAATAATGTGAAGTCCCAAGACTGGAAAAACTCCCTTATCAGCCTCAAAAAAAAGTTGAGATCCCTCATCAAATCCTCTAAAGCTAGCTATGTAAACAGAATTGCAGCAAATAGTAAAGAAAACCACAAGGCCTTCTACACTTATGTAAAAAATCTCCACAGCAATACCCAGATTTGCTCTGAGCTACTGCACGATGTTACCTCCTATACCGAGCCAACAGATATTGCAATATACTGGCTGACAAATTCAGGGCCAACTTTACCACCCCCCCCAACAGACCAGTCACAATACCAGTAGATTGCCAGGCATCCAGTATTACTGCTACACAGGTTAAAACAGAACTGTTCAAGGCCAAGAATACATCTTCTATGGGACCCGACAATATCCCTGGCTGTGTTCTGCATGAACTACAGAGTGAATGGGCACCTCACCTGTGTGCCCTGTTCAGTCACAGCCTCACCTCAGGCTTTGTCCCTACCAAATGGTGCACTGCCACAGTCATCCCTCTCCACAAAGGAGGAGTGACTACAGACCCTGGGAATTATTGCCCCATTAGCCTGACGAGTCTGATATGCAAAGCTATGGAACGCATCATCGTGGACCTAATAAACAAGGATATAGGGAATCTCCAAATTCTGGATCCCGCGCAGTTTGGTTTTGTGAAGGGTAGATTATGCCTCCTTAACATGGTCAATTTTTTTGAGTCAGTCACCAGAGCTGTGGACGAAGGCAAGGTGGTTCATACAGCCTACCTTGATTTGGCCAAGGCCTTTGATACCATTCCCCACTCAGGAATCATAGAAAAACTCTCTAAGCTAAGCATCATCCCCTATATCACTAGGTGGAATGCAAACTGGCTCACAGGTAGAACCCACAGTGTGAAAGTAGCTGATTCCAAGTCAGACTGCTGACCAGTCATGAGTGGAGTCCCACAGGGTTCGGTCCTGGGTCCTCTCCTGTTTGGTATATACTTCTCTGAAGTCCAGGCCAACATGAAAGGACTCTGGCTGACAAAGTTCACAGACGATTGCAAGTTGGGAGCTATTATTAACTCCCCGAGTGATGTTGACATCCTACAGAAAGGCTTCACTGAGAAAAATGACCGGTGTCAGAATCATGGCCTTAAGCTCAATGCCAAAAAATGTGTCGTCATACCCTTTGGGAAAAACCTAGTTCCCATGAATTACCACATTGATGGTAGTGCACTGAACACAGAGGGCATTACAAGAGATCTGGGAACACAGGTTGACAGCAACCTCTCTTTTGACCACCACATTACCACTGTGGTCAGAAAGTCCTTCTATGTGGCACATATCATTACTAAGGGTTTTGCATCCAGGAAGAAAGAGGTCATTGTCTCCCTCTACTCTTCCCTCATTAGGCCAATCATTGAGTGCAATGCCCCATTTGGAATGCTCATGGGTTCATAGGTTCATAGGTAAGTAAAAGGCTATCTGCCTGAGGGCATCTATAAGCCTAGCCAGAATGTGTTGGCTTTTGCCACCCCCTAAGATTAGTTACCTGTGCCTTGGTCCAGCAGAGCCATTAGTTCCCTGTGTCTCTGTCCAGCAGAGCCACTGCAGTGATTCCCTGGGGTAAATTTTCTGTTTCCCATCCACTCGTCAAGGTTTCTCTTGAAGAGTGTTAGTGAGGGCCTCTGCCTAATGTAGATTGGAATCCTGTTCCAAAGCATGGGGAGTCTCTGGGACAGGAATCTATCCCTCCAGCATGTCCTATTTATCATTGTGGTGAGGTTTAGATTCCTAGAGAGTGTGGCTCTTGGTGATTTGTTTTTTTTTAGGTGGAGCATGTCCATCAATTTTGGGTTGGACATGGCCTTGTATGTCAGGCAGAGATCACCTCTGAGTAAGCGGTATGCAACCGAGTACAGCTGGAGTTTCTTCCGTCGGGCTGCATAGGGCATATGTTTGAGGCCAGTAATCCTCTTGGTGAAGTACTTCTGTGGTCTTTCCAGCTGTTGAAGGTGTCTTGTAAGGTACATCCCAAATGGGGTGTTGTACTCTATGATGGGTCCTATGAGTGATGAGTAGAGGGGCACAATAACCTCTTTTGTTCTAGATGCAAACCCTTTTGTGATTAGGTGGGCCACATAGAAGGATTTTCTAACCACCTTGGCAATATGATTATCAAAGGAGAGATTACTATATACTTGGGTCCCCAGATCCCTTATTACATTTTCTGTATTTAGTGGGCTTCCGCGTATGTGGTAGTTCACGGGTACTTCGTTTTTTCCAAAGGGGATGACTATGCACTTTTTGGCATTTAGCTTGAGGCCATGATTTTGACAGCAGGTATCCGTCTCAGTGAGACCCTTCTGGAGGATGTCTGTATCAGCTGGAGTGTCAGTTATGGCCCCCAGGTTGCAGTTGTCTGCGAACTTGGCCAGCCATAGTCCTCCTGTGCTTGCCTGTACCTCTGAGAAGTATATACTGAGCAGGAGGGGTCCTAGGACTGAGCCCTGGGGGGGGGCGCCACTTGTAACTGGTTTAGAGTTGGACCTAGGGCCTGCAACTCTCACCGTGTGGATTCTATCCGTGAGCCAATTGGCAACTCATCTCATGACATAGGGGTTTATGTTCAGGCTGGTAAGCTTGTCTATAATACCAGAATGGGGAATGGTGTTGAAAGCCTTTGTGATGTCTAGGTAGGCTGTGTGGACCTCCTTTCCCTCATCTAAAGCCTTGGTAACTGTCTCAAAGAAGTCCACCAGGTTTACGGGGTATGATCCGCCCTTAACAAAGCCAAACTGGGTAGGGTCCAATGTTTGAAGGTTCCCAATGTCTCTGTTAATGAATTCCATGATTATGCACTCCATAGCCTTGCAGACCAGGCTAATTAGGCTTATAGGGCGATAGTTCCCAGGGTCTGTTGTGGCTCCACCTTTGTGGAGTGGGATAACTGTTGCTGTGCACCACTCTATGGGTACATAGCTTGTAGATAGGCTGAGTTTGAACAGTGTGTTTAGGTGAGGGGTTAATTCATTTTGGAGCTTGTGTAAGACACAGCCTGGGACACCATCTGGTCTCATTGAAGCTGTATTTTTGGCTTTGGATAGGGCTGTTTTAACCTGTGTGTCAGTGATTGCTGGGGCACTACATTCTTCTGGTATTGTTATGGGCCCTTTAGGGGGTGAAGTTTGCACTAAACCTGTCTGCCAGAATGTTGGCAATATCAGTCAGTTCAGTGTATTTTGTGCCATTCTGTACTAACTCAGAGGATAGCTGAGAGTTTCCACTTAGGTTCTTGACATAGCTAAAGAACGCTTTGTGGTTATCTTTGGAGTCCTTGGCAATTTTTCTTTCGAAGCTAGCCTTTGATGATTTTATGAGGGATCGTAGTTTCTTGCTGACACTGATCAGGGATGTCTTTCCTTCTTGGGATTTTACTCTTTTCTGCACTAGTTTCCTTCTTCTATTGTATAGCTTGTTTATGGCAGGGGTCCACCAGACTGGTTTGCTTTTCTTGGAGGAGTGAGTCTTGGTTTTGCTTGGGATAGCATGATCCATGCATTCTTGCAGGTGCTCATAGAGTGCCTTTGTAAGGGATTCAGCAGCTTGGACAGCATTGTCCTTTAGCATGGAAGCTGTGAACCTTTCCACCTTGGTCTTAAGTAACATGAAGTTTCCTTGACTGGGGGTGGGGGCAGAATGGGGATATCCAGAGTGATTAATCTATGGTCTGATCTAACCAACAAGGGTTTGACCTCTGGTGTAGAACACCAGTCGCCCATGTTGGTGATGACCAGGTCCAACATGTTGCCACCTCTGGTGGGGGTGTTGACCAGTTGATCCAGGGCATTCGAGTTTATAAATTCTAGGAAGCGTTGGTCAAGGGAGTTAGTACTTGAGTAGTTTTCCCAGTTAATTTTTGGGTAATAGAAATCACCCAATATTAGGGCATTTGGTAGGAGCTTCATATTTTCCAGTGTCTCCAGAAATGTGGAATGGGGGTCCTGGGTCATTGCGGGTGATCTGTAGCAAGCTACAATTTGAATTGTAATTTTGCCCATTGTTAGTTGCACATGGATGATCTCTGAGGCATTGTGCTGTGCCACTAACCTGGAGGTGTGGGTATCCTTGATGAATATGGATACACCCCCACCTTTTGTGCTTTGGTCTGGGTTCTGTGGCCAAAAAATATGGTATGAGTTATAGCCTGGTAGTGCTGAGGTGCTCTCTGGAGCCTTAAACCAGGTTTCTGTTACTGCACAGATATCAATGTTCTCCATACTGAGGAATGCCTCGAGTGCATGCATTTTGAGGTTTAGACTTCTGGCATTGAGTAGCATTACCCTCAGTTTTTGGTTACTTGTGCTATTTATGGTGGAGGGTTTGTCTTTTGAGCCTTGCCTAAAAAAGGCACTACGAGGGTGGCAAAAGCCTTGGCCAGTATTCGAAAGCCTAAGGGTGACAGGTGCAAGCCATCTCTTGCGAAGCAACGTGGCTTATCGAGCATGTCATCCCAGGTGGACAGATACTGGATCCCCTTTGAATGACACCAGAAACTTAGCCAATTGTTGAAATTGATCATTTTTTTTTCTTTATACTGTGGCATCATTCTTGGTGAGGGCAGGATGCTACTCAGGGTCAGGGTCATACCGGCCTGGGCTACATGATCAGAGAGCTCTTTCATATCTCTTTTTATGTACCTCTCTAAACACCTGCAACAACTGGAGAGGCCACAAAAGTACCTCACAAAGAGAATCCTAGGCCTTAAACACTTTTCCTATATGGACAGACTAAAAAAAACTTCAACTATTCTCTGTCTCATATCGCCTACTTAGAGGTGATCTGTGCTTGACTTACAAAGCCATGTCTGACCCAGCTCTATTAGAAATGCTACATCTAAAGAAATCCCAATCCCTCTGCACCACACGCTCCAGAGACCTCAACCTCATTAACACAATCAACAGATCATGCTGGAGGGACAGGTTCATAACCCAGAGACTGCCCATAGACTTCCCATACATGTCAAGCAGAGCAGCTCACTGGCCCTCTTCAAGAGAAATCTTGGTGAGTGGATGGGAAATAGAAAATTCTCCCCAGGGATCACTCCAGTGGCTTGACTCGACAGAGGCACTGGGAACTAAGGTCGGGTGGCATGATGCCAGGGTAATCCTATGGGCTAGACTTGTAAAGGCCCCAGGGCCATTAGCCTAGTACACATCTATGAACCAATGACCCTATAATGTCTATCCACATTTTATTTATTTATTTTTTGCAGTTTATACATTTTCCGTATGTGTGCACCATGCAAACTGCCATTGTATCTGTCAAAGTGTGTGCATACAAATTGGCTGTTCATGGAGTAGCAGTTCTTTTGATTTACATGTTGGACAGAGTCATCTCCAGATATGTCTCTGATTCCATTGTGGATGCTATCAGTGACACTCAGAACTCTGGGAAGATGAGATATTCCATAAAGGACTTCATTGGCTGCATGATGTTTACACCACATGGGCACACGAGATGGTCAGAATTTTTTATTTGAAAGTGGGAGATAGTAAGCTAAGACTTTTGTAAGGAATCACCAGTATGAGAATAAAATATCCCAAATGTCAAAATGTTCAGTAACAGTCATGGTTTGGCTTCAAAGGAGTGGAATTCCTCTATAGGCTGTGCACCATTGTATGTGGTAGATATGTTTTGCACAGAACCTGCTTCAGCACCATGACCAGTCAGTGTCTGTCACTTCTTAGTCAGAGAAATAGTTAAGAAGTAGGCAAGTTCAATGTTGGGGTCTCTGATGTCTCGCTTCTGGTACATGAGTATTTTGTAGAACCTCTGCAGCAGCAAGAAGGTTCAGTTAATATAGAGCATGTTGCAAGAATCTGAGCATTTTATATGCTGCATATGTTATGGCATTCACCGCACATACCTCTCAACTGTGCAGATTTTTGCAGAATGTCCTGATTTTTGCCTCATATTTTTGGTTTGCTTTTTTCATAAAATTGTGGTTTTCTGGCAAATTAGTGGCAAATTATTAAAGACTAAAGTTAGAAAATAATGACAGACATTTCAGTTTCAGACTTCATACCCTTTAGAAAATTCATACTAATTCAAAATTTGTTATTCTATCAACTTTCTAAGAGCAATATTTAAAAATTGTCCTTATTTTTGGGCCTTTGTCCTACTTTTATTCATGGCTTTTTCCAGATTTTTTGCTATAAAAGGTTGAGAGTTATATTCACCAGCTTTTGCTTTTTTCCTTGTATTGCTGTACCACTCCATTTAAGTAAATTTAAAAAATCATGCACACAGTGTCGTTGGCTGTATTGCATGCCATATTTCATCATTTGCATTTCCCATCTGCTGTTTTTCTAGCTGTCCCAGCAGATTTTACAGAACTGCAGATGGTCAGTGACAAATGGCTCAGCTGGAGCAACATCTTGCTCTTTGAACATATTGTTTTGTAAATTAGCTCTGTCATTGTCCTACTGATGATACTTTTCAGTCACCTGCAACATGTGGCTCCCCCATACACTTTACAGACTCTCAGTAAGAACCACAGCGGGAGGGACCCCCCCCTTTAGGGGACACCTACACATGTGATGGCCCAGTCCCCATGTGCAGGGTAGGGCAGAGGGATGCATCACCATGTACTGTGAGTGGATCAGGGTCAGGCAAAGACCTATCATATTGTGGCTCATAGGATTTTTTTTTTTTATACTTTAAGATCCTTCCTCTCCACCGGCATGCTGGGTGACATTATTCAGATGGGATGTTTAATGTCAGTGCGTTTGTATTCAAATTCACAGTGTAAACAATGACTTCAAAGAGTGTGCAACCTATTAAAGTAGGGTCATAGACTCTAATACCTAGCCAATTATCCAACCAATTCTTGGATGCTGTAAGTTTCCAGTTTCGTAACATGAAGTGGTAAAGCAGTCTACCATTTAGCTGGCTTACAGTGAAATGTTTTTTTTAGTAGAGTAGATCTTGCAAAGATCATGCACAGTGACATTGTGAGGGCATTCCTATGTGATGATGCAGAACTTGTACCTGCCTACCTGGCACTGCACTAGCTTTTTCTCCTGGCTCTGGTACCATAACCAAGGCTTGGGATGCAGAAATACCCCAGGCAACCAGGCCTTGCCAGATTATTCCTCCTCCTCCCAGCCAGCTGTTACAGGTTCCTGAGATGCTAATCAGGCTCTGTCTCCTGGGTCAGGGTTATAGTCAGGTGTTATGTATCTGTACACTGACTTTATTTCCTGTGTTAGCATGTTATGATGTCTCATCAGAGAAAGCCATCCCAAGCAGTGCTACAGCAGGATAATTAGGGTTACAAGGCCAATGTAGCCAGTTCATGTTGTATAAGAACTGTAGACTGTGTCCTTTTCAGGTGGCAGTAGTTATTATTACAGCCATTATAAAGAAATAAACAGAGTTTCCAATAGAGTTTCTGGCTATGCTGAAATGACACTATGGTAGTGGCAACACTTTGACTTTGTTTGAAAGCACTTGCATTCTTATTGATTTATTAGCTTTTAACAACTTACTGACTGCTTCATAAAAGATCCTTAATTAAACAAAGAAGACTTGGGGAGAAAGGGGTACAAATGTATAACAGCATGCCACTAGAGAGGATACAGACTTTTCCTGTTTCTCTTTTGCCTCACACTACAGAAAATTTGTCATCAGGCGACATCTTGATTGCTTAATTAATCATGCACAGATAACTAGATGGAAATCAAAATAGTATAAATGTATCCTCTTTGATTGAAAAGAGTTATCAGTGAAATAAGAGTGTAGAAAGAAAGTGACTAATTTTATTTAAAATCTGAGAAACACAATAAAAACTGAATGGCACAATGGAGTCATTTCTCCCTAAGAAAAAAGAAAACTTAGGGAAATAAGATTGTAGCATTCAGTCCACAGTAAGATATAGCAACATAAAGTGAAATGTCACGCCTTATGATACACAGTACAGTACACATTGTACTTATAAAATCAGCAAAGCCTATCAGCATGTTAGCATCTCCTGCTCTTCACAGGAGATCTCTTAATCACCAGTATCTGGTGGATAATGTAGTTGGTTTCTGCTGAGCTCTGAATGATCTCATTGCATGCATTTACATCTGAAAATCACATCAAGTAAATGAAAAATAAACCAGCTGCAGTGGTTTGTGTCTGAGGCTAATTACATGAAACAAGCACGTTTCTCAGTAAGGGCATGATGCATTTAATATGAACTGTGCAAAATGAACAAGGTACAGCTACAAAATCCGGAAAGATGAACAATGAAGGATACTGTCAGACGGACATTTTTGATAAAACAAATAACTTAAAAGAAAAATGTAGCATAACCTTCCAAAACATGTAATGCCAGATGACTGTGTTTTAGCTTTAAAAATGCATAGTTTTTAAAATGATTTTCTTCTATGGAGGAAACAAGGTAATTCATGTGAAACACTGGTTCAGATTCTTAACAAGTTATAGTTTGTAAAGTGTGCAATATAAATCAGTCTGTAAGTAAATGCAACAATGGGATATGTATTAGCAATTTTGTTTGCATTTTACTTGAGTCAATACAGTACTATTAGTATGGGAAATTATAGTTTTGTAGCTACTGCTTGCCAGCATATGACCTCCACTACTTCCCTTTTCTCTTACATTGATGGTTACACAACTATTTTTCAAGCTGTTTAGCCACACCCCTTGTAATCCTACCTTGGGTTTGTTACTAGTTTGAATCTTAGTTTGTTTAAATGGATGAATAGTGTCCAAGATGGCATCCATGTGGAGTCAGACTCTGTAACTGAGTAGCTGAAGGACAGTGTGAAGAATAGAAGCACATCATCCTGTTCCAACATAGTTCTGAGAACATCATTAGTAGACTGTTGTAATCTGCTCTAATGTAAATGCCTACGTTTTTACAGCTATTACAGCTACCTTTTATTGATTTCCTTACTATCTAAGTAGGTTGATACAATGCCCTTTTCAGCCATGACTATGGCCAGTAATGGACTATAATAACAGTTACCTGTGATGAGTAATATGGACAAGAACAATAATAAAAAATATACAAAAAAAAATCTTCTATATACATATAGAGAACCAAGGCATTGAAAATGTTAATTGATATATTTTCAGCTGCCATTTTACAAATCATCACATCTTCACTTATTTATTTATTTGACATTTATTTGCTGGGAAAGTCCAACTAGGCCAGAATGAACCCCTTTTCAGTGGAGGCCCAGGGAGAAAGGCTCCATTACTGTTGTAAAGAAAATGTACAGGGTGGTCTAAGTTGATATAACAGTAACTCGATATGTATATATACATTACAAAACGTAAGATAACTTATCATTGCATATAGTGATAGCTATTTGAAAAGACATGGCATAGGATACTAAACAGAGGAGGGAAAGGGGAAAACAAGGGAAAAGAAGAAATAGAGAAAAAGAGAGGAACAGAGGTAAGTAGCAGAAGTAGTGAGAATTAGGGATATTATTAGCCTGGGGTCGAGCAGGAGCAGATCCTAGATTTGGAAAGATATTCTTTAAATGAGAGTTAAAAGGATGTGTGTTTTTAGTCTGATCTGATAGTTAAGGGAAGGGTATTCCAGAATCTGTAGAGGAATACTTGTTGCAGCACAGTAAAGAACAATACAAGCCAGCAGTCATGATTTCTTGAACATTGAGGGCTTTCTTTCTAAACAATTTAGAACTTCAAAAGAACAAAATACCTTTCATAAAAAAAATTTAAATACCAACCAAAAACAATTACATTAAAACTGAACAAATAAAATGACAGCATTACAAACTGTCAAAGTGCTTTAATTTAGAATAGGATTGATGGTACAAGCATCATTTAAACTAGGAAAATTCATCTTATTAAGCCTGAGTTGCCATTTAAGTTCACACACATCCAAATGCTCATCCATAATTTTACCCTGGGGATCCTTCTTAATTTGCTCAATTATTAAAAAAATGAATTTATGAGAATTATAAACTGAAATATGTTAATATAAAGCATTCATATTTTTACAAGTACGAATGTCCAGTAAATGTTCATAGATGCGATCTCTTAGTATTCTGGAGGTTTTCCCCATATAATAAGCAGAAAATTGTAAACATTGAGCTAAATAAACTACATTTTTTGGACAGCAAGTAAAGCATCCAATGATTTTATACTCAGTAGCCCTTACAGTAAAACTATCATTGCTAATAATATTGGTACATTGTAGACAACATTCACATCTAATAGTATCATTCTTTCTTTTGTTATTATAAAATTCTACATGTTTCCCTCTACAGTAGAGAGTTGATTATCTAAATGTCAGTTATCCGAAATGTCAATTATCCAAACCCAGCCTTCCAAAGTTTTTGGGTAGGAAAAATCATAAAGTCTGAATATGTAAACATTATACATATTAGCTTGTACATGCTTTGTGAACTTGTAGCCTGCTTGTGTGTGAAAAATATTCTTTATTGTCCACTGGATTTGCTAAATTGTTGAAAAGTATATTCTCTGAGTACAGAAAAAAGAAGATTTTAGATGTTTTTGTACAGTTCAAAGTATGATTCATTATCCAAACTACCCCTGGTCCCAATTAGTTCGGATAATCGACTCTGTACTGTATTGGATTCCAAGTAATTCTTGAAACTTTTGTTCCTTCTGTAAACAAAATAAACATTTTCACCAAGTTTATTTAGCAAACTGGGGTCAGAAAAAATATATTCCAATTTTTATTAATACATGCTGCTAAGTCCTGACTGTCCAAAGTAAAAGTAGAAATAATGGGCATTCCATTCCTTTAAGAAGTATCTGTTTGTTGATTATTATCCCCAGTTTTGGAATCCACTGAATCATTATTTAAAATAGGTATATAAAAACCTGAATACCTTTTGGTTACTACCTCCTGTCTAACTTCATTTAAAACTCATAGGGGTAACCCCTCCTTAAGAACATGTATAATAATATGTGACATTCACTTTTAAATCTCTCAGATTCAGAAATCATCCTAGCTAGACATACTAAACAACCCTTTACTACAGATTTCTTTTGGTGTTTAGGGTGCCAGCTAGAATAATGAAAGTAAGAGTTGGAAAGGTATGTTTACGATATATGTTAGAAACAAATTTATTATTAACCACATCCTTACCAATCTCCACATCTAAAAAAACAAGTTTATTAGCATCAAAACTAGATGTAAATGTAAGAAATTGAACAGTGGTATTGATATAAGTAAGACATTCCTGGAGTTTCTCACTGGAATTATTCCACAATATAAAAATATTATCCAGGAATCTACCATAGAGGGTCCAACAATCCTTAAATATGATATTAAGAATAAATTGGTCTTCCCATTCAGATATGTTAGTTAGCAAACTTGGGGGCATGGGCCACTCCCATTGCCACACCAGTGGTTTGCCTAAAATACTGACCCTCAAAAAACAAAAAGTTATTTTTGAGTACTACCTTCATCAAAGCCACCATTGCATTAATCTTATCAGAATATAAGTCGATGCATTTCAACAACTGATTTTCAAACTAACTGAGAGCTGACTCATGTGGAATGACAGAGAATAAGTTATGGACCTCAATGGTGACAAAAATAACATCCGGTGGAAAAAAAAAAAGGTTTTCCTTAACAGGCTTAAAATGCCATGAATCTTTAGATATCCATGCAATACTGTTAATACCTTTTTTTTTCAAATGAAAATCCAAAAATTTAGCTGTGAAATACATTTTAGAACATGACACATTTGCAATGAGCTGAAAGGGTGGATGTGAAATACTCTTATGAACCTTTGGCAAACCAAAAAGACTGGCTATAGTTGGTTTGTTGTTATACATAAATCAAAATCATTCTTTGAAATCTGCCCCTGGAATAACATATCATTTAACAAAAAAATCAAGTTTGGCATATGCAATATGAATTTAATTTCTTAATACTTCCTCATATATTTCATCAAACAACAATTTGTTCGTATAATCAGGATAATCACCATGGTCCATTATTACAAGTCCTCCCCCTTTATCTGGCTTCATAATATGAATGCTAGAATCATTGGTAACACCATATTTTCATTTGTGGTTAGATTATAATATTTAACTGTATTAGAATGTTCAAATAAATATCTAATGTCTAACTCAAAAACCTTCTCAGATGTAAGCAGAGTTTGTTTAAGGAGGAGATTAAACACACACAGCCTGTAAAAATGGTTAACCTTTTGAAACATGTCATTATTACTGAACCAGAGAGCTAAATTTAATTTTTGAATGATCAGCTTTAGATCAATCAAAGTCTTGGTTAAGTTTGCTTTCCTGGCCAGAATGAAAGTCAAGCTTTTAGCCAAGATACTGGCATATGCAGATTGTATTTGTTTCAGGACAATTTCTAAAATCAAGTTGTCAGTTTTGTTAACAGAGTAATTACTAACTGTCAAGCCCGGTTGCGATGGTTCCAGTATTTCCTCTTCGGTTTGGCTCCTTGCTTCACAAAAACTTTGTTGAACTCATTGTTCCTCCATGAATTCATCCATTGTTGGCAATTCCTGATCTTCACAGATCTCCTGACCGGTTCTGTTTCTAAAGGGAGTAGACCCATTGCTCTGGTTTCTATTGGAGGCCCCCCGATTCTAAAGGTGGGCCATAACCTCTAAATTCATGCTTATTGGTTGAGGACAAGCGGTTCCCTTGGAAACCCAGTGGTCTGGGGTAAACCTTGCCCATCATACTCTTTGGTATCTCTCTTGAATTTATCAATTTTCCATTGTAAAATAATTTGACATGATCTGTCCACATTAGTGAACAGATTTGAATAATTTGTCACATAATATATTATTGAGCATTCGTAATGGTAAAAATATGAATGTCTTACATAACCATATTTCAGTTTATAATTCTCTTAAATTCATTTCTTTAGTAATTGATCAAATTAAGAAGGACCCCCAGGGTAAAATTATGAAATTGTGGGATGGGATTGGTATAGGGAGTAATATTATATGACATGAGATATATGAATGCTAAGCCTCTGGCTTTCTTGTGTAGCCTTTCTCCTGTAATTATGTTATAACCTAGAAGGAGGATCTCAGAATCTTTAATGTTGGGTTTAAGCAAGTTCTCAGTGGTAGCTCGATTGTCAGGAGTATTATGTGAATGCCTGGCATGGAAGTTGGCGTTTTATTGCAGATGCTCTGAAAGATAAGCTCTGTGGTGTGTGCGATAACTGTGTAATACCATAGTATAGCAAACTAGTTAGGTAGGAGTTCTAATCCTGGTCCTGGCAACTGTGCAAATATGTGGATTTGTGTGTGAGAGTGTGTGTGTCTTTAAAGGCTTGTATTTACCAGGCTGTGGATGGTGATTCGATACTGAGACTAAGTAGAAATTCCTTAAGATTCCAAGAGCAGGATAAGTTATTTCTTACACTTATTTCATTGAATTGCACTTATAATTGTGCTATACAGTTAATCTACTACATTTTGCACTGTTATAAAGCTTTTTTTGCTGTTTCACTGCATTTATGTACTGTTTTATAATGTATCCACTAAATTTTTCATTGCTAGATACTGTTTCATTACTCTAATTGCATGTTTACTGAATTACTTAACTGTAAACTGCTTTTTCAGACTGAGAGTTGTATTTTCTGTTTGTGAGTGCTTTTCTGTGCATTTTTTGAGGTTTCTGTGTTTTAGTCAGGTATCATATAACTGATTTGTTTGCAGTTAAAAGCATTTCTAGAGTCTCCTTGCTCCTTTATCTGTTTAAAACTTTCATTTAGTGGCTACAGCTAGTAGCTGTAATAGTTTCCCAATACCCCTTCCTATTATTGTCTTGTTCTTATACTTGGTGACTTTGCAGTTGCCTGTCCATACTGTATATTTGATCTGGGACACTCCTCCCAGTCTAGTCTCATTAGTTCATTCTACCTAATAGAGAGAGAACATTTGTGAAGGCCAACCCACTTAGATTCTTAACCTTGAATTATCTTCTGTTTCAGCTTTCTCCTTTTCCACTTTAATAAAAAAATCTAAGCTTGTTTCCCCCCTTTCCTGTAATAGGTCTAGTCTAGATACAGATTTGCTGTATCCAGGACTGTTTGAAAGCCCTGAGCCCCCCACCCAAGCCTTTCTGTATTGGAGGGAAGCCTTCTAGCTTATCAGTGAGAGTGGTAAGCACTAGGTAACCTATCTATAACATAAGGAGTGGTTTCTGGCCCAGAAATTGTAGTTATTGGCCGTTTGGACAGTTTTTCCATCTCTCTCAACTTTCTGATTTAAAAGCCCCATTTGCACTTGTATCCTCCCTTTCCTGTAACTAGTCTAGTCCAGATACAGATTTGCTGTATCCAGGACTGTTTGTAAGCTCCTGAGCCTCCCCAAGCCTTTCTGTGTTGGAGGGAAGCCTTCTAGCTTTTCAGTGGGAGAGGTAAGCACTAGGTAACCTATCTACTCTATAAGGAGTGGTTTCTGGCCCAGAAATTGTAGTTATTGGCCATTTGGTCAGTTTTTCCATCTCTCTCAACTTTCTGATTTAAAATCCCGCATTTGCACTTGTATCCCCCCTTTCCTGTAACTAGTCTAGTCCAGATACAGATTTGCTGTATCCAGGACTGTTTGTAAGCTCCTGAGCCCCCCCCCCAAGCTTTTCTGTGTTGGAGGGAAGCCTTCTAGCTTATCAGTGGGAGTGGTAAGCACTAGGTAGCCTATCTACCACATAAAGAGTGATTTCTGGCCAAGAAATTGTATTTATTGGCCGTTTGGGCAGTTTTTCCATCTCTCTCAACTTTCCGGTTTAAAAGCCCACATTTGCTCTTGTTTCCCACCTTTCCTGTAACTAGTCTAGTCCAGATACAGACTTGCTGCATCCAGGACTGTTTGTAGGCTTCTGAGTGGTGCCAGAGTCTGCTCTTCAATTTTTCCCTTAGATCTACTAGTTCTCTCCTCTCCTGCACTTATACTAGCTTATTAGTCTAGCACTTTACCAGACGTCTTGTAGCAATTCTTCTAGCACACAAGTGCTACCAGCACTAAACATTCTGCAAGGAAACAGATCTAGTACTTATTATCAATGCCCACCTCTCCAGGCATGTCTAAAGGTCAGTTTCCTGTGCTTTCTCCTATTAACCTGGTGAACTTGGGCATCCTCAGGCAATGTAGCAACTGCCTCATGTACACCTACAACCCTCTCTTCTTACCTTCCAACACTCAGACTTGCGAGAGATGCACTTATATATCCAAATTGGAAGACACACATTCTCCAGCCAAGACCAGAATAGCTGGTCAAGAGGAGAAGGTCAACACTTGCACCACACCACATGGAACACATAGCCCTCCGGAACACATACCAGCACTGCCTTCACATAAAAACACAAACCACACACCCACCTTCATGGAGGCTCTCAGTAAAAATCTACCAAAGCAACAGAGACCTCCAAGGCAGAAACTCACTCGACCACCCCAACACAACACTAATCACGAGGCACATAACTGTCCTAAACAGTGTGCCACCCAACCAAAGCCACTAAGGCAAAACAGCATGCCCAACACACTAGTCATAGGTGACTCGATAGTAAGGTACACTGATGTCTCACTCACTAGGTTGAATAGGGAGAAAGTAACAAGGATCCAACACATAACACACTCACTCAGGTCGCTCAACAACAGGTACAAATATGACTCTGTCATTGTACATGTCGGTATGGATGACCTGAGGTGTACCTATCTGAACTACATGAAATGAGACATGGAGGAGCTCTTGGATTATGTAGCCAGGGCAGATATGACCCTAACCCTGAGCAGCATCCTACCATCACCCAGAATGATACCACAGTACAAGCAGAAAATGATTGATTTCAACAATTGGCTAAGTTTCTGGTGTCATTTTAAGGGGATCCATTATCTGTCTGCTGGGATGACATGATTGACAGACCTCGATGCTTTGCCAGATATGGCTTGCATCTGTCACCCCTGGGCTTCCAGATACTGGCCAAGGCTCTTGCCACCCCTATAGTGTCTTTTTTAGGCGGTGTTCCAAAGACCAAATTACCACCATAACAGCTACAAACAAATGCAATCTGAGGGTCACATTGCTCAACGCTAGAAGCCTAAATCTCAAAATGCACTTGCTTGAGGCACTCCTTAAAAGGGAGAACTTCGACATTTGTGCAGTAACAGAGACCTGGTTCAAGGCGGAAGAAAGCACCCCTGCATTACCAGGCTATAACTCACTCCACACCTTTCGGCCCCAGAACTTAGACCCAAGCTCCAAAGGAGGTGGTGTTTTCATATTCATAAAGGAAATGCAAACCTCCAGACTGGTAGCCCAGCATAATGCATCAGAGATACTTCAGGTGCAGCTAACATTGGGTAAGACAGTGATTCAGGTTGTAGTCTGCTATAGGTCCCCAACCATGTCCCAAGACTCGCACTCCACATTCCTAAGCACCCTGGAGAATATTAGGGTCCAACCTAACACTCTCTTACTTGGCGACTTTAACTACCCCTCCATTAACTGTGTAAACTACTCATGTAGCAATACACTTGCCCAACATTTCCTGGAGTTCATTAATTCAAATGCCCTGGACCAGCTCATTCTTACCCCCACTAGAGGTAGCAACATCCTTTACCTGGTCATTACTAACATGGGCAACCGTTGCTCTACACCAATAGTCAGCTCCTCCCTAGTTAGATCTGACCACAAACAAATCACCTTGGAAATCCACATCCCTCCCACCCCCCAGCAAAGGTAACTACCATGAAAAACTTCTCCAAAGCTAACTTTGTGATCCTGAAAACAGAGGTGGCTAACTTCACGGCACCCATGCAAATAGAGAATAGTTGCATGGCTGCAGAATCATACACCAATGCACTGTACAAACATGTACACAAATGCATGGATCTTGCCATACCCAATAGAACCAAGACACTCTCCTCCAAAAAAGGAAGCCTATCTGGTGGTGCCCTGCCATAAACAAACTCTACAACAGAAGGAGGAAACTGATGCGGAATAAGGTGAAGTCCCAGGACTGGAAAAACTCCCTTATCTGCCTCACCAAAAGTTGAGATCCCTCATCAAATCCAGTAAAGCTAGGTATGAAAACAGAACTGCAGCAGTAAAGACAACCACAAGGCCTTCTATAGTTATGTAAAGAATCTCTATAGCAATATCCAGATTTGCTCTGAGCTACTGCACAATGGTACCTCCTATACCGAGCCAACAGATATTGCCAGTATACTGGCCGACAGATTCAGTGCCAACTTTACCCCCCCAAAGGACCAATCACAATACCAGTAGATTGCCAGGCACCCAGTATTACTGCTGCACAGTTTAAAACAGCACTGTCCAAAGCCAGAAATACAGCTTCTATGGGACCTGACAATATCCCTGGTTGTGTTCTACATGAACTGCAGAGTGAACTGGCACCTCACCTGTATGCCCTGTTCAGTCACAGCCTCACCTCAGGCTTTGTCCATGCCAAATGGCGCACTGCTACAGTCATCCCTCTCCACAAAGGAGGAGTGACTACAGTCCCTGAGAAGTATCGCTCCATTAACCTGACGAGTGATATGCAAAGCTATGGAATGCATCATCATGGACCTAATAAACAAGGATATAGGGAATCTCCAAACTTTGGATCCCACACAGTTTGGTTTTGTGAAGGGTAGATCATGCCTGCTCAACTTGGTCGGCTTCTTTGAGTCAGTCAGCAGAGCTGTGGATGAAGGCAACATGGTTCATACAGCCTACCTTGATCTGCCCAAGGCTTTTGACACCATTCCCCAATCAAGAATCATAGAAAAACTCCCTAAGCTTGGCATCAACCCCTATATCACTAGGTGGGTTGCATACTGGCTCACAGATAGAACCCACAGTGTGAAAGTAGCTGACTCCAAGTCAGACTGCTGATTAGTCACAAGTGGAACCCCACAGGGTCTGGTCCTGGGCCCTCTCCTGTTTGGTATCTTCTTCTCTGAAGTCCAGGCCAACACGAAGGGACTCTGGCTGACAAAGTTCACAGACGATTGCAAGTTGGGAGCTATTATTAACTCTCCAAGTGATGTTGACATCCTACAGAATGGCCTCACTGTGACCAACGACTGGTGTCAGAACCATGGCCTTAAGTTCAGTGCCAAAAAATGTGTCATCATCCCCTTTGGGAAAAACCCGGTTCCCATGATTTACCACATTGATGGTAGTCCACTGAACACAGAAGGCGTTATAAGAGATCTGAGAACACAGGTTGACAGCAACCTCTCTTTTGATCACCATACTGCCACTGTGGTCAGAAAGTCCTTCTATGTGGCACTTTTCGTTACTAAGAGTTTTGCATCCAGGAAGAAAGAGATCATTGTCTCCCTCTACTCTTCCCTCATTAGGCCAATCATCGAGTACAATGCCCCATTTGGCATGTACCTCACTAGACACCTGCAACAACTGGAGAGACCGCAAAAGTACCTCAAAACGAGGATCCTAGACCTTAAACCCTTGCCCTATGTGGACAGACTTAAAAAACTCCAACTATTCTCTGTCTCATATTGGCTACTTAGAGGTGATCTCTGCTTGGCTTAAAAAGCCATGTCTGACCCAGTTCTGTTAGAAATGCTACATCTAAAGAAATCCCAATCCCTCCGCACCACATACTCCAGAGACCTCAACCTCATTACCACAATTAACAGAACATGCTGGAGGGACAGGTTCATAACCCAGAGACTGCCCATGCTATGGAACAGAATTCCCATACATGTCAAGCAGAGCACCTTGCTGACCCTCTTCAAGAGAAATTTTGATGAGTGGATGGGTAGCAGACAATTCACCCCAGGGATAACTCCAGTGGCTCTACTCGACAGAGACACTGGGAACTAAGGTTGGGTAGCACTATGGCAGGGTAATCCTATGGCTAGTCCTGTAAAGGCCCCAGGGCCATTAGCTTAGTACACACCTATGAACCTATGACTATATTTGTGGGTTTAGAGTTGAGTACTGTTTGGCGGGGGGTAGTATTAGGGTTGGGGAGTGATGAAGGAGTAAGAGGAAAGTTGGGGCCAGGGTTAGGGTGAGTATCTCCACAGAGAGTCACTTCTGGGAATTTAGGGTGGCATGGTGAGATGACAGCATTGTATTTTATTTTATAGAGATAGAATTTTGAGGGGGGAGGTTTGTGATTCAGTTGGCAGTATTTGGAATTTTGGGAGAAAAAGTGGATTTAGGTTTAATAGACTGGGAGATATTATAGATTAGCTATGTGAAACAGGTAGGGAATGGTTTATGTGGGAGAGGTTGTGTAAGAGAATGTTGAGATAGGATTTAAAGATGTGGATGTTGTTAGGATGAGAGGCGTTAGAGAAAGTACGGAAAGGTTAAATATGTTTTGGGAAGTAGAATTCATGATATTAGTTGGATTGTAAAACTCAGAGTAAAAAAGGCAATAAGATAAAAAAGAAAAATTATCAAAGGGAAAAAACTGGTAGGGCTTAGAGAGAGGAGGGACTAACAGAAGTGGGAATTGTAGAGGGTAGGCTTGTAATTAACACTTTTAAAGTGTGTATCTCAGTTGGGTGGGTGTGTTTATATAAGATGATACATTTATTGGATGTCAGAATGTTGGAGTTTATGAGGAAATAGGAGTTATGGGATATAAATGTAGAGATAGAGGGGGTGGGTTGGAATTGGGGGTAAGGTAAGGGAGTGGAGTGAGCCCAAGCGAAGCAAGAGGGAATGGAGCGGGAAAGACCTGCACTAAGAAGCGTACTTATATGAGAAAAAAATTATCATGAAGGCATGTCTTTCTCAGAACTTATTGTGCAGGAAAATCTACTCTTTATGTAGAAGTAGTAGGTGGAGCCAGACAAAAATAGTCTTTAGCTTGGCTAATTGTTTGGTCTAATGTTTCGATCACAAAAAAGAAAAAGTGGATCAGTAGAAATGCCACAATGAGACAAGATTCTCTTACTTAAAAGTTGTCACTATAGGTATCTTGTACATGGTTTTGGTATGTTTTGTTGTCAATTGCTATGGTTTGTCATGTCAGTTTAAATTTCATATTAACTGGATAGTGGGTATGAGTAATTGGGAGGATAAACCGGATTAAGCATCGCTAGAGAGTACAATATTATGCAGATTACTAAATAAGGAGTCTTAATTAACTAAAAGTAATGGAGACTAATCAACTCTTGGGGCTACCTCCAGGAGACTACCGTATGCTGCCCTGTGCAGGGAATGGTCTTTAATATAAAATAAGGATAATTATTGTAACAATAAAAATAATGAAAAGACACAAAAGGATATTAACAGCATTAATGTAAGTACATGCATTAACTGTAGAATGTGTAGGAAAGCTGTCCTTATGGTAAGGGTGGTTTGAGAGGACTAGGTGCAGCGGTTAGCATTGTTGCCTCACAGCAAGAGGTTCTCTGGTTCGATCCTTGGCTGGGGTGCCTTCTGTGTGGAGTCTGCATGTCCTCCCTGTGGTCGTGTGGGTTTCCTCCGGGTGCTCCAGTTTCCTCCCACATCCCAAAGACATGCTGTAGGTGGATTGGACACTCTAAATTGGCCCTTGGTGTGAGTGTGTGCATGCCTTCTGTGGAAGATTGGGTGCTGGGCTGGCAAGTCGACACTGTAAAACTTCACTGCCAATCATGAGCGGACAGGTGATCCACTGTGGTGACCCCTACCCGGGAAAAGCTGAAAGAAGAAGAAGAAGAAGAAGAAGGGTATACGCAATTCTGTGCGTGGCATTGACATCCCCTTAAGTTTAAATGGGAAGTGGTGTTCTGGCTGGATGATATGTCATTTTTAATTATGGGTTTATGTCTAAGGGAAAAAAGATAAGGAGAAGTCACATGAGGAGGATTATATAAGGAAACAGCACACAGTTTTAATAGTATAACTGGAGGGGTGAAAGGTAAAGAGATAAGAAGGACAGGGGAGACATAGAGAAGATGAAAATACCGTTAAAAAGAGCTAGACAGCAGTATCAATTTACAGTTGTAGTCAAGCAAAGCAGAGTCTGTTAGAATAGTGTAGTTAATATAACAGTTACAAGATTAACATTTAGTGCATGTATCACTCAAAAAATGCACAACAGTTAAATAGAATTTACATTTGGAATAAAACTTTGACATCCATGAACAGGATAATAGAAGTGTTACCATGGCATTATAAGGGGAACACGTGGGTGAAAATATCACACACGATCTTAAGTGTCTATGCCTGTAGAGGAAAATGTGTAGTTTGTTCTGCTGCCAGAGTAAGAGTGCATGAGTGGGGGAAACGGAACTTAACATGGAACATATATAAGAGAATAAGCATTTTAAAGCATTGATCTACATAACGCGAAGACCCAGTATGAGATATGGATAGACTTAATAAAGAAAGTAATTAAAGCAGTGATTGCTAACAAAGACCAGCACACAGGGAGAGAAGCAGTTAGTTCAAAAGTGTGCAATAGAATATGTTAGAAAAGGATAGAGGCAGGCAGGGAGTGAAAAAAAAAGAAAAGTAAAGCATCCATTAACAAATGTCAAACACGGTCGACGCTAGACAACCAGTTCTCCTCCAAATGTCCGCATTACAGATATTACAGAAGAATTAAGTAGAATAGGTTGGGTTGGGCACACGTTGCTGTGAGTCTAGTTTGTTTGGCATTACAAAGCTAAGGAAAAGTGTTCCAAAGGAGTAGCAAGAACAACAAGCTTATGCAGTATTTCAATTAGTAACAGCTGTTAACCGTCACATAGGTAAAAATCACAGAAAGGCAAACCATACGTTCACTCTAGTATAACCCAGTTATCATAATAAATTAGAGCATTCACATTAATAATAATGCATTGTCAAGGCACAATATAAGAAAAATAAGACATAGCATTCATTCACTTTAGGTAAGAAGGCATTTTTAGACAAAAGTGGGCACAAGGTACATTTTCAGAAAGGATGTATAAAATTAGAGACAGATGGGAGAAGTCTAGAGATATAAGATATTACAGTTAGTATCAGTTAACTGATGCATGAGTGCTCTGTTTAGAAAAGAAAGAGAAAGGTAGAGCAGAAAAATGTAATGGGATCTGTAAAATACTGCATAGACAAGAGCTGTGTGGCTAAAATTCAAAAGCAGAAAAAGGTGCAGCTAGCTATTTTCCCTGTAGGATCATAGGAGATTACTAGGCTACTGACCTGGAGGTCATTTTAGGCCTAGCCATTTCATCCCAATGTAATACTGCAGAAATGCTAGTCATTACCCAAGATTACATTTAGGGATGACTACCCATGTCCAAGAGGACTGTGGGCTCTATCTCTGGTAAGAATTTATGGTGCCCCACCCACTCATCCAGCTTCCTCTTGAACAATGTTATAGAGGTGCTCTGTTTCACATGAATTGGTAGCCTGTTCCAAAGATGTAGCAGTCGCTGGTAGATAAATCTGTCCCTTTCAGCATGCCCTATTTAAATCACAGACCATATTTAGGTCCCTGGAATGGGTAGCCCTAGTCCCATTTGATTTACGGATATGCAGCAAGTTCATTAGGTTTAGGTCTTGGATTACTTTCTAGGCCAGGCATACATCTCCCCTAAGAAGTCTATATGATACGTAATATAGTGACAGGGATTTTATTCGGTCTGTGTAAGGCACATGCTGGAGCCCCTTGATCTTCTATGTTAGAAACCTCTGAAGTCTCTCTAACTGCTGCAGGTGCTTAGTATGGTACATACCAAACAGGGCACTATACCTCAGTTATGGGTTGGATAAATGCTGAGTATGGAGGGGGGGGGCTATAACTTCTTTTGCTCTGGAGCCGATGCCTTTACTAATCAAGTGTGCTATGTAGAAAGCTTTCCTTACTAAAGAAGACACATGGTGGTCAAAGTTAAGGTAGCAGTCAACTTGTGATCCCAAGTCACTTACCACTTTATGAGTACTTAGGGTATTGTTGTTGATTTAGTAGTGTAAAGGGACATTGTGCTGAAGGGATTGATGATAATGTATTTCTTTGTATTCAAGTCTGAGACCATGACTAATACATCAGTTGTTGGTCTGCATGAGACCCTCCTGGAGTATACTGATATCATTTGGGAATTCAGTGATTGCACCTAGTTTATAGTCATCTACAAACTTGGTCAGACTTAGATCTTACCTAACTGACCTGACCTGAACTTCTGAGAAGTATATACCAAACAATAGGTGGTACAGCACTTACCCATATGACACCCCACTGGTAACATGTCTGCTGGATGATGTGGAGTCACCCACTTTGATAGCATGTGTCCAGTTTGTGAGTCAGTTGGCCCATCTTACAACAAAGGGGTTTACATTCAGTTTGCTATGTTTATTGGTAATGCCTGAATGTTGGATTGTGTCAAAAGCCTTTGCCAGGCCGAGATATGCTGTGTGTCAATGGCATTGGTCACATTTTTGAAGATATCCACCACATTTAATAGGTAGGATCAGCCCTTCATGAAGCTGAATTGGGTAGGATCCAGGGTTTGGAGGTCATCTATGTCTTGATTTATGAGGTCCATAATGATACATTCCATGACCTTACAGATACATTTGGTCAGGCTTATGGGTCTGTAATTCCCTGGGTGTGTTGCTAAGACACCTTTGTGGAGGGGAATAACTTTGCTGTTCTCCATTCTGCAGGAACAAAGCCTGTGGTTAGGCTGTGATTGAAAAGGGTACTTAGTGTTGATGCTAGTTCATGTTTTAGCCTATTTAGAAGACAGTCTGGGATGTCATCTGGTTCCACAGAGGCTGTGTTTTTTTCCTTGCACAAGGCTTTGAAGACTTGCTGTCCAGATATATAGAGTGGGGGGAAGTTTGTGGGAAGATTTGTTGTAAGTCAGGAGAGGGTAAGGGAGTGAAATTTTCACCATAGCTAACCACTAGCAGGTTTGCTATCTCTGTGGGGTCAGTGTGTGTGATACTGTTGGCCACTAGTTCTGTACATGCTTGGGTCCCACCCTTTAGGTTACATACGTAGCTGTAAAAGGCCTTATGGTCATCCTCAGTTGTACTTGCAAAGTTTTTCTCAAAGGAGCCCTTGGAGGATTTGACAAGATGTCTTATTTGCCTGCTGAGGCTGAGCAGGGTGCTTTTCCATTGTTGGGGCCTTGCCTTTGTTTTCTTGGACAGCAACTTTTTGCATTTATTGTAAAGGTTGTTGATTCTGGATGTCCACCATGGCAGCTTGCTTTTACTTGGGGCTCTGGCTTTGACTCTGGTACGGCCAAGTTTATATGCTTATGCAAGTGATTGTACAGGACTTTAGTGTATGCTTCGGTGTAGTTACCACTTCCAGTTTGGGGTGGGGCTTGAAATACATTTACATCTTCACCTAGGAGGATATAGTTTGCCTTGGTGAGGTTTTTAGTCTGATTTCACCCTTTGTGAGTTTTGGTGTTAGTGCCAACTCAAAGGTGATTGAATTTTGATCAGTTTTAAATAATGAGGGTCCGACAGTTGCAGCAGTGCATTTGTTTGACATGTTGGTGAGGACCCAAATCCAGAATAATTGCTCCCCTTGTCAGGGTATGGACAAGTTTTTCCAGGGCACTTGAAATAATAAAGTCAAAGAACTTTTGTGCTAACAAGATAGGGCAAATGTAGGCTTCCCGGTTGATGGTGGGATAATTGAGATCCCCCATAACCAGTGTGTTTGATAAAATTTGGATTTTCTCCAGTTTGGTCAAGTAGGCTTCGTGGGTGTCATGAACCATGGAGGGGATCTATTACTGGCTGTGACTTGAATGGGGGTGTCCATGGAGTTGTCCAGTCTAACTAGACAGGAGGTGAATTTATCTCTAATATAGACTGAAACACTGCCTCCTTTGGTTTTCATACATTCATTTTGCAGTCTAAAGGTGTGGAAGGCATTGTAGCCTTGCAAGGCTGGGGTACTCTCTGAGGCTTTGAACCAGGTTTCTGTGACTACACAGACATATTCATCTTCTAGTGATAGAAATGCTTCCAGAGAGTGTAGTTTTTGGTTTAAGCTCCTAGCATTTAGCAGCATAACCCTTATTTTGTTCTGATTGGTTAATTTCATCTCAGTAATGTTGTTTTTGAGACCTTGCTTAAAAAATGCACTATGGGGGAGGCAAGAACCGTTGCCAGTAGCCGAAAGCCTAGGGGTGCCATGTGGAAACCGTCTCTGGCAAAGCAGGGAGGATTGTTGACCATGGCTTCCTAAGCTGACAGGGACTGGATCCCCTTTGAATGACACCAAAAACTGAGCCAATTACTAAAATCAATCATTTTTTTTAATATTGTGGCATTGTTCTAAGTGAGGGTAGTATGCTGCTCAAGGCTAGGGACAGACCTGCCTGGGACACATATTCAGAGAGCTCAACCATGTCTCTCTTCATATAGTCCTGTGAGGTAAGTCTCAGATCATTCACACCAACTTGAACTATGACAGAGTCATAATGGTACTTGTTGCTGAGAGTGCATGTATGATCTATCAAATCCTGGCACCAGACAGACAGTTGATGTGACTTTCTCCTTGTCCAACCTGGTGAGCGGGACATCTCTGTGTCTCACTATTGAATCCCCAATGATAAGAAAAGTTGTTTTTTGAGTGTTATACCTTACTGGCTTAGTGGGCGAGACACTGGTGTTGCTATGTGTCATGGGTGTTGTGGGGACTGTGTTAGTTGTAGCAGTCTTTTGTCTTAGAGGTCTCTGGTGTTTCTGTAAGGTTTTTGAGAGAAACTCTGAATATATGGATTTACATGTTTGATGCATACTATGTGTATGAGTAGTGGTACTATGAGCATATTTAGTGATGGGTGAGTTGGCAACCTTCTCTGTGTTACTGTTTTGAGTGAGAGAGAGCATGGATTCTAGATTCGTGGTGTAAATACATCTCTCGCACTCTGTACTAGAGTGCATTATTAGTAGAATGTTGTTTGTGTACATGAGACAGTTGCTACACTGCCTCAAGAGACCCAAGTCAACAAGTTTGACAGGAGAAACAAGGGTAGTCTAACTGTTCATAATGGTACAGGAGAAACAAGGGTAGTCTAACTGTTCATAATGGTAGTTGAAGACTATTGTCACTAGGGGTGGATACTCAGAATTGATCACAGAGGAGCTCAGTGAATGCCTGGGTTTTATGGAAAATCTGTTGAATTTAAATGTCTGGCTTTGGTGCACAACTGTGAGGTAGTGTGTGGTACTGCCCGATGTACAAACAGAAACCTGCTCAAATGCAGGGCTTAAATACCAGAAGCTAAAAGTCAATGATGCTTATTCCATGCCCTAGACTGGCCTCTATTTACCAGACAGATTCCAAGGCCTCTATTTACCAGACAGATTCCAATCAGAGCAGTTCTCTCACAAAAGTGCAGATAGGCCCCTTCCAATTCAAGATGGCCTGGAAAACATGCTGAGAGCAAACGAAGCACTACAAACAGTTCCAGAAACAGCAAGCCTGTATCTGGACTATGCTACAGCAACTAGCTACCCTAGTTTTAGTGGGAAACACTAAAAAATGTATAAAACAGCAGAAAACAGCAAGGAGGTTCTAAAGAATGTTTTAAACAGTTAACATATCAGTTATTTAAACACTGCTTAGCAGGAAAAGCAGAACAGATAGCTTAAAATAGTAAAAAATGCCAGTAAATGCTTAACAAACAGTGAAAACAGAAATAGAATTTGATTTAACAGGCACAATAAAGAAGACAATTGCAATACAACATTGTAGTTTAGCATACAGTAAATAAATTAAGTCTAAAAGTAGGCAGCAGGCAATAAAAAAGTGAATAAAATTGTATAAATAAGCAAAAAAACAGGCAACTTATGTTTTTTTTGTAAGCTCAGAAGCCTCTAGTTGTCTGGTATCTCAGCTCAGAATTGTGGCTGGTAGCCCAACTCAGCAGTTACATTGGCAGGTATCAGGTGCTTACTATGATTTGGATAGATGTTATCCATCCATCCATCCATCCATCCATCTGTCCACAACCTCTTTTTCCCATTTTTCAACAGTGACAATCATCTACAGCCAAAGTTTACACCGCAGTAGTTCCTCCACACCACACACACACACACACACACACACACACACACACACACACACACACACACACACACACACACACACACACACACACACACACACAAAATCACACTTATGGCCAATTTAGGGTGCCCAGACAACTTACTGCATATCTTTGGAATGTGGGAGGAAATTGAAGCAGCCAGAGAAAACCCACATGATCACAGGGAGGACATGCAGACTCTGGACAGAAGGCACACCAGCTGAGAATCAAACTGGGGAACCTCTTGCTGAGAGGCAACAATGCAATCTGCTGTGCAACTGTGACGCCCTGTTCCTATTACTCTGAATTTATTGTGTGAGCGTGTTTCAGGTCATTGCAATGATTTTTCAGAAACTCTTTCAGCAGTTAACTTAAATGTCATTGTGTGTCTGAGGATGCGCTGATTTTGAGTGCTCAGGTAGGTAGTACTACTTCTTAATTTTTAGTCTATAGTCTGGAGGAGGGCAGTAGTCCATAGCGAGTATTTTAGGAATGACTGAAGCAAGTAGGAGCATTGCGCGAGCTCTTATGGGTTGTCCCTGTTTATTTCCTAAGAAATTAAACTAGCAGACAGTTGCTGAAAAGAGAGTGAGATGAAAAAGCAGGTTTTGTCACAAAGAATAATCACTTTGTAAGATGTTTTGTCCTGCTGCTGACAAAAATAGTGAATTAACATAGCGCTTTGTTGTCTTCCCAAAATGCATCTGCTGTTCTATTCAGTTCAGCCTATGTCATGGTTCTCAGAAGAGTTTACTTGTAATTCCACATAGATTTTATAGACTAATCTAGAAGGCAGATTTCGCAAATTTTTTTTGTTTATTACAAAAAAGGTAAAGTGTTGGATTTGGTTTGTAGTCTTCTAATACAAAATTAAATTTTCTGTGCAAAGCCTTTAGTCAGATTCGTTTTTTATATATTGTAGCACAAGACGCAAGAAATCTAAAACAGGGAAAGAAGAAAAGTATATGCTTCCTGTGAATTTATATATATATATATATATATATATATATATATATATATATATATATATAAAGCGAGAGGGGGAGATGTTAATGTCAAGAAAAGTTTACAGAAGCCTTCTGTATTTAGTCCAGCTCTTCACCATACCATTAAGACTTTTGAAATGTTCTGTGAAAGTAATATTAGGCAAGCATTGGTTAAAAAAGCATATAAATGTTTTTCAGTTTAAATTCTGACAAGTTTAAAGCTTTAAAGAAACTACAATACAACCAAAACTTGAGGTTTATGAAAGCAGATAAGGGGAAGGGTTGGTTGTGATGGATGTTTCCCAGTATAATTTTACTATAGAAGAAATGTTGAATAAAATAGCAATAACCGACAACATTGGTGTGGTATGTTGAAGATTTACCCATGGTTGGTGTGGATTAATCACAAGGGCGAAGCCCGAATGACTAAATAAAGCCAACCGTGGGTAAATCTTCACTATACCACACCCCAGAGTTGGTTATTGCTGTTATACAATGACATTATTTAAAAAAAAAAAAAAAAAAAAAAAAAAACTTACTTTTCTTAAATAATGTCTTTGTATAATGCCTCCGTGGTGCCTTTCTGTGTTTTTCTGATATCCTGGGGCTTTTCTGGTGTACTGTGCATGCGTATGGGACTTACATTCCCACACTTACGCAGTACATCAGTGCTGTGCAAAGGAAGCAATGGAGAAAGGAAGATCTCTGTTGCTTTTTTAAAGTTTGGGAGAGCTGGGACAGAGAAAGAAATGGATAATCAGGTATGTTTCTTTAGTTTTATAGAACTTACCTGATTATGCTGTTATTTTTCTCTGCGCCATCTCCCTCATTTATTTGAGGTCTTTCATTTTGTAAATTTATCAAAAAAAAAAAAAAAGGAAGAAAGGTAAACATTTTATGAGATATACTAATGGAAAAAAAGTCCGGGCCATTGGACCTTTTCCATTGGTATATTCTCGGATTTACAACAGGCAGCTGGTTGGGCTGATGAATCAGCGTGCTCCTTTTTGAACATTACTGGCCACTAATTGTATAATGATGAATATTCTGTAGGTTGTGAAAGTGATGTGCAGAAAAGTTATTGTTATTTACAGACTTTTTATACAAGTTCCTTAATGATGATATCAACAATGAACTTTATACTTTTTTTACTGGCAGAACATCCTAGCTTTGGAGTGCTTTTTGGCATCCCTAAAATTCACAAGCACCCAATCTGCCCCCTTTTAGACCTATAGTGTCAGCTCCAGGTTGCAGCACTGAGTGTATTTCTTTGTATTTAGATTTTATTTTAAACCCCTAGTCCAGCAACTTCCACCATATATTCTGGACTCTTGGGATTTTGGATAACGGCAAGAATTTTTCAGTTCGGCACAATTATTTTCCCGCTGATGACTATATGTATACTGTAGACATTGCATCTCTTTTTACCTCCTCAAGCAGAAGAAGTTGAAATTATTAGAAGTTATTTAACTAAATATACTAATTTTGAACATCTAGTTAATTTATATTGTGCTTTACTTGAAATGTTGTTCGAAAATATTTTTTTTCTGTTTAATTCTAAAATCTATAGACAGAAAAAAGGTATAGCGATGGATGCTACTTTGCCCCTCCCTTTGCAAGCCTGGTTCTTGGTAGGTGGGAGCTATAAATTATTCCTACTGTAATACAGAACTTTGATGTAAGGTTTTATAGGAGATTCACTGATGAATTGTTTTTTGTTTTTCATGATAAAATAGAAAGTCATCTTTTATTTCTTGATGGTTTGAATTCTAGTATTACATTTCTTAAATTTTAACAGGAGATGTATGACACAAGGTTTGCTTTCTCGATGTAGAAATTGAGTATGGTGATTTTACAAGGAAATTTAATAGCCATGTTCATCACAAAAATACTTTTAGTAACAACAATCTTCATTATAAGAGTAATTGTCCTACTTTTATTAAGAGAAATATTCCTAAGGGCCAGTTCATTCAGGTCTCAAGGATGACTAGTAGGGATGAAATTTTGACAAAGAAATAGAGACTATTATTTCTATGTTTGTAGAGCGAGGATACAATAAAAAAATATTTCAGAAAAGTATAGAAGTAAGTTTCAAAAGAGAAACACAATTTGGTCCTATACTTTTAAAATGATTTTCCTAAGAAAGACTCTAGTAACTCAGAGATGATTCTGTTATGTCAATTACAACCCCTAGATTCTGCTTAGATATGAAAGTAGATACTAGCATTCAAAGTGTTATACAGAATAAATGGAAAATGATTGTAGGAAATGGACATATAACAAGTACTGTGGGAGAGACTCGAACATTTGTATATAAGAAATACCACTGTATTAAAAACTTGTTAGAGAATTGTCATGCTAAAGTTCCTTTACCTAATACACAAAAAACAGTTGCTACTTACAAATGCCATGAATGTAGTGTTTGCAAATATTATTCATGAAGGGCCTTATACAGCTTTACAACATTTGGCATATACTGTAGGGGCTAAAGCTAGATATACTTGAAACATGAAAGGTGTGTTTGTTACTATATGCTTCAGGTGCCCAAGCTTCCATGCGGGTATGACCACTAGAAGCTTTGGCAAAGAATTAAAGAATATATTTATGCAATCAAAACTAAAGATAACAATAATGCCCTTTACAAACATTTTAAGTGTGAGAAATACAAAAAATTCCTCTTTGTTCTGGAACATATCATGCTGGGCCAGAGGGTAAGTAATTATAAAAATTTTGTTTAAAAATGTGAAACCAGCTGGCAGATTAAGCTGGCTGCTGACAGATTGCCCTGGTTAAACGACACCATAAATATAAAGTGTTTTCCTTAGGGACAGAAGACTTACGATCACATGAAGGGTTAATAGTTATATAGTGTTATTGGTTAATTGGTTTGTTGTTTTAATGTTTTATTAACTTTTAAAATGATTGGTTGAAGCTGTTTTATAAAATGTATAAATGCTTGTTTTTTTGTATTAAATTTTTTTTTTCTGAAGAAGTCAAAAAGATGAAAGTGGCTAATAAAATTTGGTTATGCTAAAGAACTTTAGTGGTCTTGTGTGAAGCCAGCACTGCAGTGTTTTTTGTTTATTCTTTGATTTTACACTGTTATTGGATTATACTTCAGTTTTGTTTTTATTTTAATTAATTTTTTTGTGGGTTGGATTTCCTTTCTGGCTTTCTGTAGCAAAAAATGCCCATTTTGTTAAATCATTTGAAGAAGATCTTTAGCATGAAGATAGGAGATGCAGGGATGCTAGACCTTGCTAGCCCTTACTGTGGGTTATGGGTTTCTTTTTTGTGTGGAAAATAATAGCACACATTATGTAATACTTTTTATTTACATTATACAGGTTTTAAAGTACAGCTACACAGCCCTTTATTTTACTAGAAGGTACTATTATTATTTTTGCAGTGTTTATGCATTTTTCATCTTTTTGAAATTCATGGGTAGTGTACTTTTGTTTCATGACAGCCTTATTTGAATTACTTACTTTCTAGCAATAAACATTATATTATGAAGTTTATGCAGCTTTGGGCTAGATGGCATGGTTTAAGCATAGGTTTTGAACTTCAGATTACTCAGTCCATTTATGATCTGGTGACCTGATACTCAACTGCAAAGACCTTTTGTGGTTGAGGTTCTATGGTGCGGGAGGTAGAGGCCATTTTGACTCATAGTAGTTTTAAATACATTACCTTTTGTCTCCTGATTTGTCTGTGTCAATCACAACATGTTGCATGATCTGTTTAATCTTATGTTTAGGTACACTGTAACAATGTATATATTCTACCTGACTATTACCTTCTTAGTTCTTGACCCTTACTGGTCATTTCTAAGTCCTCCAGCTGATCCTTTCTGATTGAAATGGGGGGTCCTGATTATGGGAGGAGTTGCATCAAAGATAAATCATCTCAAAAAAATGGAGTAATGAATGGATCAGTAGGAGAAGCAATTGAAGGTGAATCCTACTGGAGGTCACCAGGTTAAGACTACGAATATGAATTTTAAACAGTTTGAGTGGAAACCATTGCATACCTGTAAAACATGTTAAACAGAAGTAAGCAGAATGTGTTTGTGAAGACTGGTAGAGAAGGGTGAAGGCTGCCAGCCTAGCCAGATAGAATTTTATACATAATTCTATCATTTGTAAATATGAATATGAATTACAGGCTTGTTGAACTTAAAACAATGTGGCAACATTGCCTTCTGCTGTAAAGAAAGCTAAGTCAAACATTTCTTGTTGGTCCTTTGAAATTAAAATGACTTTATGTCTATTCCTCTGAAGTTAGAATTTGGAGTCGATGAGTCTGGAGTAAGCATCCTGCCTATTGTTTTAAGGCTAAAGTTAATGACCAGAATTTACATGTGGAATGTCCTTTATTGCTCTAAGTGTAAAAGAATGTAAATGCAGTTTCTGTCAACCTGGGAACACCAGGAAAGTGTAAAAGATAATGTAATGTTTAGCAGGACTGCAGTTTCAATTTAAACAGTGAGAACCAGAGATTATTAAGCATTTTTGTCATGACATCCAACTCACAGCACTGCCTCTTGCTCACATGTAAGTTATTTTAGAAATGTGTTTTCTTGTAGATAGCTAGAAGCTATAATGTTTAGACTAAGAGTTTTTCTGTGATGTCAGAACTGTACTATTGATTTATTTTAAGTATTTCTGTGTGATCTCTGAACTTTTGACTAGCACTGTATAGTAGAAAGTATTGTCTTGTGGTTTTAATTATTTATTATTAAATATTTTAAAACCCTTTTAACTGTGGCTGGTTTGTGCAGAGATAATTTAAGCTCTTTAGAGTAGTTGTATGTCTTTGGTAAAACTGTACATAGCCACTCTAATAAGCCTTGACTGTACTCACACTTATCAATTGGATAATAATATTGCACAGTAATAATTGGACACCCTTTTAAGGGCTTTTGAGTAGCTGATAATTATTAGCTGGGTGGTGGCAGGGTACTACTGTATAGTATGGGTAAAAGGGGCACAGCTAGAGAACCTGTGCCAGCCTTCTCCAGAAGTGTCTGTGTGGTTGTATAAACTCTTATCTCAAAGTGTGAGTGTGTCAGCTACTTGGGCAGGGACATGAAGCACTGGTTGGACAGAGAGGGTGATGGAGATTTTAGCTTGCCCAGCTAGGCTGAGATCTGGACTGTATAGCTGTGCCAGTGTGGAGTCTTACTGGGGACCTGGGGAGCAAGGGAGCGACCAGCCCCAGACTGACTGTGATCTCTGTGTGCTCTTAAGGGAAATTGCACTTTACTGTGTGTATTTGTTATCCTTACCTCATATATGAGACGTCCTGTCTGGTGTTAGTGGTGAGGATTGAGGCTTCTTGAATGCTAGGCCAGGGCACGGGCATCACAGTGTTCACAGAATAAGTCAGTGATCAATTAAATGGACAGTGTACCTTGATAGAATGCATTGACAATAAAAGGAGCTGCTAATTTGCTTCGGTCCCAGAGGATAGGCTATGACTTGAATTAAAGTATGGAAGAGGAAAAGATGATTATATTAAGAGATGGAGGAGGACTGGAGGGGATAGGTAGGAAAGTATATTTGGAGGAGATATGTAGGAAGGAATATTTAAAAGGGGAGAACTCAGAAATAAACACATTGACAAGTATGGGTGTTAGCATTCTGCAGTATTTTCACTTATTATGAATTATAAATTTTGGTTGTCAGAATATATTCAGTGGTAGCATTCTGTGTTCAAGAAATTTTGCTTGCAAATGGCTCAGCATGAGACAAACAGTAGGTTGCTCTTATTAATAGAGCAACAGATGTTATGACAAGTCTACCAGCCTCTGTGTTTGAGAGGATAATTGCAATTCATTTGGCTTTTTTCCTAATTCCTAAATATCAAAATATTCTCTATAATTAGTAATTTTGTTTGTGACTCATTTATGACATTTGCAAAAAGCCTAGCTTCTTAAAAGAAACACAGTTTGAAAATGTATAGAATTTTATATGACAGAATAAGACTGTCATATGTATTGTAACTAATTAAACTGATGTAAAACTATGCTAAATGCCCAATTAAGATATTTATCTTAAAACAAAAACATCTACAGGGTATGAAGATTCCAAAATACTTGAAAATCAGAAAATATCTTACTTCAGTCTTAGACAGTAACTTATTCAAAGAAAAGTACATTTCATGGAAAGAGAAAAACAATGAATAGTCTTATGGTAACATTAATAAAGGTACTTGATTGCACATAATATGACAAGTGTAGTCAGGAGTGTACATAATATGGCAAAATTATATTAGTTGTTATAAAAAAAAAACTGACCATAAAATTAATCAAAATGTGAAACTAGATTAAAATATTCTTGTGCTGCATGTCATTACTAAAAACGTCTTTCAGAATATAACGAGTCTTTGTGGAATGATATGGTGGTAGTGACTGGCTTTTAGAAGGTTTCAGATTCAACCTGTTGATAAAATGCATAGTGATTAAAACTGTACAACATGCTTAAACCTGCAGTCATGCAATGTGCACATTTCATATTACTCTGCCTATTTTGTCACAGCCACTACGTATAAACTGTGTTGATGTGTCAGCATAGTTTGCACAATCAAAGCTTGGCTGTTCAGATCAGTGACCAGCACCTGTTGCTTTGTTGTAATTTAGCATTTTGGTAGATAAAGCTTAGGCTTCAAGGAACACAGATGCTTTATTTATGAACTTACGACTGGCTAGGAGACAAAATATGTTGTACAAGACTGCCCTACCATAAACTACAGGGAATACATATAAGAGCTATTTAGGTACCATAAAAGTGAAAGTGTAGTAGTGTACAAGCACAATGGACTATCCTATTCAAATAAGCAGTCATAATATGAAAAAAGTAGCAAAGGCATATATGCTGGTGCATATACATTTCAGAGACAAGTTAGACAATGTATAGCACAAAAAAGAAACAGCACACACAATCACAATGTAGTGGTGACCTTGTCTGGTGTTCTAATTTGTCCTTCAGTAGCACTGTCCTACAGATTAATGTACTCCAGTATTCTACCAAATATAAACCCATTGCACACTGTGCATTATGCACACCACAGTGATCCATAACGGCATGCAGCTGTCCTACTCACTTGAGGAGCCACCATGATACATCCAGTGCCGAGCATGCCCCATTGTGTGACTAATATTTAACATACTGCCTGCAGTGCTCTTTCTGTTGGTTATGGTATTTTAATGATGCACTATATATCTGTCACTAAGAAGGCTTTTTTGGCCTGCCATGGTTATTGCTACAGGCAGTAAGTAAACTATAAACAGGACATCAACAAGGTGCTTTTACATAATAACAGACTGAGACAGAAAATTATATGAAACAGAGACATATTCATGGTACAATACAGAATTAGATGATGTTGTCTACTTTCTCTCTGCAAAATTGTGTCTTCTTACGGTAAGCCTGTGTTTGCTGGCCACCTCTGCACTGAGATACAGATGAGGTGCTGAATATATGAATCACTGATTGGTTGGAGTATATATGTAGGTTTATGATGTGCAAGCACATCTGCTTTAAAAGGCAGTACAGTGCAGGCAACACATACATATTCACTCCTGTGTAGTTCACTGACCTATGTAGCCATGACAGTTATTCTATATAACCAACAGAAAGTTATTGTGTGTGTGTAGGAGAGAGTGTCCAATTTACAGAAGGTGTAAAGGCAGGAAATGGTGGTGCTGCCATGTAAATAGTAATATATTAGTATGTACCTTCATAGTATTGCTGTTAGACAACAAAACCAGCCTTACAGTTTTACATCAATACATTTATTGCAAGAAGACAATGGAACCCTTTGAGTCTTGAATCCTTACTATGGTAGCACAAAGTATCAAATGTGCCATGGTGTGCATTATCCTTAGTATATCAGCAAAATGGAGTATGGTGTGTAAACGTCTTTCTATGGTTGTGCCATGCAGAATGGTGTGCAGTATCCTTACTATACTAAGACAAGCATGTTGTGCAGTATCCTTACTATGGCAGTACACTGGAACATTGTGTGCTTCTGTGTGGAGATATATGGTGTGTACTAGTGTAAATGTGTTAGTAGAGTAGAGCCCAATGAGCAACAGTTTTATGGAACACAACTGGCAATAGACATGCTGTGGCAGGATCATGGTCTACAGATGACAACAGTCTTAAACTTGGGCAGTGCAACTGCACCATGTTGTTCATGTACTTTGGAAGTATGGCAGACAAGGCTGAGAACTAAAGCACTGGAGTGTAAGATACCACAAGGTGGTCAATGGATATAAACTGGGAAAACCATCAGCTGAATGGTAAAGGTCAACTAAACACAGTGGATATACCCTACTGAAGTCATACACCAAGCTCAGCTATGGATACCTACTGCACTATGACTGTGCTTATGTATTTCCTAGTTATTTGGGTATACCATACATGCAATTCAATGTTATTGCCTTATTATCCTCGCTTTCTGAATCATATATTCTAGGACTGGTACTTTTGTTTTTACAGGCACATGCTTTGCATACAGCTTATGTGTCTGTCTGTAAATCCAGCTTAGTCACTAATATAGCTCTTACTGTAAATATGTCTAGTTTTGTAAAATCACAGCCTGACTATCCTTTTACCTGATTTGTAAAGTAGTAGTAGTCATCCTTCAGTCCCAAAGCATCATGGGTTTGCACGTCTAATGGACTGATTCGAGCAGCGTCTTCTGTGGCTGTGCAATCCCAATCCAGGAGTAACAGTCCTTTCCACACTCTGGGCAGCAGTAGACAGATGTTGGTCTGGTATCATGGGCACAGATCTTCCTGAGAGCTCTCTTATCCTCTGCTGTCCTTGTGAAGGTGGTTTCATAAATATTGAAAGCTTCCTTCACTTCCCGTGTCCAGCCAATCTTGTCTGAGGCGAGGGAATACCAGTTGTTCATGCTGATGGAGACAACACTGAGGTCATGCTTGAACATATATTTGTAGTGCAGTTTGGGTAACCATTTCAGTCTCTTTTCAGACTCCAGCTCTCCAAAAAGGAGGTCTTTTGGTATTTATGTGTGAGACATGTCCCAACCAATGCATATATCTCTGTTTCAGGAGAGTGAACATGGAAGTGGTGCCAGTTCCCTCAAGCAATGTGCTGTTGGGGATCTTGTCCTGCCATGAGATACCAAGTGTGTGCCTAAGGCAGTGCATATGGAATACATTGAGCCACTGCTCCTGTTTTGATTGCAGAGTCCATGTTTCACTGGCATACAGTAATGTGCTCAAAACACAGGCTCTGTAAACCTGCACCTTGGTGTGCAGAGTGAGCTCATGCTCTCTTTGTCATCCTGCATTGTGGAGGCTTTTTCCAATGTGCTTGTTGGTCTCACTGTCAAGTGACAAATTGTCAGAGATTGTAGAGCCTAGGTACATTAACTCATGAACAACCTTCAGCTCATAGTCTCTCGCCATGATCGATGGCTCATTGCCCACATTTTGGCTCATAACCTGGGTTTTCTTTGAACTGATCATGAAGCCATATTCTGTACATGCATCTGCAAAGCGAGTCATGAGTGACTGAAGTTCTTGCTAAGAGTGAGCAACAATAGCTGCATCATCAATGAACAGGAATTCTCTTAGATCCTTCCTAAGCACCCTGTTCTTTAATCTAAGTCTCGACAGTTTGAAGAGGTTGCCATCCATTCTGGTTTGGAGAATGATATGGTCTGTAGCAGTTTCAAAAGCAAATTTCAGCAGAACTGGAAAGAAGATACCAAACAATGTTAGAGCCAGTAGACACCTCTGATTTACTCCTCTGAGAATCTCTAAAGGTTTGGATGTGGATCCATCATACATGATGGTCCCCTTCATGCCTTCATGGAAGGCTCTGATAATGCTAAGCAGTATTGGAGGACAGCTGATCTTTTCCAGAACTGCAAACATAGCTTTCCTATTGATGAATTCGAATGACTTAGTCAGATCAATGAAGGCAATATACAGCAGTTTGGTCTGCTTCTTGCACTTTTCTTGTAGTTGCCTAACAGAGAAAACCATGTCTACAGTAGTCTGTCCCTCTCTGTACCCACACTAAGACTCGAGGTAGACTGTCTCTGCAAGAACATGGAGCCTCTTCAGGACAACAAGTACAAACACAAACAGCTTCTTCCATAGTACAGAGAAGGAAGATGCCACAACAGTTGTTACAATCACTTTTGTTAACCTTATTCTTATTGTGGTAAACTACCTTCTCTCCAGCATTAGCAAAGTATTGCATGCAGCTCTGACATTAGGGTATTGCTAGAATATTTAAGGATTTTCTGAGGGAATACCATCTTTACCTGGGGCTTTTCCTGAATAGAGTGCTTTTAATGCATCATTGAGTTCCTCCAAGTTGGGCTTAGCATCGAGTTCAGTCATAGTTGGCAGAGGCTCAATGGCATTCAGGGCGCTCTCCTTAACTATGGTCTATCTGGCATATAGCTGTGAGTAGTATTCCGCCCAACATTCCATCTGCTTGGTTCTGTCCTTCAAGACCTCACCTGTGGTGGACTTAAGTGGGGTGATCTTCCTGTGTGATAGGCTGATGGCTTATTTAATCCCATTGTACCCTCCTCGCATGTTACCAATGTCTGCTGCCTGCTGAATCTTGAAGCAAACCTGCCTGCTGCACTTGACTCCAAGCACACCGGAATGCCAGCAAGTTCTCCTCACTGGACGAGAACCTGTATGCAGCCAGTGTCTCTTCTTCTCAATCAGGTGTCAGCACTTCAGTGTGGGCTTCAAACCAATCGGCACATTTGACTGTCTTCTTCACAAAGATAGATATTACAGCATTATAGATAGCTTCCCATTTCCCATATCTTGCTGGTGTTAGTGTCATCCAGACAGAGCAAAGCCTCTTCAAGTACATGTACTTTTGAAGGGTCATGAATCTTGCCTATGTCAGTGCGTGGCCTCCCTTCCTTTTTAGAGTGAAAGAACCTTTGCATCTGGATGTTCACCTTATGACACATGAGCAAGTGGTCGATATCACAGTCTGCACTGTGGTAACTATGTGTTACCCTGACATGCCTAAACTGCTGCATTTGGTGAGGACAAGATCGTGTTGGTGCCAATGTTATGATCCTGAGTGCCACCATGAAACTTTGTGCTGGGGCTTGACATTGAAGAAGGTGTTGGCTATGCAGAGGTCATATTGGGAACAAAGTTCAAGGAGGTGCTGTCCATTTTCATTCATCTTTCCTGTTTCAAAATGTCCCAGACAAGAGGGCAGCTGTGAGGGTCATTGCCAACTCTGGCATTAAAATCACCAAGAATGAATAATAGTTCATGGAAAGGGACCCCACTGATGGCAGCATGAAGATCATCATAGAATTTGTCCTTGACTTCCTGGGTAGAAGTTAAAGTAGGTGCATAGACGCTGAATATGTTGACCATAGCCACTGGTGTTTATATCTGAAATTTCAGCATTTTCTCATTTCCCATATTTGGTGGTGTGACTGAGCCAATGAGGTTGTTTCTGATTGTCAAACCAACACCATGGTCCTGGTCTCTTCTGGAAGTTTCCCATGCAGAAAATGTAGTCTTTCTTTCTGAGACATCCAATGGATGGCAGACTTGTTTCCTGGAGAGGTACAATGTTCATCTGCCATCTGCTCAACTCGTCGTTAATGACTGCTGTATTATCAGGATCACTGATGTTCTATAGAACCTCTGTAAGGCTTGGAGTCATTGTCCTTATTTTCCATGTGCCTAGCTTAAAGGCTTGTTTATTCTGTTGCTTTTTTCCAAGTGTATGGGTAATGATCCAGCCGTTGGGGGTTCCCTCAGCCCCGCACACCCAGTGCAGCAAGTGGACTGTGGCGAGGCAGCATCTATTTGGCTGGCAGCTGCCCAGCTTAAGCCAGGCGGTAACTGTCTAATAAGACCAAAGGATCTCTCCTGCCATCAGAAGCAGCCCCTGGTGCCTCACTCTAATCCAGTTGACTGCATTGGCTTATTACCACTGCTACTTCCAGTGCTGTGTCACCAATCACAGAGTAAAACTGGAGTGTCCTCCTGTCCAGGGTGCAGGCCTGGGCAAGTGAATTTGAGAAAACAGCTATTTACTCATATCTGCAGGTAGAACCTCTGTAGATAATTCTTGATATCTATTTCCATAATATCAATAAATGTTATGATGATACTAGAGATCCAAAGTCTGCAACAACTTTCAGTTTGTAATTTTTAATTTATGTTCTTTATACAAGCATATTATTTAGCTAAATGATATTAATGCATATTAACTCTTCTCCATATCCTGAACTTAACTTTACCATTAACTCACAGCAACTATGGCAAGTGAAACAAAGCTACTAAAATCTTTGCATATATTATACATATGTTTCATTGTCATTGCTGTTGGAAGATGATTAAATGGTGTTTCTAAGACTGCACATATCCCACCATGCATGGTGTTTCTAAGACTGCACATATCCCAGCATGCATGGTGTTTCTAAGACTGCACATATCCCAGCATGCATGGTGTTTCTAAGACTGCACATATCCCAGCATGCATGGTGTTTCTAAGACTGCACATATCCCAGCATGCATGGTGTTTCTAAGACTGCACATATCCCAGCATGCATGGTGTTTCTAAGCTAGAGCCTGCCAAGTGCATGATACTTGAAGTCTTATTATTGTTTCTGTTGAGCTGCCATGTTGCTTTGAACAAAAATGATCACTTTGATTAAACTGATGGTGTATCCTGACATTTCTAACACTACTAATGAAAATAACCGGGTAACCAAAGGTGCATACTCAGACATGATGCCAGAGCAGAGGTATTCTGGATGAGCGAAACCAGAAAAAACATCTTATTGATTGTAAAACTGCACCACACTACCTTAACTGAATTTGCAAGCTCAGAGTTCGATATTTTACCAATAAAAAAGCTGTTTTAACTCAAAAAATCCACATTTTGCCAAATTTAAATGTCAACTCAGAAAAAAATGAATTTCTTCGCTACTGATGAATTTTAACTCATCAGAGATGTTTGATTAGCCTTGTGGAAACACAGGTACTTATGATTGTGTATGATGAATTTGTGGGTTTAATGGTACAAAAGATTAACAAATAAGAGATAGAATTGTGATTTCTCTGACTAATGTAGTATTGTCTCAAAATTATATAGCTTGAAGTTAAATCTAACTTTAGAAAAGGCAATACAAATCTGCAGTGAGGTGGAATTATTTAAAAACAAAGTGCTCATTTAAACATGGCAAATGATATGTGTGTGTGAAGCAAAATACAGATTTAAAAAGAGGCTTAATTCTAGTCAAACTAAATAAACTAAAGCATGAGAAGCAGAGAAAGAGTGCAAGCCTGGAAAATGCATGATCAAAAACCATCTCCAAAACTACCTTTTGCTAACATTAGAAGAATATTTTTTTGTAGAGGGAAAAGCTCCCCTACACCCTCCATGTGGGGGCCCCTCTCCATATATTTCAGCAAAAGCAGTTTCAACAAACAGTACATTTTCTTTTTTTAGTTTTAGCCAAAACTACTTTTAACAACTTGACATACTCCCTAATCGGTGAAAGGAGTGTGCTGTACATGTGAGAAGGTGTAAGGGATGTAATGACTGAGACAAGTATTTTACTGTTGTTTGTAAAACAAAGCTAATTGAAGAGATTGTTTCTGAGAATGAAGGTAAAAATAATGCACAAAAACACATTTTCTTGGCTCAGTCACTTCTGAGTCTGATGTTAAAGCAGACTAACTAGTTAAGATTGCTATTCATGGAGCTTAGCTCCAGTGTTTACACTGATACAAGGGCTGATGCTACTGTGATATCACTTGCTGCATATAAATATTTCTCTGAGCATCTGCAGTTGCATGATGCAGACTGAAATTCGTAGCTTAGCAGGCAAGCCCAAGTGCCTTGGTAAATTTCTAGCCAAGCCATGTCTGTGTGGAAGGGGCACAAGTCTGAGTTTTGAGTGTATATGCTGGATGGTCCACACATAAGTAATCTGCTCAGCAGAGCTGTGGCATGCAAATTGGACTTAATTGCCAGAATCAATAGTCAGTGTAGACATATTTGGTGAAGTTGGCCTGCTTAATTATGAAGCAAAAAAGATTAAGCTACAATTGAATGCTGTTTCCTATTCCTTGACCATACTCAGCAGGGTGACATTTTCTAGGATGTCTAAAGTACAGGAAGAACTTAATAGAATACAAAGCCTTGACATTATTAAGCATTAACCCGAAACATCTCAGGACTGATCAGTGAACACAGCTGAAAAATATGAATGGCCAAGCATGACTTTAAGATGATTTTAAAAATCTCAGTGGTTCAGTATGAGTATGTGTTGATTTAAAAAAAGATCAGTGATACTGTTGTGTATGAAAGGTTCATTCTGCCTACACTAGAAGTTATTGCACTAAAGCTTGTTAATGCAAAAATGTTTTGTATGCTAGATGCTTCCATTGGACTCTGTCAAATATCTTTATATAAAGAAAGTCAGACGCTGACATCTTTCATTCCCCTGTGATTATGTTCTGACTTAAATGTTTGCAGTTTGGTATAACCTCAGCACCTGAAATCTTTCAGCATGAAATGACTAATTTTCTCAGAAATCTGTATGGTGATGTTGTTATGGATGATATCATGTTTTTAGATGTAGAGACATGAATGCATGATTAGAGGTTAGAGGCAGCACCTCAGACTATTAAAGATTCTGGTTTAAAGCTAAAGTAAGAGAAATGCTGTTTTAGTAAGACACAGCTCCAGTACTTTAGGCATAGCAAGTAATGTCACAGCAATTGCTGCGCTGCAAAAATCCATCCTGTGTGACTGAGTTAGGACAAGCCCTAGACATGATTAACTACATGGGCAGCTTTATATGAGACTCGTCAAGAGTGCTTTAGTTCTTTAACAGACTTGTTAATACAAATTCATGGACATGTACAGTAAAAGAACCAAGTAATGTTAAAGAAATGTTCCAGTCTTGGCATACTGTGATGTCATTAAACTAATATTAGTGAATGGAGATGCTAGTATTCATGGCCTAGGTGAAGCATTACTCCAAATGGATAAACAAGTATTACATCTCGTTGCCTATTGCTGTACAATGCTAACTGATGCTGAACAGATATATTCACAAATCAAAAAAAGACTGTTTTGCAAGTGAGTTTACTTGCGAAAAATTCTCCAAATTAGGGCTCGAGAGTTTCCACATTCAGACTGACCATAAGCCATTGGTTCCACCCATCAAGTCAGAAGACCAAGACAAGTACGACCAAGTTGCCAAAGACTGTTAATGAGACTAAGAAAGTACAATGCTAGAGCAATCTATGTGTCTGAAAAACAACCAGTTAGATATGTTATCCAGAAATCCTATAAGTCATCAACCATTATCTAATACTGAACAAGACATTGCCACCTATGTGCAGAGCATTCTGATGATTAGACTAGTGATTACAAAAAGACTAACCAAGATCAATTAAGCTGCTCAAAAAGATTTTGAGTTGCAAGCTGTAATCAAGCATATGCAAAATGGATGGCCAAATTGCTGGACATGAACCAAATAGCTCTCACGTAAATACTATGCAGTTAGAGAATGGTTATCATAGCATGATGACTTTTTGTTATATTAAGACAGAATTGTACTACACTCATCATAGTTATCAGCAGTGCTATGTCAGATATACAGTGATTGGGGTCTTACCAAATATTGAAAAAGAACCAAAATGTCAGTATGGTGGCAAAACATCAATCAATGTGTCATAGATCTGGTGTGCAAGTGTCAGTTCTGCATTGCATTGTGCAAAAATCAATTGCAGAGATATGAGCCACTTATGAGAATACCCTTACCTCAAAGTCCAAGGCAAGAGATAGCTGCTGACTTATGATGTAAGTTTAAAGGTAAATGTTTTTTGTAATTGTAGACTGTTACTCTTGTGACATAGAGAGAATTCATTTATCAACCACAACTAGCCAACAAATAATATCCAGATGATTCAAAACTCTTCTCAAGGTATCATCTACCACTTGAACTGGTTACAGACAATGGCACACAGTTTATGTCAGGTAAATTACTTCAGTTTGTTGCTCTGTATGTTTTCACCAACAATACATCAAGTTCTTACTATCTGCAATCAAATGATGAAGAGGAAGAGCAATGCAAACTGCTAAAAAGATAAGATAAGATGAGGCAAACATATCCTCACAGTGCTCTCATGGTATATCAAAATACTCTATACATTACCACTGGAGTAAGCCCTTCACATATTAATGCATGGAAAATAAATATGAACTGATATGTCAATGTTATAATCAAAACATGAGACTAAAGAGACTGTTTAATACAGTCAAACAAAATGTTAAAAAAGCCATCGCTTCATACAAAACCGACATCATTCTGCACAATCACTCCTTATCCTTCAACCAATTCAAGCTGTCCACCTGAAGTTCGAGGAAGAGAAAAAGTGGGTGTCAACAGATGTTGCAGTGCAGAAAACTACTGAACCACATTCGAACGTGATGCAAACAAAAGATGGTACCATGATTAGACAAAAGAGAAGGCATATTCTGATGACCATCAGCCTGGATGCATTGTTCCAGGCAGAGAACCAAATAAGCCAGTTTGAGCTGAGAATAGCCAGATCAATGTTCATAATGATATACCGATATTGAAACAAGATCTATCTCAAGTGAACATTCGAGGCATGGGCGGAAGCTAGAGTTCAGCTATTCACACTGGCAGGCTCAGACCATGTATTTTTCAAACAATGCAATCCAGTGTGACTGTTCCTGCTAATTGTGTTTTGTCTAGTGACTTGGTATAATAGCCTTTTTCAAGGTTTTCTTCTGCAGGTGCTCATTACATTTACAGTTCCAGGTCTGGCAGTATTCAAATGACCAGGAGTGATCCAGAAGTCAGTATACCATATTCCTTCAGGTGTTGAGTCATGGGGATAGTGAGGTAATTTTGCAAATTCTTGCTAATGCTGCTTACCCTAATGTTTTCTAAATAATTGTTTTGCTCTTATGTATTAACCATATGCTTTTGCAGAAGTAATACAAAACATCGAATGTATGGAACACTGCTTGTGCATCACTGTACTTTATCATTTTTGATAAAAAATTGATTTTTCTCTTAAGGGAAAGATGTAATGATAAGTAAAATAAAGTTGTTAAAATGTTTGTGTATACTACACAAGTAATATAGCCATTGCCATTTTAAGACAGTTATATGGTTTTCCTTTTTAAGTCTGTGTATATCCCTTAATGAATTGGATTTCTAAGCTAGAATCAGTTGAGTGTGAGATGCTTGAAGTTGTAACTATGATTCTGTTAAGCTGCCATGTTGATTAAACTGATGATGTATCCTGAAGATAACTGGGTAACCACAATTTCACACTCTGATAGACACCTTAAACATCCATGTCACCCATGTCCGAAATGTTTCTGTTATAATATACTGCTAGTCCTTAATATTTTCATTTAAACTCTGCAAAATATACTCATGTATTTTAATACATTATCAGCCCTGTAAAAAATGTTTTTTTTGCACCATAATTTTCTCAACTGTTTCTGTATTTCTTTACCTTCCTACCCTCCTCCATTACATATCTATTATTTAGCCACTAGGACACTCATAATGTTCTTTAGTATGTATTTAAATGGCACATCTTGAACCAATTAAATCAAGTATACACTCAAAATAGTTTTGAATTAAAGTTTATAATTTAATAATTTGTGAGTATGTTTCCTGAGTGTTTATTTCTGGCTTGCATTATAGTGTAGAAGTTAGCACCATCACCTTACTGTGCATAATTCTCCAATTAAATTCATGTCCTGGGTGTCTTCTGTATGTGGTTTGCAAGTGCTCTTTGTGTACACTTAAGTTTCTTTTTTACTTAGGCAGGCTTAGCTACCACTAACTTAGCTCTGTCCTTCACAGGGCCTCTATTTTTAGGTTTGCCCTGATGTGTTCCTTTGCTGGGTAAGTTCTATAACTCCAAATGGAAATTGCCTCATACCTATCAGAGGATTTGGTGTCCTATGGAAAGGGAGAAGAGTGGACAAGTGAAGGCTTCTATACTGTGACTGATTATAGTGAGTTGGTTTGGCCATACTCCTGTAATGATATGCTGGCTTGTGACCCATTGGTGTGGGTTATTGCCATGGGGTGCTGCTAGGAAAGCACCTGCTGCTGTGGTAATGTACACCCTGCTAAACACCCCCCAAATGCTTTGCCTGACAATTCCTGCTCTTTTGTGCTTCTAATCTTCATTGGGAGCAGGCAATGATGTGCCTGTCAGCATGTCTTCCTTTTTCCCTCTCCCCTGAAAAGATGAACAGACCCAGTCTCATCATTCCTGTCTCTGTACTACATCAGTGCCTTGCATAAACTTGCTGTTGATCAAAGCCGAGTCACCTTAGTCGCAGTCAAGGTTTCAGCCTTCTATGCCACTGGGCCAGTAGCATTAAGTCAGGTTCTTGGTAGGACTCTGGTTTCTTCTCACATCTCAGAGACATGCTAGTAGGTGAGTTGGTGATTCTTTGAATTGCCTGAAAACGTGTGTGTGTGTGTGTGTGTGTGTGTGTGTGTGTGTGTGTGTGTGTGTGTGTGTGTGTGTGTGTGTGTGTGTGTGCATGTGTGTGAGAGTGAGTGTATGTAGAGTGTGTTGATAGACTGGCACCCTGCCAAGGAGAGATTTCATGTGTTATATTTGCAGCTTTCAAGGATTACCTGCACTTTCCCTGTGACGCTGAATAGGATACAGTGGATATGCATCAGAATGAAAGAATGGTTATGTCATGCTTTGAACAGAATATATGATGTAGTTACAGTTACTGCTGTTAACAAATTTGTTAATAATCATAACTTAAGTACAATAACATACCATGGTAATGAATGACTGTATGCTGCCTTTTTAAATGCTTAGTCATAATTTCTTTGTATTTGTTGTCCAGACCAGTTTCACTGTAACATTTCCCTAAACCAGCAAGATAATATTTTTTTAAATCCTAGATGGTCTCCATTTTCTTGCACTGGTAATGCAAAGCAAGCATTCTGTTTTGCATATTGTAAGTGACTTATACCATACCTATAACAGCATGCTGAAAATATGTATCTTTAGCACCTTAAGTCAAAAATTCTCAAGATGCAACTGTTTACTATCAAAAACCAAGAATAATATTTCTTTGTTTATTATAACAAAAAAAAAAAAGTCAAAAATGAAAATTTTTTAACATCTAAATTTCGAACATCCCTTTCTCTGATGTCTGTATTCAATGTTATTCGAAATAGCAGAAGGTGACATCAGATACCCAGGCTATTCAGTTTAATGTGCTATGAGAATTTTACTTTGTAGCACAAGATTTTACTTTTTTGCAGGGGGCAAGCCGCCCTGCACCCCCCCATGTGGGAGCAATGGCCTCCCAATCCCCCTGCAAATTATATATACCAAGTCCGAGATCACACTAGAGTGTGAAAAAGGGTAAATTCCCCAATTGTCACTATACAGTGATCTCCATTCACAATGCCAAATTCATAATAATGAATCATGCTTTAATTTTGTTATTATGAGTTCGTAGTGTTCCAGTTCGGCATTGTGTAACTTTGAAACTGGACTTTCCTCTAAATGACGTTTGATCAATTAGATTTCCAGCTTATGATGGTAAACCAGATGCAACAATTATATAAAATTCATGAATGTATATTGTAGTTGTTATACTGTAATCTTTTTATCACTAACGTAGAATGAATTGAAAAAGGTAATCTGATACTAGTTGCTATATAATTGATGAGGACAATAAACACTGTATATACTTTTAGTTGAATGGTAAGATTGTTATGAAATGTTTGCCCAAAATATGTCAATCTCATAAGAAAACGAGTGATAAAGATATGTTGACAGGTAATACCGGAAAATATAACAGGAGAATACTTTCTGGCTGACTGAGTCAAAGCTTGTTTTTGTCTTATTCCAAGTACTTCATTTTATTAAGACTAAGAGTTCATATACTATATAAAGTTGTTTCCATCATAGGCTCAAAGCTCAAAAGTGGGATTCCATGTTATTGCAAATATGGAGATTTTATTTGCCCCTTTCCCTAAGGTGAAGAAACCTTAAAGGTAGAATATTTAGATGAAGAGATGTAGGGGCAAAGCTCCCACATGGGAAATGCAAGGGTCACACCCCCTGTAAAAAATGTCTAAAATCCTCCTTTTTGTATTTACAGTGATTCAGGCATCATACTTGTTAAAGGGAGACCTGTAAAAGGTATTGTGATTAGTTAATCTCCTATAATACCCTTTTTACGTGCTGTTAACTCCAAGTTTTACATAAATGAATAAGCTCACTACAAAAACTGGATTCAGCAACTTGTACTTTCATACAGACCTGTCCAGTCAGGATCTATTTAGTGTTCAGGTATGTTATATATAAAACCCAATTCATTGAAACTACATTGTGTTACTTATCAAATATGGGTAACTGTACAAAGAAGAAATTTCATCTTTCTCCAGCTGATCTTGAAGATAGTCTCTTTAGAGATGCAGGGGTGTGGAGGTGCTGGGTAATTTATAATTCTGAAAAAATGTTTTTGTGTTTATTTCTCATATTTTGATGTACAGAATTTTATGATGCTAGACTGTGTTACTGAGTGAAACAGACCAATAGTTTGGGTAAAGAAGTTTCTCATGTACCCCCTGTTGTATGATCTTGTGGTTAGTATATTTAGGAATGTGAGGATATGGAGAGACAGGGGTGCTTGGCTCTTTGTGAAAATGTTGGCTTACACTTTTTATAATATATTTTTTTAACGAGATGAGGATTGATGGCTTTGATGTGACAGTACTGTGCACTGATGACTATTTCACTGATCTACTAATATAGACCCTGTCAGCCAAACAATTTTGTTGGCTTCCATATCACACTAGGAATGTTGATGAAACTAATCTAGATCCAAAGGGATATAATAATTCTATGTGCTGAAGAGCAGGTAAGAGCAAACTCCAGATCAACAGGGCCTGAAAGTGAAGCTCTGAAGCTTGTTGTACCCTTTTACAGAGTGGACAGTATATTAAATGAAAGCGTCATATGTGGCAACAGGACCATATAAATCTGTATTTGCTAAATGTTGCCAATAAAAAATCCAATCAAAATTCAGGAGCAAAAATAAGACTTGAGTTGTTGCTATATGGTCTTTCCAATCCTAATATCCTTTAGAAACTCTGCAGAGAATATCCAGTTGCTTTGATGATTTACTGCTCCTCAGTCCCACCATGGTTCAAAGTTATGCTTAAGAAAGGAATCCAACCTGTCTCATGGTGCCCGTGTCACAATGCAAGAAAACTGGTCAGAACTAGCAAGCAGTGCATTCCCACTCATACACTCACATCTGACCGATGGCTGTTATGCCAGTAAAAAACACATGCTGTACTTTGCATGTGCTCCACACTGACTGCTCACCAGCTGTGTGGCTGCAGTGATATGATAGGATTATGCACATTATCACCTCTCCATTATGCTCTGCAGAATGGCTTATCAGCTTGTTAACAGTACACAACCATAATCTTGCGCGCTAATATTTATACCTGGCAGCCTGGTGGTGGGTTGATAATGAAGTCCATCTAGGTGGTATAGTAAGTATCAGGGCTTGTTTGTTTTAGAGCCATTGTTTTTGTCCCCATGCTTACTGACCAAGGTTTTTTCTTGCTTTGGAGGAGCATCATCCAGGCAGCCATAGAGGTTGCTTGTACCATTCCAGGTATCCTAACAATGGGGTCACCTTTCCTTAACTCTCTAGTCTCTCCTCTTGAGTGGAGGACATGTGATCCACATCACATCAGAGGCTACTATGCTTCCTCATGTGCACCTGTTAAAGATGTCTAGTGAATTCATGGGTCTGTGAGACAATCACATACCTCAGGGCCACCCTCAAGAATTGTTACGCCTCCACTGAGGGTTTACTGCATAGAACAGCCATATATCATCACCCCTTCCTCCAGGGATAGGCACACCCATCCTCTTCATGCCAGCTACAACAGATAATCAAGCTGTTAATTGAACACAGGTCACCTGGGTCAAAGCCAGGGTAGGGTTTAACTCTCTATGACAGTGGAGCTGGGAAACAGACAGTGTTTTGTGTATAATTATTAATAGGGGCCAAGGAGTTATCCGAATGTCCTAGGGCATTTTTTTATTATTGTTAACAGGGATCCAGCTTAATTGGTGTACAGCTAGAATAGTGAATACCATTATCTAGCAAATGGTTGGTGGAAGATTTAACAAGGGATGCAGCACATTTTTACCAGTGTCATAGTCTTTTATGAGACATATGTGAAACACCATCCCCAACCCTTCATGTGGTCAGATCTTGCTGATAGAAATGTACTTTGCAGTAAGGTTTCTGAATGTTTGCATGAGTAATATGACATTATATACCTGTCAAAAGCCACAGTGACAGCCACATATCTGCTTTGTGTTGTGTTCCATGCAAAATCCTGCCATTGTGTATTTTTCTGGCATACAGTGCAATGCTTCCTGACTTGAGTTTGACAGATTATTTAATCTCTGCAAAGCAGTCTCACATTTCATTTTTGATGATAATGCCAGCAGTTTCAGTTATAATTGCAAATCTGAAGGTGAGTGGATTTGATTTATTGCAAGCTGCATGATCAAAGTAAATGCTATTCTGAAGTACATGACTACAAATGTTAACGTGTAACAGCAAAGCATAATACAAATCAGAAACCAGAGTGGTTATTTTCAATAATTACGAAAGAATGAATAAACTAGTATTATTTTCCAAACTGTGAAGATTGATATGCTTTGTTTTACATAAATAAATCACATTTATATATATATATATATATATATATATATATATATATATAGAGTAAGCGAAAAGAAATTGAGACATTTTTGATATGTGAGTGATAACACTTTAAAAGAAATCCAACACAATAAATTCTGGGTCCCTATTAAAACCACAAAAGTTTGAAAAATCGACTGGCTAAAAAGCCAAATATTCAGTTACTTGAAATCGGTTTTATGGGGGGATACCAACTCCATGTTCGCACTACAGCGTGGAAAGGGCAAATTTTCCGATCTTCACTGTACTGTGATCTCAGAAAAACTATCTCGAGTAGCTGAATATTTGGCTTTTCAGCTGTTCAATTTTTTAAACTTTCATGGTTCTAAAAGGGACCCTAAATTCTATGCTGAAATTCTGAAAATATTCTTCCTGGATAAACTCGACTGCACAACATTTAAGATTTTTAAGCTGACATTTATTAATTGAACCCAGATCCATAGTAAGCAAATCATGTAGAAGATCACAGTACAAACAGAAGTAGAACAGAGTACTGGGTAAAAATTATTTTGCTTTCACAAGGCCAGTTTTTAAAATCCTTTCATGGAGTAGAAGTCTTACACAAAACTATAGTTTACTTTCTTCATGCCAAGTGTCTGACAGCATTGGAACTCCCAGATGCCACTTACCCATAAGGTTTAGCTTTCCCATGTTTTCAATTTACTAAAATTAGCATATGCTCTACTAGTCAATATGCATGTTTATTTGCTGGCCACAGTAATTCAGGCTTGCATTTACCACTAACTAAACTAACAAATGAAAAATAATATATGTCAGAGTTTCCTATCTGCACATCACATGATCAACAACAAAATGAACTAGTGACCTATTCTGACATTCATAAACTCATTATCAAAGACAGAAGTAGCTTAAAAACTGGGAGATTAACATGCTGTTATTAGCAGAAAAACATCAGTGTTATCCAGTACCCTAACCTTCACCTTTGTTAAACTAATATTAAAAGTATTATTTCTGTCCTGACCTCAGGGCTTACCATGTCCTTTGTTGACTATTTTCTTCTCCATGCTACATGGCCAGCACTACCAAGTTTTATCTCATTCCTGGACTGGTAATCTCTCCATCGGCGAACTGAATATTGGTGTGTCACATAGGGATCTGCCTTGCATTGGGTGTAAGTCAGAGACCTGATGACATATTCAGACAGTGGCTGCAACAGCATTTTTGATCTGCATACTCTGTTTTGTATACACAGGATGGTGCAGGCAATGGTAAGAATGTGCACATTCCCACGAAAGCATCTTGTGCGTGCTCCATATTGCACAGTAGAGACTGGGCTTGTCCTTACCTTCTTTGGGACTCTGGCATTTCACACCTTGTCTGATACCCTTTGCATAGGAGAAGACATCCACTGCCTCCAAAGTCTGTATGAACCAATGAACCTGTATCTCACATCCTGACTACATTGGATTTCTCTGAAGTTGAATTATGTATGGTATATAAAAGTTTAGCATTTGTGCTGTCTTCAGCAATACACAAGACTGATTTTTTTTACTCCAAGCAGTTTTCAATTAAAAATGATTTTTGTCAGATAAAGACAGCGAGGAAATTATGATAATATTAATAATAATAATACTACTGAATGTGTTAACTATTTAATGAGCAATATATTTACACAAACAGATTCTTGAGTTAGATGACATATTTCTTTTCATTCCAAGTCCATTTTTGTGGTTACAGTTCATAATACTGCAATCATTGTATATGAAAAATGTCTGTACATATTGCTAAATCATGAACATCTTTAACAGTTACTAATTTGTTGATTTTACATGGTCAACTATATTTACAATTGAAAGCTCAAACAACATTACTCAACTTGCTGACTACATTATGACCCATGGGGTCTTGCTGACAAAGCCAAGTATGATGATACATTAAAAGGGTTAAAATCTCTAACACATTTATAATTTAAAAATGTATGAGTAGTTAATAGTGTTGATGTATGAATAAATGAGATAAGCTGCATACACATTGACGTATTATATACAGTCCAACAGATTAAAACATACATATTGACTAGTAGAGCATATGCTAGTTTTAGTAATTGGAAAAGAAGCTTTCTTCTGCACACTCCTTGAGGTAGGGAGGAGGACTTTCTCCCCACACCCTGAACCTTAATATACTTTATGCCAAAGCTGCAGCACCTCAGAAATAAAGGCAATACATTGTTTTCAGTAAAAGCAATAATTCCCTTTTCTGAAAAGTGGAGCAACCTTGTATTTAAGTTCAGTCAGTGTGGGGGGCTGAATCCCACAACATGGGCAGTGCAGGGAGAGTACAGTCCTCTGCAAAATCATATATTTAAACACACACACACAAACACACACCCACACACCCACACACACACACACACACACACACACACACACACACACACACACGCACACTCATCTTGATTCAGCAATTTCCATCCATAAACTGCAAACTGAAGTTGTACATCTACAGATCACCTGGAAAATCATGATTTTGCATTCCTTCCTTCATTTGTACTGACAGTCGGAATACATATAGTTGCTATACATTGTATTTAACTCCTGAAATGACAAACTATAGTAGTAGTGTTGGTGTTTGTGGTTAAGGCTGTTTTTTCAGTATGTGCAGTCAAGGAATTGGCTATGTGAGAAGGTGATAATCAACCATCTCACTCATTAACCACTAAGAGGATATGAACTGACATGTATTTGAAAAATGCATATTAACTGAAATGAGTGACTTGTTAGAAAATTCTGAAAACAGAAATTTAAATTTTATTGGTGTAGAAAGTAATGCATTAACTGATTTTCAGAATTGTAGGAATAATATGTTTAAAAAAGCTGATGAAGACAACTGGATTGTAGTTTTAAAAATGGAATATGATAGTTCAGAATTTAGCAGATGTACCCTGAGGGTTATAAAGGCCTGCAGCACTGTGAATCCTTAACTCCGAAGATTTCCTAAGTGTAATAAGTTTGAGTGAGTCAAAGACCACTTACCCTCTGGTCCAGCATGCAGGCACCAAACATAGCACACAAAGTGTCTTGTTTGAGAAGCAGCATACAAATATGGCAGTCTGGGAGAGTGCCAAATAAGATTAGCCATATGTTTTTTCTGGAAATGGTGGTGACACTAGAATAGCATCACAGAGTAATTCAGGAAACTGGTCTGCTGAGTTATTTTGGATGAGAAAATTGTCCACACCATCTTTGGACAGCATTAACCACTGTGCTCCTATGGAATGGATCACAGTCCATAGAATGACTACAGGTCACTACTGCAGTCTGTGTGGGAGTGTGTCTGTATGTCTGTAGAGGAATGAATGCAGCTGCATGGTTGTGTATATGGGTGTATGTGAGTGTCTGTGTGTTTCTGAGTGTGTGAGGGAGTGCTTTCAAGTGTATAAGTGTGTCTGTATGAGTGTAGATTGTATGCTGCTGCCTGGATATGAAAGTCTGCTTGTTTCTGTGAGAATGTGTGTATGTGTGTGTGTATGTGTTTTGTTTGTATGTGAGTATGCATATATGTATGCATGGATGCCTGTAGATGCATGTCTATGTGTGTTTGTCTTTGTGTGAATGTGTTGGAAGCTGCTTCTATGCAGCCATGATGCATGACTAGTTAGAGGAATACTAGTATTGGCAGGTCTGGCAGCATATGGTAATTACCACTGATGGGGTATTTCTTGGAGTGGCTTTACTGTATTTTTAAACTGGATTTTCTCATTTTCACACCAGCTGGCAGTCCCACATTAGCGGATTAATGCAGATGGTAACAATTTCTCTGAATTGCCGGTAGAGAAACTTACAAGAAGTTGCCCAAGGATCCTATTAATATTTTCAAAGCATAAATAACATCCCTTTTGAATGATGGAGTGGAGAAGAGATATCTCACTTAGGAAAGAGTATTATTTTCTGTTAGAAAATGCCCTGTTAATCTTTCCTTTCTTACATGCATTGACAAATATTCATAAATATGTGTTATATCTTCTTGAACAATTAATCATGTCTAGCAGGAATTCTAAAGTGAAAAAAAAAGAGAATTCATTGATCTTTTTCAAGGCAGCTCTTTTATTAAAAAGATCAAGTGTTTTACAAGATAGTAACGACTTTTTGAATAAAATCAAGCACATTATCTGTTTTTAATATTTTATTTTCCTATGATTAGATACCAAATTACTTTAAATTCACTTAGACATGAGTTTGGTTTATGTCTCTCTAAACATTTATCTGAAGGTGAATTATCATTCTTTGTAGATTTTGAGTTTGTTTTACTATGAATAGAATTTGTACTTAATATATATTTTTTTTAATTTTCTTGGAACTATAATCAAGTGCACCTTAGTGTAGCATGGATTACAAAGCTTTGAGTTTTATAAGATGTATTGTATCATTTTTTAATCATATAGTTATTTAGCTATGATACAAATGGTTTTGTATGTGGAAGAAAGTAAAAGGAATCCAAGGCTGAACTGGGCAATGGATTACTTTCAACATGTTTGGGCTTTATTTTTATTTTAAAGGTAGTTAAAAGTAAATCTAGTTTAATGATCTTACTCTCATGGCAGAGATTTGTACAAAATGTTCATAGATTAATATATAAGAATTAGGCTAGCTGCCCTTGTAGGCTATTTTTAAGCCTATCTAATTTCCCTTCAAAAGTGAGAATTAAACCCTGTACCTTGTGTCTTTGAAGTAAATACCATAGCCATTACAGTAGCCCCAACCCCATGTTTGTGAAACCTACTTCAAAGCCTTCTGACATTCTTGAGGTAGTGTCCACCCCAAAAGCTTTATGGTTTTGTCTTGTTTCACAGTTCTTTAGATATCACAAAAATGTGGCACATGAATAGACAACTTATGTCAGGCTGAAGAACTGAAAACCATTTTTATTCATGGACTTTAGAATCCTGCAACCCTAGACATTGTTGTAGTTAAAGTTCCTTTGCTGAAAAGGATTGCTTTACTTTTGAACAGTGTAAGTTTAATTTGGATATTTATTTTAATAAGATTAACTTCATGGTATAATGGTTGGGCAAGCAGGATACAGTGTGTTATTTTTAAGAACTGGATGGCTTTAGTTCGTGACAAAAAAGTTACACAAACATTTGGCACGAAATGTCATGTTGCATTCATATGAACCAGCCATGTTAAAGTTGTGCTGGTACGTGGCATGTTCTCTTTTAATTTATTCACAATTTCCCATTTAACTTCTTTTCTATTTGGAATTTGCTGGAATTGTATGGAATTCAGATATTTAATAACGTTATTATGTTTTGTTTTGTGAATATACCAAAAGAGGAAATGCATATTCTGATATGTTTACCTGAAGAAACATTAAAATAAATTTAAGAAATAATGTTTCATATATTTAATTACAACCTGGTACCAAAGATCAAAGAATTTTAAATTTTAAGTTAACTGCTTCTTCTATATGGTTTTATTTATTAAGTTTTGCTTTTAATTATTTTTTCTTACCATCTATCTCCAACCATCTGAATTCTGGTTGCTGTTGAAGAGCACTGTTGCTGAGGTGGGAAGCCCTCACAATATTGCTTGTCCAGTGGGCTGATTTTTCTTGTTTGCAGCATCACTATAGCTTCTAGCATGATGCTGCTTTACCAGGTCCAGAGAGCCTGCCATTCCCTCATATTTAAATACACTGCTCAGAATGTCCAGTGTTTTCTATTTACTAATTTTATTAATTTTACTTATTTTTGTTTGCTGACTGAGAGGTCCAGATGGGCATAGCCTATTTATGGTACAAATCTAAGGAGAAAAATCCAGACAGTATTACAAAATGTTGAAGTTAAGAAATTAAATGAAACTTTGTAGGTTTAATAAAATGGAATGCAGTAGTGAAGTAGCAAAGAATACAAACAACACAAGAATAGGGTTGATAACATCAGCCAGAGTAGTGGTATACAGTGTAAACAGGTGATACACAATATAACTTGGATAAATAATGCTCTGCTTATAAACTCCACAACATAAACGCTAAACTATGCTATTAATCTTGAGAAAAATATGCAAAATGAAAGCATAGTAATATTAGTAGCTAAACAGGTAGTCTTCAAGAAAAATGTATAATCATCATGTAAAGGTAATTGAGAAGATGTCTGGATATAGAGTGTGGAATAATGAATGGTGAGGGAAGGTGGATAACATATGAGTAAGAAGGAGGAGACAGCAAAAACCAAGGGCAGAAAGATAGGTAAGGAAATGTAGTCAAGGGATAAGGAGAGAGAGAGAGAGAGAGAGAGAGGAGGGGAGTGGAAGGTATCAGAAAAGGAGGAAAGAGAAAAAGCAGTGGAAATGTTAATTTTATTTATTTATGTGTCCTTTCTTGACCAGGTAAGTGTTATTTATTAGGCTAGTAGCCTCTTTTCAGTGGAGACCAGAGGTGATATTAATACTACTTGAGGAAATTTGGCCAGAACATTGTGGAACTTCTCGTACTCTTTTCAGTAGGTGCTGTGGGAACTTTTACATCCACCTGAGCTACCACCAACTCAGACAGATGGGACTTCATTTTAATGTCTCATCTGAAATATGATACACTCGCAATATACTGCACTGCAGTGTCAGCAGTCCTTCTACCTGGTGTGAGGATAGAACATCCAGCCTTCTGCACCAAAGGTGAGTGTGCTACCTGTTGTGCCACTGATACTGACATCTCAGTTGTATTAGTTAGGAAACAGAAAAAAATAAGCAAAGAATGCAGAGAGGCTAGGCAAATCAGATAATACCACAAATGCAAGAACATCAAGCCTCAAAGTAAGCTCTACTAATTTGCTTGTAATTTTGTATAGTGGCTGGCTGGCTGATATACTTCAGCAATTAGCTGCATAGACACTTAAGTTTATTAATGAATGCTTTTATTTGTATTAAAAAAGGAGTTGAAAAACTGCATACTCTTGGATAAAGTTGACCAAGACAGAATGCTGATTAAACAGTGGCATTTGGTGGAAAGTAATCTGCATGCCACTTTAATTGTCTTTGGATAAGGAGATCTGAGAATTCCAGCCACATCAGGGAGGTGAGTGGAAGACTAGGGTGTACAAACAGGAATGCCAACAACAAAATGATAAGTCCTGCTATACATCTGTTACAATCTTTGATTGGTTGTAGAGAGAAGATTTAGGAGTACAAAAAAGCTGTGTCAAGGCAGGAAGGTAGCTTAGTATGAAGATATTTGGATAGTAACATTATCCACAAGTGCCCTGTTTCTACCGCATCTCAAAATTTTGATTGATTTTTGTGATGCCAAACTTAGTATGTCAGTAGATTTTAGCCCACCATTAGTAATTAGGTCAAGAAGCTTAGTGAAGTTGAAAGAGTGAATGGGTGTATTTCTGAAATGTAACTACTAGGGCCAGGTTTGCCTTCTATTGCTATTTCTGCCTTCATGGGGTTTGTGAGGGTTTTGGCCTCCTATTATGACCACACTATAGAGAAGGATACAGCTGAAGTAACTAGATTGTGTGAGGAAACCAAGATATTTGAAGGCTTACCATTGTATGATATATGCCTTAACAAACTTAGTAAAGACCTCCTTAATCTTGAAAAGCAGCTTAAGGCAAAGAAACGCAACAATTCCAGATAGACCTAGCTAATTATGATAGGGGCAACCCGTTTAGCAACAAAAATAAACAAGTTAGGCTTGAGCATGATGGCAGGAAGGTGGGCAAACGGAAGAGACCTAGGTCGATCCTAAAAAGACCTACCTCATCTAGCTACGATACATCTGGGGAAGAATCCTCATCAGCGACTGACCCTGACACACAGCACACCCCAGACTCCCCATTGTCCAAAAGAAGTAGCACACAAACCCCTTTAGGGCAAGACAGAGGAGGGGAGGGAGGAAACATTCCAAGACTGGAAAATATGGAGGTACTACTCAAATTGATAATTCAGAAATAATCACTAATAACAATGTGTTGAACATTTCTGCAGTACCTCTGTCAAATATCCAAATAAAAATATTGAATAAAAGTTTCAATTTTAGACCTAGCTTCTTTGCCTCCGAAGATACTCTTGCACAGGATATTGTATCCTTTTGTAGATTACTTAACCTAAGATTATTTTTTCAGTCATATGACAACTCTGAACATGAGGGGGTCTTCAAATATTGCAAATCAAATTTTACACCCCCTATGCATCCTAATGTACAAATGTTTCAAATATCTATTCTAAAGGATTTACATTTTCATTCAAGGGAATTCCAGTGTAAAGCTAATAACCTCTCAAAGATCGAAATTCAAGCTTTACAAGAATTGGAAAACAACAAGGAATTGCTCATTTTACCTGCTGATAAGGGTGGGGCTGTGGTTGTGATGAACTGGATACAATATAATGCAGAAGCAAATAGACAACTTAGCGATGGGCATTATTATACCTGTATGCCGTTAGATTCTACCTTTAGATTTAAGAAGCAGATTGATCAGTTTTTGTGGTCAGCCAAGGAGGCTGGGAATTGGGAATATCATCTCATACACTACTTTATATCATTTGACAGTATCAGATCCTATGAGTCAATATATTTACTTCTTCCCAAAAATACATAAGGATCTTAACAATCCACCAGGCAGGCCCATTGTTTCAGGCAGAGGCTCAATTACAGAACCACTTTCACAATTCCTCACGCAATACCTACAGCCCCTACTCAGATGGGTACATTCAAGAATTCAAGACACCATGGAATTTCACCAAATTGTTTCAGACATGCAACTAGAACCAGGATGGCTATTATGCACTCTGGATGTCTCAGCACTGTATACCAACATTCTGCACAGGGCAGGATTAGAGGCACTTGAATACTGGTTAAATAAGTCAGAACTCTATCCTCCAGGCTTTAATACTTTCTTGATTTGCCTTGCAGAACATGTGCTAACCAAGAACGCTTTCTTCTATCCGGAAAAATGCTATTGGCAAGTCCAGGGCACAGCAATGGGGGCATCTTTTGCCCCCATTTATGCTGACCTGTTTATGGCATATGTGGAGGAGTTTTTGATTTATGATAACACACATAACATCTTTCTAGATGAAATTGATATTGGAGACGTTTCCTTGATGACTACTGGATGGTATGGAGATCCGATGAGGAATATTTAATGGAGTTTGTGGGGTATCTTAATGATAATAAATGGGGCATCCAATTCCCAGCCAATTACAGCTCTCAACAAAACACCTATTTGGATGTCCTGATCATTATGAACACTGACCACACTTTAGAAACAGAGGTCTATCGAAAATATCCACAATATAACTCTCTTCTCCATGCCTCCAGCTTTCACCCACCACATATTTGCAGGATTATTCCAAAATCCCAATTCCTAAGGATAAAACGTATATGTTCACATCTGAATACCTATGAACACTTTAAGGATGATCTAACTATAAGATTCAGAGATGGGGTTACAAAATGGGTAATATCCTTAGTGCTAGTAATTGTGTATCTAATCTCAACAGGAAGGACCTTTTGAGGTACAAAGAGAAGAAACCAGGAAATCAATCATTGATTCGTTTAGTAACTACTTATGGGAGAAACACTGATTGGCCATTAAACAGTGTCCAAAGGCACTGGGATATATTTCTTGTGGATGCTACTCTCTCAACTTTTTTATAAGACAGATGTTTCTTTTCATTTCAGAGGGGTAGGAATTTAGGCTCACAGCTTAGTCATTATAAACACAGTTGTAGGACCAAATCTGACCTTGACTGGTGATTTACTTGTGGGTTGCGTCCCTTGTGGCCATTGTACTCATTGCAGGAGTGTGACCAAATCCACAGAATTCACCAGTACCAATACCGGGAATGCATACAGCATTGGGTTCTTTGCAAATTGTGGCACAGACTGGGTCATCTATCTTGCAATATGTACCTGTTTTGCTTTTTATGTAGGCCACATGTCTAGACCTTTAAGGCTACGCATATCAGAACACCTCAGTGACATCAGAACCAAAAAGACTAGGAATGTTCTTTATAAACATACCATGATACACAAGAATGCTTTTTTCAGATTTATTGTGATTGACAAAATTATGAGCAATATGATGAATAAAGCCGGATGGCATACTATGTTGAATATTAAAGAAAAGAAATGGATCATCAAATTAGGTGGGTTATTCCCACTGGGACTTAATGAGCATTAGTGAATGACCAATGAATTTTCAGATTATTTGCATGTCTCCTATAAAATGGAGTCATTGAAGTTATGAAGGCTACGTTGACTTTATAGCTGAAACGGTCTATTTTGTGTCTCTGTTTTCATGTTTGACATGATATTTTAGTTATTAAACAGTTTGCCATAGCTTGCCGGTTCCTCTTTTCAGTATTGGACTATTTCTGTTCAAACCAAATATATTTTGTCTTTTTCAAATTTGAGCACAAGTCTAATTTCTTTAGCCTGGAATCAACTGAGCTGAGGAAGCCATACACTTTATCTTGAAGTATAACACTAAGGGGGAGTGCAGATGAGAGGAGACTTATATTCATACTGAGTCAGTCTGGTAGCACCACAGTATTTTCACATGTCAATAAGAAGCTGGTGAACAATGATGGACCAAGCATAGAGCCACGTGGAACACTAAGGGTACCTAGCAGAGAGAAAGAGGTTGCATTATTCTATCTGATGGTGTGTATGTGGTATTCAAAATAGATATTTAAACAATGGATGGAGGAAATAGATAGAATCAGGTCAGTTAATATAGTCAGCAGTAGCTGGGGCTGAGATTAACAAAAGCCTTAAAAATTCATGAGCAAGAACTGAAACTACTGCCAAGATTCAGCTCAGTATGAGTGGTTGTAGATATACTTAGAAGTGTAGTGACAATTGTTTGGGGAGAGCTGAAACTTTGATGGGTGTATGGCAGTACATTTTATTTGTTTATTTTTTTATTTTGAGAAGGATAGAGCTGCTGGGTAAAAATAACTTATAGAGGAGACACCGGAAGAAAAGCTTATTTATATATTGATATTTTATGACAAGTTACTTTTGTTTCCCTGTCAGTCCATATCACTATATAATGAATACAGTGAATAATTACAAGAAAAATGTGTGCATGCTGCCTCATCCTGCATTAGTTTACACTGTATTTTACTTTTTTTATTACATGATATTGTCTATTGGTTTAAAAATATGTGTCTATCTGTCTGTCTATTTTAGATATAATATTTGTATATATATATTTATATTTATACTTATGGTATGTATTTGATAATAGTATATTAGAAAAAAAGTGTTATCATTAATATATGCAAAGAGTTGAAGATGGGCATATTTCTGTAGCAAATTAAAGATAGCGGTTAATGGGAAATTTGGAAGAAAACAGTAAAAGCAAACAGAAGAATTTCCTTTGCAAAGTAGTACCTTATCTATAATTAACAAAACAGAATCAAACTGGTTGTAGAGTGAATAGCGTATACCTTGGTGCCTTTTATTAGTTGTATTGAGTGGTAAGAGCATTCATCTTCAGTAAAGAATTCTTCAGACAATATCAAAAAGGTGTCACGGGTACTCTGGTTTCATCCCACATTCCAAAGACATGCATCTGGAGTGTTTCTCCCTGGGCCTCATCTGAAAATAGGCTTTGTCCTAGTCAGACATTCCTAATCATCAAATGTTAAATAAATAAAATAAATAAATAAATATGCTTGATATAGCAGAATGTGAATTGTGCCTTTAAAAGTATGGTGATGTATGGGAAATTCTCACAGCACTTTATACAGGAAATTGAACACATTATCTAGTTGTTTATCAATTTCTGCTTGTAGAATAGGCTGTAGCTAAACAACAGGAATTCAGAAAGAGAGTTCCTCAATCAGAGCTTCAATGGGGGCAAGCAGTGGCTTACACAAATTAAAATCCTTGTGAAGTTTATGGTGAAGACTGATCAGAAGTCACTATACCTGCAACAGCAGTTGGTTGGACTAGCTAAGGCAGTTGCTACCCCTGTAAATGCACCTGCCATAAAGACACAACTAAAAAGTTGACTTGGAATTCTACCAAGTATCATTTGAATGACCCACCACCCAAGAGAACTGTGGTAGATCAGAATGGATGAAAATCCTGCCATCCCAGCAAACTGAAGAGATATTAAAATGTACATGGACAATGAAAGAGATGATTATACAGCATATAACAAAAGTAGAAAGACCTTTTGTTGTGGGCTGGGATAGCCTTAGAACTTTAAGTCATAAAATGTTATAACTGGAAATGGATTTTTATTGTTGAAAAACTGGCACAAGCTTGGATACATGACTTAAAATCTATCCGCTGACCTCACAGCAAGCAGTAAAGTAAAATTATTAAACATTCTAGAAGTAGAAATATTTTGCATAGCAATATAAGACATTGGGTATTCCTAAATAATCACAATAACTCTGACAAGGTAGTAACTGTAGTAGAATACTTTTTGATTAATGAAACAATGTTTAAAACTGAATTGTTTGCTTCTAAGTCTAAAGGTGCAATAAGAAATATGCTATTGTCTGTGGGGCAAAAAATAGCAAGTAATAGCTAAATTTGTTTCAAATGTGGAAGACGGGTGATATTACTGACTTCTGTTCCATTAATACTAAAGATATTGCTAGTAGTAGAAATATGAAAACTGAAATTCATGCTACGAATGTAATTGTTCCTTTGGAACATGACAGGTCTGCATTTCAAATAACCGAGTCAGGATTATGTCATTGTGATACAATAAAGATAGAGGAATGCATTATATTGTTAGAAGGGAGAGAGGTTCAAGCTTTGCTAGACTCAAGGACAAAGGTCTCTTGGTATGTAAATCTAAGATTACTAATGAACAAAAGGTTGAGGTAATATGCACTTATAAACACAGAAAATAGTCCAACCAGTAAACAAATACGTCCAGGGAAAGCAAAATAAGATAAAACAAGAACAAAGCCACTGAAGGAAAATGATGTCCGCAACCAGAAATATGCACTTATAGTGATATCAAGAAATATGTCATCATAGTTGTAGCAATTCAAACAGTCCTAGGAAAATTTTTACATCTTGTGTCTGTAACCTCTTACTTGACTCATGTTACTATATTAGGAAGTGATTTTATCAGTTTTAAAACATTGAGGAATATGTGGAAAAGGAAAATCCATAGACACAGTGTGTCGGAATTACATGTGTAATAAAAAGAGATAAGATAACAACTTGATATACCCATTCTGTATAAGAATGTGTGTGTGTGTGTGTGTGTGTGTGTGTGTGTGTGTGTGTGTGTGTGTGAGTGTGTGTGGGGGTGTCATGACAGTGTCATTCACAAAGAAGTCCAGAATTAAAACCAGGAGAGGGGAGCTAGCATAAAAGCTACAAAAGGGGTGAGAATCTAGTTGTGCTTTAGCAGCAAAAAGAAAATGTGTGTTACAAGAAACTTTCCCCGTAGAAAGATAAACAGAAACCTATTACTACCAGAAGTAATAGTATATGAACTGAAGATGATCTGATAGAAAACTCTGAAATAATAAGCAGCACCAGACAGATTTCTACACAGAGATGTACAGGATATGCTAGCACAGAAAAAGAGGAGATAGAAATGGAAGAACTAGGATGTTTAATAGAGGATTCCTAGAACAAACTAAGTACTAAAAGTGACATAGGTAGGAAAATTCAGAGATTTTAACCCATTTCTGTTGTTATCACGCAGAAAACTCAAGAAAAAGCAAACTTTAAGCAACAGGTGTCTGAAACAAGGAAAGGAGTACAACCAAAGATAAATTTTGATCTGAGATACCCTTTGCCAATGTACATCAACCTAGAAGTAAAGAAGAGTACATAAGAGGCTGGTACAAATAACAGATAAAGTGAATAAAAGGTGATTTTTGTTTAGAATTATCTTTTGTAATGTAAGATGTAGAAGAAGCTGCAGTACCTGTGCTTTTGGTAGAGAAAACCATACATACATTCCACCCCAAGAAATGCTAGTGAAGAAAGTAACTCTGAATTAGTGTACGTATAGGTAAGCCACTCGAACATTAAAAGAAGCACAGTGGAAGATCAAACTACAGCAAGAGAAAATATAACCAACACAGTTGGAATGGATGGGGAGCAGGATGTTCTCCTTGCTTGTTACACCTGCTTTTGAATTAAAATATCACCTGTAAAGGAATGGAGAAATTTTGCACCAGCTGCTAGTGTTAAAACCTTAAAACCTTGTAAAATGCTAGTAATGATGTTAACCCATAGTCATGTATTAGGTGATCTGGGGATGGACAAAACTAAGGCAAGAGCACTAACTAGTCTGATTTTACTGTCTATGCAGTCTGTGTGCTTCTTGTCCAGAATGCCATATAGTTGTCCCCAGTCCTGCATTTAAGAGTCCAATGATTCGAATGCCTATCACAGTGGTGCTGTTGGAACATATTTCTATGGATATTTTGGGGACACTAGCAATAGATATCAGTACATACTGTTAATATGGACTGTGCTACAAAATTTCGAGAAACAGTGCCATTGCATAATGCTAATGATAATGCTATTCCCAGAGAACTGGTACTGATATTTTACAAGCAGGCATCCCTAAAGATACATACTGATCAAAGCACTACCTTTATGTGTATATTGCATCAATTCTGTCAGTGCTTTAAAGTCAGCCAGTTAAAGATATCAGTCTACCATGCACAGATTGATGGATTAGCACAAATGCTTAATAAAACACTGGCACCCATGCTAAGAAAATTAGTGGCACAGATGGGAAGAACTAGGACCGGTTGTTACCCTACTTATTACCTGCTCTAGGAGAGGTGTCATAAGCTTCAACTGGGTTTATCCCATATGAGCTTTTGTATAGCAGACATCTCAGAGGACTGCTTGACGTTGATAGGGAAACTGGAAAAAAAGAGAAGAACATATAAAAGTGTGATATAGCACTATGCTGATTTGCAAGATAGACTAAATCTCCCTATTCACATAATAAAGGAGCAACGTAGATCACCCAGGGGTTGCACCGATGAATTTATAATGCTATTTTAGAGAAGTTATGCCAGGAGATCAGGTATTAGTATTTGTAACCTCCACAGAGAAAATATTTTTGGATAAGTGACAAGGGTCATTTCATGTGACTGAAAGAATAATTGCAGTCAGCTACAAAATTATGCACCAAGGAAAGGAAAAGAAAGCTAGAGTACACCTGTCCCATTAATCTAGTAAAGGAGTAGAAATATTTGTGCTTAACCTGTAAGCTAAAGTTCAATTAGGGAAGACCAGAAAATCTGAAGTACAATTAACAAAATCTTTGTCAAAAATACAAAGGCAAGAGGGAATAGGATTTTAACTAAGAAATAAAGTCATGTTCTCAGAAATGGCTAGGAGAAAAAAACGGACAGAATGTAATGTAGAGGCAACACTTGTTGTGAAGGTTAGAATCAGATCTTACAGAGTACCAGTGTCACAGAAACAGTTAAGATAAGAGATTCAAAAGATGATCAAACTAGTAGTGATAGAAATATTACAGGATGAATGGAAGTATCACATTGTGTATTTATTTAAAAAAACTGAACATTATTTCAACGTTTAATAGATATCCCATACCCAGAAATGACAAGTTGTTGGACAACCTAGGAATTGATAGATACTTGTCAGTACTAGAGTTGATAATGGGTTACTGGCAGAAACCACTTAATCCCTCTGGCAAGAAAAAAAAGCCTTTGTAACCTTTGAGGGTCTATGTCAGTACAAAGTGTTAGTTTTTCTCCAACATGGAGCTCCGGATACCTTTAAAAGGCCAATGAAAATTATACTAAGGCCTCACTTCCTGTGTGCTACACCATACCTGGATGACTTGATCTTATATTCAGGGGACTAGGTATCTCATTTACCAAAAGTGCAGTCTGTGTTAAAATCTAAAAATCTGTCAGATCTGACTGTAAATGCTAAGAAATGAAAACTTGGCAAAACTGGGCATGGCAGAAGCCATGTATGTGGGATACCTTGTAGACACATGGATGGTACAACCATAACTAGAAAAAAAGGCCATAAAGAACTGGCCCATACTCATCTAAAAGACAAGTGAAGGCCCTTATTGGGCCAGCTGGGTATTACTGAAAATTTTTATCAAATTTTGCAACTATTGCCTGCTCTTTACCAGATCTCACAAAAAGGAAAACACCTGACAACATGCAATATTGTTTTGCAGAAGATACTAAATTTAATGAATAAAAAAGAATGTTATGTTTTAGACCAGTGGTAGTAACTCCTGATTTTACTAAAGAACCATACAGACATAGTGAAAGGAGAGAGTGAGAGTGTGGTTAGTGGTAAAGCAGGCCTAATTCCTTTAAATGGTACGTATTGAGTAGGCATTTCAGCTTGATAACTAATCATGCTCCATTGCTGTGGCTGAGAAACAAACAGATCTCAATAGAATGTTGTGCTGATGGGCACTATCCCTCTAACCCTAGTACACAATGACCTATAGGCCTGACTAGTTAACATGAATGCTGATGGGCTGTTAAGGTCCCACAACCCACCATTGTGAGTCTAGAATGGATGTTTTTTTTGTGGGAATGGGGTTAGTTTTAACATGTTGGGTAAAGCAAAATGTGGAATGTGACTTTAAAACTGTGCAAAGTGACTGAAGTATAGGAAATTCTTATAGCACTTTGGCCAAGAAATTTAATGAACTAGGTAGATGATTGCCAAGTACTTTTTGTATAAAAGGATGTAACTAAATGGACAGAATTCAGGAAACAAGTCCCTCACATAGAGATTTTGCATGGGATAAGCAAACACTTAACTGGATATTTAGGAGTCATAGAGTTTCTTATCCAATTCAAGGCCTTTTGTGGATTTAACCTGGTATAGCAACATTTGGTACAGAGCTGGAGCTAAGGCCTGTTCAAAGCCTTTATCCATGGACCATTACATACACCTTGCATGTTAAAAGGATTGTGAGAGACTGATGATGTGTAGTATAATGTTATTAGAGACACTATAACCACTAATAACTGTTTGCAAGGTGCTATAAGCAATATTGTAAATAACACATATATAACATCAAATCATTCAAAGATTCATATATAGAATGGTAATGTATGCTAAAACTACTAGGTGTATTATGATCATCTTGGTTATAAATAAATGTTCGGTTCAGCAACTTGAGTATAAGTTATTTTAAGACATACAATAGTTTATGGATTTCTTTAGACATCAATTTCTAGAGTACATTATAATCATAACATATTAATAGACAATTCTGAAGTACTGATGTGAGATTGTTAGTCTAATCAAATTATATATAAAAAAGTCAGTTCCAAAATCAAAATAATGTCAATAATTTTAATTTTGTCATATATGTCATAAGTTAGAAAACACCTAAGATGTTTATGATGATGTTTAAAAGTAAGAAGTTTATGTGACATAGTGTCTTAAAAAAGTCACAAAAGGTAGTTATATTTTATCCTAGAACTACTCATGGGTGACTGATGTGAGTATCCATATGCTATGGGATCCTGTTATGCTCTCCCCTGACATGAATGAGCTCCCAACATGTGTCCTATAGAGTCTAACCTCACTGACAGGGAACCTCTAAACCCACATCTCCTTACCCCTTTGCAACTGGTTGTGTGTGAGCCTTATTTAGCATATAATAAATCAATCAGCCAAGACCTTTGCCCCCCTCTCCAAGGATGGCTGGCCTGATATTAGTCACGTAGTTCTGCATTTCTGTGTCTCACCGCATCACTACCAAAGTGAATTCAGTTGTCTGGACTATATTAAGTGTTTTAGAAGTGATTGATTGCATATATAATGAATAGGATTATATCCTAAAGTAAGAATCTCTGTTTATGTGTAATTCTAATTCTACTTTAGTATAATGCGAGAAAATTATAATAGAGTAGTCTTCAAAAAGATATTCTTCACAATAGAGCATAAGGAGATGTTTTACTAAACTACAGGGAATGAAAACACCATTATATTCATTTATAGTTATGTACAAAGTAATGACAAAATATAATTTTTCCTTTTTGCATTTCCTGTCTAACACATTTAATTTCTCTCTAATGTCAAAAGCTGTACTTAATCCAAAAGGGATACAGTTTTAAGATGGCATTACATAACCTGATGATATAAATTTGAAAAAAAGTACAGCTTCACAAAGTGTCATTAATATGTCCAGCACTACATTACTTTTAGAAATTATGTTACCAACAACCCCAATGACTTGTCATATGTTATGATTATAGTAATATTGTACTATAAATTTAAGAAATAATGTAAAAGTCATTTACGATGTTGAAAGCATAAACCTTGTTAGATTTGACTTGAAGCAAGAAATCAATTAAGAAAGTCAAATATTTCAGAATATTCTGTAAGGTTCTCTAAATATTTTCCATTTCAATCCAGTAGTGCTTAACATCTTTTAGTGCTGCTAAGCAGCTATATTAGTGTTGCGCTTTCATTGCATAACATACATGTAGTGTACCAATTCAGAGATTCAGGGCTGATTCTCTAGCATGTAGTAGCAGCACAAATAATATAATCACAAAGCCATAGTCATCAATGCAGCAGATTGATGACAAAGGACAAAACAAACCCTGACAAATCACTTTTAAAAGGAGCCAGTCAAAAATTCGTAACAGATCTGATATTTCATATTCAAAACCTATAGCTTTCAAACAAATAGTGGAGAGCTGAGAGGCTTGCATGCAGTAACCAAGAACCAAGGAAAACAAGCAGAAGTGCAGGACAAGACCAAGTATATAACAGATATACACACAGGGGCCTATCACTCAAATGGGCTTCTAAACCAACCCGACCATTCCAACTGCACTGCCAATCAGAAAAAATCACGAGCAAAGTGTGGAATATAAAACTCAAGCTAATGAGTAAATCGATCCTGAAAATAAGACATTACTTTGAAAACTGGGACACCTGAATGTCATGCAAAAGACCAGTGTGGCATGTGAAGACCTTCCTCCAAGCCACAAATAGGGGCACAATGGGCTGTATGTTCACTCAAATGCAAAGACACTGCCATGTATGCCTACTTTAAACAAATAAACATTGAGACACCAGTGGGGGAATCCCAGCTCCCCAACAAATCCAACACTGGTACCAAATTGTCAAACTCCAATCTCCTTCTCCTTTTGACTTGAAAACAGTCATATAAGCAAACAAAACCTCTAACCTCTTTTCCCATCCACTGCCATTTTTGTATAAGGACATTTTTAGATTAAATGAGCAGAAAACAGCAATGGTAAACTGAAGCATGACTTGTATCACAATTCAGTAAAATGAAATTACATTTATTTTCAAGTAGGGAAGCGCTTTCACCACAAAATGTGCCTTGATCAGACCATTTACAAGTAAAAGTGCATAAACTGCCAAACATTTCCATTTATACATAACACCTCCCCCTAATTAAATTCAAATGTTTGTTGTAGCAAATCAATTCAGCACAAAACGCCCCTTAGTTGCTTTATATCATAAACAGATTAAAACAGCAACAAATTAACTATTTAGTTGCTGATACATAAATAAAATCCACATTATAATACTCAAAATTCACCACATAATAAAATTGTATGCACGCTCCACTTTAAAATACATGCATATCTCATCCTTAGCATCATAAATTGTATTGTGCATCTATAGATCAACTAACTATCTAGTTGCTTTTCTTATATATAGATCGTCACACAATAATAAATTTATACCATTGTGACATAACATTTCCTACTTGGTATACCTGATTATGTGGTCAAGCACTCGCTCGACTCCAGAACCCAAATCATTCAAATCAGTACATCATTACTTACACATTCATGGATTAAATCATATTGCACACATTTAAATATCCCTCCAAGTTTATCCTGTGGTGTAGCTAGGTCCTTTCAAATGAAAGATATAGTACCATCAAACATGTTATAACGTAATCGTTCAGCTTACAACCATTGTATACTGTCAAAAATCAATCATGACGTGATTTCTATTTTGCGTCATTCAAATAAATAGTTTACTGTACCTTCTTAAACATAGATGAATGAAGAGCCTATTTATCTATATATCCATACTAGGTTCCAGAATGCAGTTAAATATGCACTTATCCAGTTTACTTTTGCAATAATCCCCCTTTTTTAGCATGAATGCTGTTAAGCACTCACTCTACTATTTACTTCTCAAAAGCACTCCTAATTGTGACGTCATCACGCAATGCCTTTGTTCCTTAAAAACATAGCCGTCTGAATAATTCACTGTTCTGCTACTTGCAAAGTGCATTTCCTATAAGATAAAGACTATGTAGCATCAGATTTACCTAATAATAAGTCATCATGTATATATATATATATATATATATATATATATATATATATATATATTGCCAAAAGGGCAAATATTTATCCCAGCAGTGTGCTGCCCCCCTGACATCTCAGATGCTCAGGTAAGAGCCGCCCTCTCCAAAGCAAAAAACACAGCATCAATGGGAACAGACGGTGTCCCGGGCTGCGTCCTACATGAACTCCAAGAAGAGCTAAACCCAAAGATAAAACTACTGTTCAATCTCAGCCTTACTACAGGATATGTGCCCAAAGAGTGGCGTACAGCAACAGTGGTCCCTCTCCATAAAGGTGGTGCCTCAACGGATCCTGGAAACTATTGCCCCATAAGCCTGACTAGCTTGGTCTGCAAAGCTATGGAAAGGATCATCATGGACCTCATAAATAAAGATATTGGGGACCTACAGACACTGGATCCTACCCAGTTCGGCTTTGTTAAGGGCAGATCCTGCCACTTAAACCTGGTTGATTTCTTTGAAACAGTCACCAAGGCCATTGACGAGGGAAGGTGGTCCACACAGCCTACCTGGACCTCGCAAAAGCCTTCGATACAATACCCCACTCGGGCATTATAGATAAGCTCACCAGCTTAAATATAAACCCCTATGTCACTAGATGGATTGCAAACTGGCTCAAGGACAGAACCCACATGGGTAGAATTGCTGGAGCCATGTCAGACTCCAAACCAGTTACAAGTGGTGTCCCACAAGGCTCAGTCTTGGGACCTCTCTTGTTCGGTATATATTTCTCGGAGGTACAGGCCAACATGGAAGGACTGTGGCTGACCAAGTTCGCAGATGACTGCAAACTGGGCACCATAATCGACTCTCCAGCTGACACAAGCATCCTCCAAAAGTTCCACATAGAAACAGACAACTGTTGCCAGAGCCATGGCCTCAAGCTAAATGCCAAAAAGTGTATAGTCATCCCCTTTGGCAAAAACAAAGTGCCCACAAATTACCACATAGGTGGTAATCCATTAAGTACAGAAGAAGTAATTAGGGACCTGGGGACCCAAGTTGATAGCAATCTCTCATTTGACAACCACGTGGCCAAAGTGGTTAGAAAAACATTGTATATAGCCCACCTAATCATGAAGGGATTCACATCAAGATCAGGGGCGGTCATCGTGCCTCTTTACTCATCCCTCATCAGGCCCATAATTGAGTACAATGCCCCTTTTGGGATGTACCTTATCAGACACCTGCAGCAACTGGAAAGACCCCAAAAGTACCTCACCAAGAGGATCAAAGGGCTCAAACAGATGCCATATGCTGCCTGATTAAAGAAACTCCAGCTCTACTCAGTGGCATACCGCATGTTCAGAGGCGATCTGTGCCTGACATATAAAGCCATGTCCAACCCGGAATTAATGGACATGCTGCACCTCAGAAAATCCAAATCCCATCGAGCTTCTTGCTCGAGAGACTTGAACCTCAGCACTGAAATAAATAGGACATGCTGGAGGGACAGATTCATAACCCAGAGGCTCCCTTCACTGTGGAATAAAATCCCAGTCCAGGTTAGGCAGAGTCCCTCATTGACTCTCTTCAAGAGGAATCTTGATGAGTGGATGGGAGATCGTAGGTTTACCCCGGGTATCACTTCTGTGTCACTGTTAGACAGAAGCACAGTATACTAACCTCGAAAAAGGGCATAGCAAAATAAATTTAAAATGGGTGGCGAAAGCCAAACACATTCTGGCTAGGCTTATAAATGCCCTAGGGCAGTTAGCCTAGTATGAACCTATGAACCTATATATACTTTAAGAAATCTTTCCACAAACATGAGCAGTTCCATTATATATTCGGCATATATGGTATTATATAAAATCAATACAACTCTTCATAATATACCCATATAAGTATATTATTGTACATCCATCAAATTGCTACTAATATTGGCATCAATCTACATCTTCAAACTAATTTTATCTAACAGATACTTATATAAATAGTAGTAAAGAATGACAGATCATAGACAATAAATGCATTTCTAAAAACTAAACTGCACTTCATATGGAAACATTTATAGCTAGCCAAAAAATCATTTATCATTTGAGCTACATATAGTAAGCACTAAGACATGTTCTAAATGTATATGGTATAATCGATACCACGGCATATGTGTTGTTATATATAAACCATAGAGTGCATGTCATAGTATATTGCCAGATATAGTTAAACATTTATATATATATATATATATATATATATATATATGTATATATATATATATATATATATGTATATATATATATATATATATATATATATATATATATATATATATGTATATATATATATATATATATATATATATATATATATATATATATATATATATATATATATATATATACATATATATATGTGTGTATTTACATATATATATATATATATATATATATATATATAAAAAGTGCACTTCTAGCCCAAGCTATATGAAATAGCCTTAACATACGTAACCAACTATTAATTCCTGTTGTGTGCATGTTCATATAAAACTGACCATATAGTTGCATAAACAGATTCACTTATATGCATACTTCTGCACATATTACTAAATATTCCTTGGTCCAGCTAAAATGTAGGACCAATTTCATATTAGTATATTGTAGTTTAGAAAGTAAATGTATAATATTCTTCCTATACTACCTAATGTATATGTGTACATCACTATTTGTGAGATAACCCCCTCGCTTCCAGTACACTACTCACAGATATCATACCATTAAGGCCCAGCCCTTTTTCAGCTTGATGTTTTAAAATCCATCTACGTTCACTCTTTTCTGTAAGATTTATAATAGTCCCCATTGTATTTCCAGGACTAACCTGTTCTAGGCTTATAAATTTGAAATTGTGGTTTACAATACTCATTTCATTATATTTGGACAATGTACTAATGGAGTCCCTATTATCTGTGGTGGTGGTGCTGCAGTAGCGTCGCCTCACGGTAAGATGCTGTCCGGTTCGATTCTCAGCTATAGCATCTTCTGCGTGAATACATGCGTGAATGGGCGTACCTTCGTTGAAGGTTGTGCGTCAGGGCTGGTAACTCAGCACGTAAAAATCAACTACCAATCATTAGTGGACCGGAGTTCCGCTGTGGCGACCCCTAACCGGGAAAAGCCGAAAGACACAATAACTAATGGAGTCCCTATTCTTCATACTATTGGTATGTTCCCTCATATGCTCCTTAAGTGTTCTATTAGTTTTGCTCACATAGAATCTTAAGCAGCAGTCACATTGTGCCAAGTATATTATATTCGTACTATTACAATCCATCAGGTTATACACTTTATATACTACTTGTGTTTCAGGATGTACTAACTGATTAGTTTGTTTAATAAATTGGCACATATTGCAGTGACCGCACTTCCTAGTTCCTGTCATTGTCAAACCAGATGTATTTATTATTTCTTTCGGATAACACAGCATCCTTCTAAGATTTTTTCTATTCTTAAAGCAGAAGTTGGGTTCTTCCCCCACCACTGCTTTAATTTTATTATCAGTCATTAACAGTGGCCAATGTTTATAAAACACATTCTTAACTCTATTAATGTCACTGGTGTATGGTACCGTGACTTTAACCAAATTCACTTTATTATGCATTGCTGTTACATTCTCCACTTGTAAGGCTATATTGGAACTTTCAGAAAAATAAGGTTTAGCTCTACTGTCACTCATTGTTCTAACTTCTTGTAAAACTGGTACTACTTCTGTATCTTGGTATCCCCTTTTATATAAATTTTTCTCTAGTTGAACAAGACCTTCAGTAAACACATTATCATGATTACTCAAACGTGAAACACACATCCCTTGTCCTTTCACTATATTCCTAAATGTTTTCCTTGGGTGCATGCTAGACCTGTGCAAAAGTGTGTTAGTGTAACAGTCTTTGTGATATATCCTAGTCTCAAACAGCCCTTATGCATTTATTGAAACAAAAACATTTAGGAATGCTATCCCCTTTGTAGAATATTTCAGTTCAAACTTCAGAAAGTTTGTTGTATTTTCTATTACTTCTACAAAAGTTATAAGTAGTGAAAGGGGACCTACCCATACAAGAAAAATATCATCCATAAAATGAAGATAGAAACTCACATATTTCTTGTACAGCTCAAGTGGAAGCATACATTCCATCTCCCACTGTGGCATAACTGCATTGGCATAGCTATTGGCACAAGTGCACATAGTTACGCCTTCTCATTGGAGATAGTATGTACCATCAAAGACAAATACATTGTTCTTAAGTACTATGTCCATAAACATACATGTAGTAACTATCAACATTTTATTATATCCACTTTTCATTGTAAGAACATTTCTTAATAGGTGTAGTCCTTCCTCATTAGGAATTGATGTGAATAAGGATGCCACATCAAGTATTACTAGAAACATGTTCTCACTATTATTTGGTACCTGACTGAATATAAAGAGGCTTTCCAGGAAATTATTTGAATCTTTTAGCACAACTTCTACTTCATTTAAAACTGGTCTCACCTGCCTTTCAACAAAGATAGAGTATGGTTCTGTTAGCCATCCTTTGCCTGCTACAATTGGCCTAAAGGATGGCCTAACTTTATTTTTATGTATTTTAGGCCGTCCTTGAAATTATGGAATCAAGGGATGTTCAACTGTAAGGAACTGAATGAGTTCTAATGACAAATTGTATCTAAGCATACTGTCATAGATATTAATCCTCATCAATTGTTGCATTGTATGTATTTCCACAAGGGTAATGATTTTATATACTTTTGTATCAGACAGCATATGATGTAATAAATTAAAATAAAACTCCCTATCCATCACTACTGTCATACCTCCCTTGTCGGCAGGTCTAATAACCAGAGATGTGTCTGTTTGAAGATTTTTCAGTGCTACCTTCTCTTGTTTAGTTACATTTACATACCTGTTATGTTGCAGATGTTTGAGTACTACCTTCTCTTGTTTAATTAGATTTACATACCTGTTGTGTTGGAGATGTTTCAGTGCTACCTTCTCTTGTTTAGTTACATTTACATACCTGTTAGGTTGGAGATGTTTCAGTGCTACCTTCTCTTGTTTAGTTAGATTTACATACCTGTTATGTTGGAGATGATTCAGTGCTACATTCTCTTGTTTAGTTAGATTTACATACCTGTTATGTTGGAGATGCTTAAGTGCTACCTTCTCTTGTTTAGTTAGATTTACATACCTGTTGTGTTGGAGATGTTTCAGTGCTACCTTCTCTTGTTTAGTTACATTTACATACCTGTTAGGTTGGAGATGTTTCAGTGCTACCTTCTCTTGTTTAGTTAGATTTACATACCTGTTATGTTGGAGATGATTCAGTGCTACATTCTCTTGTTTAGTTAGATTTACATACCTGTTATGTTGGAGATGCTTAAGTGCTATCTTCTCTTGTTTAGTTAGATTTACATACCTGTTGTGTTGGAGATGTTTCAGTGCTACCTTCTCTTGTTTAGTTAGATTTACATACCTGTTATGTTGGAGATGTTTCAGTGCTACCTTCTCTTGTTTAGTTAGATTTACATACCTGTTATGTTGGAGATGTTTCAGTGATACCTTCTCTTGTTTAGTTAGATTTACATACCTGTTATGTTGGAGATGTTTCAGTGATACCTTCTCTTGTTTAGTTAGATTTACATACCTGTTATGTTGGAGATGTTTCAGTGATACCTTCTATTGTTTAGTTAGATTTACATACCTGTTATGTTGGATATGTTTCAGTACTACCTTCTCTTGTTTAGTTAGATTTACATACCTGTTATGTTGGAGATGTTTCAGTGCTACCTTCTCTTGTTTAGTTAGATTTACATACCTGTTATGTTGGAGATGTTTCAGTGCTACCTTCTCTTGTTTAGTTAGATTTACATACCTGTTATGTTGGAGATGTTTCAGTGCTACCTTCTCTTGTTTAGTTACATTTACATACCTGTTGTGTTGGAGATGTTTCAGTGCTACCTTCTCTTGTTTAGTTAGATTTAGATACCTGTTATGTGATGTTTCAGTGCTACATTCTCTTGTTTAGTTAGATTTAGATACCTGTTATGTTGGAGATGTTTCAGTGCTACCTTCTCTTGTTTAGTTAGAATTACATACCTGTTGTGATGGAGATGTTTCAGTGCTACCTTCTCTTGTTTAGTTACATTTACATACCTGTTATGTTGGAGATGTTTCAGTGCTACCTTCTCTTGTTTAGTTACATTTACATACCTGTTATGTTGGAGATGTTTCAGTGCTACCTTCTCTTGTTTAGTTACATTTACATACCTGTTATGTTGGAGATGTTCCACTGCTACCTTCTCTTGTTTAGTTACATTTACATACCTGTTATGTTGGAGATGTTTCACTGCTACCTTCTCTTGTTTAGTTACATTTACATACCTGTTGTGTTGGAGATGTTTCAGTGCTACCTTCTCTTGTTTAGTTAGATTTATATACCTGTTATGTTGGAGATGTTTCAGTGCTACCTTCTCTTGTTTAGTTAGATTTACATACCTGTTATGTTGGAGATGTTTCAGTGCTACCTTCTCTTGTTTAGTTAGATTTAGATACCTGTTATGTTGGAGATGTTTCAGTGCTGCCTTTTCTTGTTTAGTTACATTTACATACCTGTTGTGTTGGAGATGTTTCAGTGCTACCTTCTCTTGTTTAGTTACATTTACATACCTGTTATGTTGGAGATGTTTCAGTGCTACCTTCTCTTGTTTACTTAGATTTACATACCTGTTATGTTGGAGATGTTTCAGTGCTACCTTCTCTTGTTTAGTTAGATTTACATACCTGTTATGCTGGAGCTGTTTCAGTGCTACCTTCTCTTGTTTAGTTACATTTACATACCTGTTATGTTGCAGATGTTTCAGTGCTACCTTCTCTTGTTTAGTTAGATTTACATACCTGTTATGTTGGAGATGTTTCAGTGCTACCTTCTCTTGTTTAGTTACATTTACATACCTGTTATGTTGCTCTTTGTTCCTAGACATATTATATATTTTATCTTCACATATTTTTCCAAAAGCTTCTAAAATGGGATGGTTTACAGGTTAATAATTGCTAAGCTTCTTATATTGATAAATGTTGCTACCTGTATCCATAGGAAATGTCAGTTTCAACATAACATTCCTAAGAGAAAGTTTTAAATCAATCAATGTATCTGGTAAATCAGCTGACTGTGCTGGTATAAATGAAAGTCCCTTCTGTAGAACTGAGATCTCTGTTTCATCTAACTGTCTATTTGATATAGTCCAAATAATGTATTGATTTAGTTCTGTTGTGACATCCTTTTCAGGGTTGGATATTCTATGCTGTCCATCTGCTCCTTCCTTTTCATTCTGTTTCGACTCCTGAACCAAAATGTTTGTCTCCCTCTTTCTTGTCGGATATGATGGACAGAAGGAAGGTTGGTATATTGTGTGTGCAAGAGACCAGATAGAAGGGGAGTAAGGATAGGTGTATCGGAGGTGGGTTCAAATTGTTTTATCATGGTGTGGATGGGAGGAGAAATGGCGAAGGAGTTATCCTGAAGAAACAGTGTGCTAAGAGTGTTTCGGAGGTGAAAAGAGTGTCAGATAGAGTGATGTTTATGAAACTGGAAATTAATGGTGTAATGATGAATGTTGTTAGTGCATATGCTCCACAAGTTGGGTGTGCGATGGATGAGAAAGAAAAATTTTGAAGTGAGTTGGATGAAGTGGTGATGACTGTACCCAAGGGTGAGAGAGTGGTGATTGCAGCAGATTTCAATGGGCATGTTGGTGAAGGGAACAGAGGGAATGAGGAAGATGAGTAGGTATGGTGTTAAACAAAGGAATGCAGAAGGTCAGATGGTAGTGGATTTTGCAAAAAGGATGGACATGGCTATGGCAAATACATATTTTAACAACAGGGAGGAGCATATGGAGACATACAAGAGTGGAGGAAGATGCACACAGGTGGATTATATCTTATGTAGGAGGGCCAGTTTGAAGGAGATTAGAGACTATAAAATGGTAACCAGAGAAAGTGTAGTTAGCCAACATAGGATGGTGGTTTGTAGGATGATGTTGGTGATCAAGAAGAGGAGGGGGAGTGTGAGGGCAGCACCAAGGATCAAATGGTGGAATTTGAAAAAGGGTAATTGTGAGGTGGAGTTCAGGGATGAGTTAAGACAGGCACTGGCTGGCAGTGAAGAGTTACCAAATAGCTGGGTAACTACAGCAGAGCTAGTAAGGGAGATGGCTAGAAATGTGCTTGGTATGACATCTGGACAGAGGAAGGATGGCAAGGAGACATGGTGGTAGAATGAGGAAGTACAGGAGAGTATACAGAGAAAGAGGTTAGCAAAGAAGAAGTGAGATTGTCAGAGAGATGAAGAAAGTAGACAGGAGTATAAGGAGATGAGGTGCATGGCAAAGAGAGAGGTGGCAAAGGCTAAGGATAAGGCATATGAAGAGTTGTATGAAAGGTTGGACACTAAGGAGGGAGAAAAGGACCTGTGCCGACTGGCTAGACAGAGGGACCGAGCTTGGAAAGATGTGCAGCAAGTAAAGGTGATAAAGGATAATGAGGGAAACATACTCATAAGCGGGGAGAGTGTGTTGAGCAGATGGAAAGAGTACTTTGAGGGGTTGATGAATGAAGAGAATGAAAGGGAGAGAAGGTTGGATGATGTGGGGATAGTGAATCATGAATTGCAATGGATTAGCAAGGAGGAAGTAAGGATAGCTATGAAGAGGATGAAAAATGGAAAGGCTGTTGGCCCAGATGACATACCTGTGGAAGCATGGAGGTGTTTAGGTGAAATGGCAGTGGAGTTTTTAACCAGATTGTTTAATGAAATCTTGGAAAGTGAGAGGATGCCTGAGGAATGGAGAAAAAGTGTTTTGGTACCAATTTTTAAGAATAAGGGTGATGTGCAGAGCTGTAGTAACTGTAGAGGGATTAAATTGATCAGTCACAGCATGAAGTTATGGGAAAGAGTAATGGAAGCTAGGTTAAGAAGGGAACCTGATGATTAGTGATCAGCAGTATGGTTTCATGTCGGTAAAGAACACTACAGATGTGATGTGTGCTCTGAGAGTGTTAATGGAAAAGTACAGAGAAGGTCAGAAGGAGTTGCATTGTGTTTTTGTAGACTTAGAGAAAGCATATGACAGGGTGCCTAGAGAGGAGTTGTGGTACTGTATGAGGAAGTCGGGAGTGTCAGAGAAGTATGTATGAGTGGTACAGGATATGTATGAGGGTAGTGTGACAGCGGTGAGGTCTGCGGTGGGAGTGACAGATGCGTTTACGGTGGAGGTGGGATTACATCAAAGATCAGCTCTGAGCCCTTTCTTATTTGCAATGGTGATGGACAGATTGACAGATGAGATCAGACAGGAGTCCCCGTGGACTATGATGTTTGCAGATGACATTGTGATCTGTAGTAAGAGTAGGGAACAGATGGAGGAGACCCTGGAGAGATGGAGATATGCTCTAGAGAGAAGAGGAATGAAGGTCAGCAGGACTAAGACAGAATATATGTGTGTGAAAGAGAGGGAGGATAGAGGAATGGTGAGGATACAAGGAGTAGAGGTGACGAAGGTGGATGAGTTTAAATACTTGGGATAAATAGTTCAGAGTAATGGTGAGTGCGAAAGAGAGGTGAAGAAGAGAGTACAGGCAGGATGGAGTGGGTGGAGAAGAGTGTCAGGAGTGATTTGTGACAGACGAGTACCAGTAAGAGTGAAAGGGAAGGTCTACAAGAGGGTAGTGAGACCAGCTATGTTATATGGGTTGGAGACAGTGGCATTGACAAAAAGGCAAGAGATAGAGCTGGATGTGGCAGAGTTAAAGATGTTAAGATTTGCACTGGGTGTGATGAGGGTGGAAAGGATCAGGAATAAGTATTTTAGAGGGTCAGCCCAGGTTGGAAGGTTTGGAGACAAAGCCAGAGAGGCAAGATTACGTTGGTTTGGACATGTGCTGAGGAGGGATGCTGAGTATATTGGGAAAAAGATGCTAAGGATGAAGCTACCAGGTAACAGGAAAAGAGGAAGGCCTAAGATAAGGTTTATGGATGTGGTGAGAGAGGACATGCAGGTGGTTGGTGTGACAGAGCAAGATGCAGAGGACAGGAAGAAATGGAAACAGATGATCCACTGTGGCGACCCCTAATGGGAACAGCTGAAAGAAGTTGATGACCTTATGATATAGAAAAAGGTGCTTATACGTAATATTGATTTCTTTTAGTAAACATTAAATAACACAAAAAAATGAAGGGTTTATAATCTTTTTGTGGGTAAATCAGTCATTAAATCTGTTTTTTGTTTCTTCTTTTTAACATCAGACCAATTAGACTTTTATGATCTCTTAGTAATATATGCTATCCAGTCCATGTCTTCTGTGAAAGAAATGATATTATTTTTGATGAAGGAGAGCGTCTCTTTTATAGTGCTGATGATTCTGATACCAGAAGTGAAATGAAGTTTTATTTTTGCTGGAAAAATTAAGTGAGCTTTGATTTTATTTTTCTTAACGTGATTTAATAATTGGCCAGGTTTTTTTCTTAGTTCCATTGTCTTAGATGAATAGTCATTATGAAATTTAATAGCTGATTGTCGAAATTTCACTGGAGCTTTTGACCTGGCAGATTTTAACAGCAACTCTTTATCCAGAAAAGAGAGAAATCTGACTATTTTTAAAATGGGACATACATAAATTTTCCAGTTGAACTATGGGCTCTTTCAATGCCAAATGAAAAGTTTCCTGAAGATTAAGTGTCTCCTGTATACAAGTTGTCAGAAAATAGATCATATCATCACCTTCAGAGTTTACTGATAAGCTAAAAATTCATATGTTATTTCTTCTTTCATGATTTTCTAGATCATCTATTTTTTCCAGTAGCCAGGTATATCTTTTTAAAGATTCTGTCTGAGAATCACTTTCTTTGAGTCAGTTGTCAATGTCAGTTAAGCATATTCAAGCTCTGATACTTTTGTTTGTAGTTGATGGTATAAATATTTGAAAATATTTATTTTTTGATGCTATTTTCTTTAACTTCTAAAATATTTTCTTGAAATCCATCTGTTTTAGTAGATAAGTCCTATAGAGTACACCTACCAACTTGTATTTCCTTCTTAAGGGAAGAATGTGTGATTCTTCTTAGAGCTGCTCATCTTTTCACAGTAGAAGATTTAGTTCCCAAAGTAATTGGACATTAAATTGTAAACAGAACAATCCCCAAACTGAGTATAAATAAGATGAAATGTTTAGAAAACTTTTAAGATGAAAATATATGTATTTTTAAGTTTCCTGTACAACCTTTTGATTTACTGCAGAGCTCTGAAAAGAACTGTCATCTCTATGCCACTGACTCTGATTTGTAGGTAATATTTTCCCAGATCAGGCAGAGACTACCATTATTATTATTATTGTTATTATTATTATTGTTATTAGCTATACTTGTCTTCCTAGGTAACAGAGACTGTATAATAAGCTGTGTGATGTAGACAAGGCAGTGAAATAAAGGGATAGTTTAAGATGGAATGTTTCAGACATACAGGCACAACTCCGTTGTGCAGTATTTTCAAGTTTAGCTCATTCAAAGCTGATCAGAACATTTGTCTTTTTTATGTTTGTTCTTAGGTAATGTTCTGTAATTGGTCTAATAAAAAAAAAAACAGCTGTAAACAGCAGTGTAAACTACTTAAAAGTTGCACTGCATGGTATCATTTAAATAACTTTAATTAACTAATTAATTATGCATCCACATTCAGTAAACAACAGTGTTTAGCTCAATTAAAAGAATTTTTCTCCTGCCTCAGAGATTGAAGCCATATCACCTGTCAGGATTTGTCCAGATGGTCAGCATTATCACACTGTTCTGTAGGTGAATAATTTTACCACATTTACCTGACCAGTATTATTTATGTGCCAACTTTCCATGCAGAAGATCTTTGTTGTCTGCCTTATAAAGTAAAATCCTTGGTATAAATTCAAACATTACTCTGACTATATATATATATATATATATATATATATATATATATATATATATATATGTGTGTGTGTGTGTCTCTGTATATATTCCGACATACATACACACTTACATACACGCCAACATCCTGGCAGACAGGTTCAGTGCAAACTTGTCCCCCCCTTCCCCCCCAAAAGAGCAAATGTCTATCCCAACAGAATGTAGCCTCCCAGACATCACAGATGCACAGGTGAAAGCTGCCCTCTCCAAAGCAAAAAACACAGCATCAATGGGACCGGACGGTGTCCCAGGCTGCGTTTTACATGAACTCCAAGAAGAACTGAACCCTCACATAAAGTCACTGTTCAAACTCAGCCTTACTACAGGATATGTACCCAAAGAATGGTGTACAGCAACAGTGGTCCTGCTCCACAAAGGTGGTGCCACAACAGACCCCAGGAACTATCGCCCTATAAGCCTGACTAGTCTGGTCTGCATAGCTATGGAGTGTATCATCATGGAACTCATAAACAAAGACAATGGGAACCTCCACAGACACTGGACCCTACCCAATTCGGCTTTGTTAAGGACGGATCTTGCCTCTTAAACCTAGTTGACTTCTTTGAAACAGTTACCAAGGCCATAGATGAGGGGAAGGTAGTCCACACAGCCTACCTGGACCTCGCAAAAGCCTTCGACACAATACCCCACTCGGGCATCATAAATAAGCTTACCAGCTTAAATATCAACCCCTATGTCACAAAATGGGATGCAAACTGCCTCAGGGATAGAACCCACATGGTCAGAATTGAAGGTGCCATGTCAGACTCTAAACCAGTTACAAGTGGCGTCCCACAAGGCTCAGTCCTGGGACCTCTCTTGTTTGGTATATACTTCTCTGAGGTACAGGCTAACACGGGAGGACTATGGCTGACCAAGTTTGCAGATGACTGCAAACTGGGAGCCATAATCGACTCTCCAGATGACACAAGCATCCTCCAAAAGGGCCTCACAGAGATAGATACCTGGTGCCAGAGCCACGGGCTCAAGCTAAATGCCAAAAAGTGCATAATCATCCCCTTTGGGAAAAACAAAGTGCCCACAAATTACAACATAGGTGGTAATCCATTAAGTACGGAAGAAGTAATTAGGGATTTGGGGACCCAAGTAGATAGTAATCTCTCCTTTGACAATCACGTTGCCAAAGTGGTTAGAAAGACCTTCTATATAGCCCACCTTATCACGGAAGGGTTCACATCTAGATCAAGAGAGATCATTGTGCTCCTCTACTCATAACTCATCAGGCCCATAATTAAATACAATGCCTCATTGGGATGTACCTTACCCGACACTTCCAGCAACTGGAGAGACCCCAAAAGTACCTCACCAAGAGGATCACAGGCCACAAACAGATGCCCTATGCAGTTCAACTAAAGAAACTCCAGCTCTACTCAGTTGCTTATCGCCTACTCAGAGGTGATCTATGCCTGACGTAGAAAGCCATGTCTAACCCAGAATTAATGGACATGCTCCATCTCAGGAAATCCAAATCCCTTAGAGCTACATGCTCCAGGGATTAAACCTCAGCACGGCAATAAGTAGGACATGCTGGAGGGACAGATTAATATCCCAGAGGCTCCCCTCACTCTGGAACAGAATCCCAATCCATGTTAGGCAGAGCCCCTCACTGACCCTCTTCAAGAGAAATCTTGACGAGTGGATGGGAGATCGTAAGTTTACCCCTGGGATCTCTTCTGTGCCCCTGCTAGACAGAGGCACAGTAAACTAACCTTAAAAGCCTATCTTCTGTGACCTACTATACAGAGGCACAGTTAACAAATCTAAATGGGAGGCGAAAGCCAAACACACTCTGGCTAGGCTTATAAATGCCCTAGTGCAGATAGCCTAGTATCTACCTATGAACCTATGAACTTACATCGACACAGATATATGTATGTATGGCTTACATGTCAAAATATCAAAACTAAAAATATTGAAAAAGAAAACATATTTTATACATCCCACCTCCTACAGCTTATATATACCAAGTCAAAGATTACACAAAACAGTGAAAAAAGGCAAATTCCAAGTCTTCAATATTTTGACTTTCATATATTTTGTTCTGGCAACAACTTTTCAATAGTTTGACATTAGAACAATTGTATGTCACCCATATTCAGTTGACACAGTAATGTATAGATTTCATATAACAGCAAAATTATGTACTGTTAAGAACTTTTCCCAGTTGGAAAAGATTTTACCTTGAGATTTTATCTTGCAAATAATTGAAGAACCTGTTACATGCAAACCTAAAAAGATAAACTTGAATGCAGAACTTCAGAAATTTAGAACATATATGATATATCTCCTTCTGAGATCATGCCCTTACCTTGGTAGAGGGGTTTGCATACCCTGCCAATACCTAGCGCTATGTTTCCTGGAATATTGTGATCCTGTAGGGTCATGCTTGACAAACTGATTTAAGAGAAGACTCTATAGACAAAAGTCAGTATACATAATAACCCTGCTATTTTTTCCCAAAGAATAACAAAACACTGTTAAGAAGAAGGATACTGGTGCTGACCCCAGACGTCAGATTGATAAATTCTTCGTGGTTGGATCACCAGTGTGTCCCAGTCATGTTAGAACTTGGCAATAGAAACTAAGACATTGAATATTACTTTACTACTGGTGGAGGATTATGAACTTGTGTGGAAGGCTGAAAATAGCAGTAAGATATATCTGGTATTATATCTTCACATAGGACTGGGTCTGGAACATCAGGGGTGGTCTCAATCCTAGTCTAGGATTAGACCTTGGAAGATGCTGTGGGCTGGTGCAAGGACACTTGAAAACTCATGGATGGGTCATATACAGTTAGAGTTTGCATCTGTAGATAAGAAGGTTGTTTAAGTGTGATTGTAAGTTACATAAAGGAAAACTCTGTTTTCTGTTGGTGACTGCACTTTACAACAATTCAGTGTATTCAACCTTCATGGAGATGGTGGGAACACTGCTTGATGTTATACAGTTAACTGGCTGTGCAGTTCTATTGGGAGACTTTATCAGTTACATTAAATGAGTCACTTAATCAGGCAGTGCTCCTGGATTGCCCAAGAAAATGGACTATTTGTCCGATGGACTTACCAGTCAATGAAGAGATAAAAATAAATAAAGAAAGAAAAGCAAGATCCACCATGGGGTGAGTCTGTGCAATAAATGGTTTACATGATTTGAAACTAAATAATGATTAGTGCTGGACTTCTATGCTGTTTGTGGACTGTTCATAGCAAACACCATCTTTGAACATAAGACTGCTCATAAGGGATGCCTACTGAAATTCCAAAAAAGCTGCAGTCGTGAGTTTCAGAATAGCATAACTACAAGTTCAGATGTGGTAAAATATGCCTTTAAGTCTGAAATTATGATACCCCAGAGTATTTTCTCTACTCCAAGGTACAGCAATTCTAGAATATGAATAAACAGTAGTACTCTTATAGTGTGGTGTGCTTTTCTGATGTAACAGTGAATTTTGAAATTCATTATTTTATTATTTGAATTGGAGTTTATTTTTGGCCTGAGACCCACAACTTTGTGTCTTGCACATGAGATAAATAAGCTGTTACATGTGCACTTGGTAAAAAACAACAAAGTCCAGACTTATATGTATGATCATATATTTTATAATATGTCTTAATAGCACTTTACCTTTTAGTCATTTTTTTCAATAAACATCTTTATTAAATTATCATGTATGACATAGGCAATCTTACATTTATATAAATGAGAAACAACATTGACACCACTTTAGTTGCAAACATTATACATCACAGACAGCATTGAAACAACTGTAGTTGTAAACATTATACACCACTTAAAATCTATACAGTCACTGTCAGTTAAACATTGTATGGCTCAGTCAAATCCTGCCTCTTAAACCTCATTCCTTCTCTGCATTTATTGTTCCCACAATTCCCATTTTTTCCTATATAGTTTGCTCCATCCTTTTTCTCAAGATCCCAGTTCCAGTTGTTTTATCTCTGTTAGTATATTCACTACTTCTAGTAAAGTTGGTCTAGACTTTGATTTGCATTTTCTAGTAATTGTTTTTTTGGCAGGCACCATAATTAGACTCAGCAAGGCTTTACTATGTCTAGGCAATTCTGATTCTGTATTATAGCTCAAAAAATTATCTTCCCAGTCAATCCAATCTGCTCACACAGCATCTCCGACAGAGCAGTCCAGACAGAATCCCTAAACTTCACCAGCTCACTACACTCCCTAAAAATATGTTCCCAGCCACCTCTTTCTTGCCTGTCACACCTCCAACATTTGCTATCCATCTGAGGAAAAATTCTTTGGAGTCTACTTGGGGTATAAAAATACCTATGTACACACTTCAGGCAAAGATCCTAAATCTTCTACACATTGTTGCATATTTGTGAGATATACATAGATCCTCCCCATTGTTTCTTTGTGAATTGCTTATCTAGTCTCTCTTCCCAATCCTTTCTAAGCTCCTCTGATTGATTCTATATTTTTTCATGTAATATTTTATATGCTCTACTAATTATTCTTTTTTTAATGGCATCTTCTGTTCTAGATTCTGTTAAAAACTCTATCTGTGCTGGTATTTCATTTAGGACCCCCCCCCCCATTTCTTCCTCTTTGCCTATACTCTGATACCAATCCTTGATATGGAATGCAATCTCTAATCTGCATTCCAAATACATTCTTGGCCTATTTCTATTCTATTACCTTTCCCTGTCTAGTTATTTTCTCCCAATACCTTGGTTCCTTTGCCAGTTTTCTCCAATAAATTCCAGCTCCCTCTTGCCTATTATCTGTACCCCTAACCGCAGTCATCCCTATCGGCAGAATCTCTTTTCTCCATTCTTCTGCTGGTTTAGTTCTTAGAATAGTCCCTACTATTTTATGAATATAATACTCTATATGATTTTTATTGCTTTCCTTAAGAGTCTGGATCCAAAATCCCAATTTCTCCTTATTTCTTGAGCCTCCCACCCCAATATCATCATCATTCCTTTCCACTTTAAATTATAGTTTTCTGCTTGTGTTATGTATAAGAGTCTTAACTGTGTTGCTCTAAAATATCCCCTCAAATTGGGTAATCCTAGTCCACCTTGTTCTATTGGAAGAATCAGCTTATCCCACTTGACCCTTGCTGTCTTCCCTTCCCAGATAAAATCCTTCAACTCTTTATAATTGCTAGCCACAGCTTGTCCTCTGGTTGATAAAAATATGCCTGACCTGTATATAAGACTAAAGGGACTAAAAACATTTTAATTGCTTGTATCTTAGTATCCATATCCATATAATAAAACTTCCAGTTTCTCAGTTTTTGTATTATCTCTTCTTTAGTCTCTTACCACATATCCTTAGCTGCCGCAACAGAGCCATTTCTAATCCATACTCCTAAATACTTCATTTTATCATGTCCCCATAAATATGGATACTGTTGGATCAATTCTTGTGTAGGTACATATTTTACCAGTATTACCTCTGTTTTAGCTTCATTAATTTTGTATGCTGAGAAGATCTAAAAGTATCTTAAAATGTTCCACATCACTGTAATGTCCCTTTTTGGTTTTGTCATATATAAAATAATATCATCTGCAAATAGATCCAGCTTTTCCTAACAACCATACCAATTATATCCCATCTTTGCCAATGGTTCTAAATATAATGCAAACAACAAAGGGGAAAGCAGACAACTCTGCCTGGTTCCTCTATTCAAGCAGAAGTTATCAGAGAGGACACCACACACTTTAATTTTCACCACCGATCCCTCATATATACTCCTAATCAACCTTATAATTGTATCAGGGAAAGCAAATGCTTCCATTGCCCTGTTCATGAAGTCCCAGTCTACTCTGTCAAATGCTTTTTATTCATCAAGACCCACCAATAACAGTGGTATTTTCTTACATTCTGCTTCCCTCTGGATCAGGTCTACTTTAGATTGACGAAAAGTTAAAACGTCAAACGTGCACATGCGCGTTAATGCAGAAATTCAATGTTTATTTTTTGGATCGCAGTATAGTGAGGATCGGAATATTTGCCCTTTCTTCACTGTAGTGCGAAATCGGAGTTGGAAATATATTTAGCAGGGGGTGTGGGGGGCACAGTCCCCCACAATAGCAATTTTGAATTTCTGCATTTACGCTCATGTGCGCGTTCGACATTTTGATTTTTCGTCTATATAATATAGACCCTCTGGAGCATCACTGTTCTGTTAATATTGTCAAATGCTTGCCTCTCCTCCACACAACCACACTAATCCATATCTATCAATTTTGGTATCACTTTTGCCATTCTTTTAGCCATTATAGACATAAACACTTTATAATCATGGTTTAGTATTGAAATGGGCCTGTAAGAAGTTAGATCCGATGGATCTTTACCCTTTTTAGGTATTACCGTTATCACCACCTTCTTCCAGGATGTTGGTACTTCTCCTCCTCTTAAAATAGTGTTAAACAAAACCTTCCAGATGTTTATCATTTTTTCCCCTCCTAGCTTCCAAACTTCCACAGCAATACCATCTAACCATGGGGACTTTCCTGTAGATTGGTTATACATAACTATTTTTATCTCATCTCTTCCTATCCTAACTGTTGGTAATTGAGCCTCATCTACCTCTCACCTTGGCATATTTAATTCTTCCATAAACATTTCCATGTGATAACACTTTAAGGATATTTTGATGCTTATTGATTTTTAAATTGAATAACTGCTTGCTAAATATGATTGGGGCTATGTCACATGTTTACCTTTTTGGATTATTTTAAATATGTGTAAGTTGAAATGAGTTTTACTTTGCACCGAAGAAGGGTCTAACCCAAAATCTTTGCTGTATATCACAGTTTTTTAGCAGTCTCAAGTCCAGTCTTTTTTGTTTTTTACTCATTTGATTTACTGGATGCTTGGTTCACTCCAACTTTGATCCATTTTTTTGTTAGTACATGTGCACATGGTGAGAAGATATAAACATCTGCACGTACGGCAGGTGCAGGGCCAAACCAAATCAGATCTCCATAAATAAATGGCCTGCACCAAAGTGTAAAAAGCACAGACCACACATAAGTGGATAGCTATAACATTTGTTTAATGATTCCAGTCATATATCTAATGGTCCCAAACCGGTTTCGGCATAACCGCCTTCCTCAGTGGGATATCCCACTGAAGAAGGCAGTTATGCCAAAACCGGTATGGATATCCCACTGAGGATGGTGGTTATGCCGAAACTGGTTTGGGACCATTAGATATATGACTGGAACCATTAAGCAAATGTTATAGTTATCCACTTATGTGTGGTCTGTGCTTTTTACACATTGGTACAGGCCGTTTGTTTACATGTGCACTTGGTAATAGAGAACCTTGAGCCAAGGTTCATTGACATGCATCAAGACACCTTACTGAGGCCATATGTTCATGGCACTGAAGTCAAAAGGGTTTGAAAGTATAAAATAATTACTGCTTGTTGATGATTAGGGTCTGGTGGCTCAGTTGGTGGTCAAACAGCTCCAGGAATCCAAACTGCATTGTCTCAACAATAGCTTCTTTTTTAATTGCTTCAAAACTCTGGCAGTCTTTTCCTCCCTACCTAACTAACAATACAAGTCATCTAAGTTCAGGTCACAATTCAAACAGCTTCTGATACAACAATGTGAATGCAAATGCCAAAATGTAGGATGTATCACATAACCAGCAAAATTTCCTGTAGATGTAATTCTTGTCTTACCACACCTCTCTTCCTCAGTGTTCCTCTGTAACCTAATTGACTCTGGAATATGTAAATATCAGTAAACATTTTTCATTGTTGCCTAAGTTTATCTATAATTATACTTGTTTTGTCAATTGTGATTCATGTAACACTGAATAGTGACTCTGTCTGCTGTAATGTCATTGCTTCAGTTGTTTTTACTGTTTTTGCTTGTGCTGAAATAATTGTTTATTTATTTTAACTTGTACTAGAACATTTTTTATTATTACCATCTAAAGTAACCCAGCCTAAGTCTGCAAATTGTTGTATTTTGATCAGTGCCCTGCCCAGGTAAACAAAATGTAAATAAATAAATAAATAAAGACATAAATAAATAACCCCATGCAAAAATGATTGTAGTTTTGTGTTGATTAAAAAACATATGTGTGGTCAATGTTTTTTTTTTTTTTTTTTTTTACAGTGTTTTAAATTTCATTATTTTGTATTTGTGGCTATGTGTGTGTGTGTGTGTGTGTGTGTGTGTGTATATATATATATATATATATATATATATATATATATGGATATATATATATATATATATATATATATATATATATATATATATATACATATATACACACACACACACACACTCATATGGATTCACTTTGGAATCTCAAAATATTGAAATGTCGAATTTCAATATCTCAGGACCAAAGTGTTGAATCTGCAAATGTGCAAAACTGCAGAATATCGAACCCAGAAAAGTCGAACCCATGGTACTGACAGCGCATTAGGTAAGTGTGTTTTTTTAAGGGTTTTGGGGAGGGTTTGTGTGTCTGTAAGTGTGTCGGGGAGTGTTAGGTGTGGGTTAGGGTACGTAGGTGAGAGTGTGAGTGTGTCAGTGTTGAGAGTGGTGGTTTTTGTATCTGTATGATGTTTGTGCGAGGGGGGTGTGGGATGTATGTTGGTGGGTTTTGTGTGTGTTGGTCTTTAGTGCGATCTCGGAGTTAGTATATATAAGTAGGGAGGTGTGGGGGTGCAGTGGGGCTTGACCCCTGCTTATAGTAAGTGTGTGTTTGTGTATTTGTGTTGTTGTGTGGAGGTAGGTGTAGTTGTGTTTGTGTGTGTACTTTAATGGTCAAAGTTTTATGTTTTTTGATTGTGGTTTTCGGTGTTTGGCTGTTTTGGCTTTATAGTCTCGGAATACTGAAATTCAACATTTCAGTATTTCGATATTATAAAGTGAATCCACATATATATATATATATATATATATATATATATATATATATATATATATATAGTATTAGCCCTTTTTAATAAATATTCCTCTAGAAATTAAGCTTGGTAGAGGTGGCATTAGCATTTTTAAACAAACATTCTTCTAAAAATTAAGCTGTATGGTTGATTTTCTAACGTTCCTTACTAAAATAATGACTAAGATATTTTTTTCAAAATGTAGTTCTGATTGCTATGCACATTCAAATCAGTTGTTCAGTTCTATAAGTTATTTACTCATTCAAAGATATACTAAAAGTAATTAAACTTAAAAATATGGAGGTTAACTAGCAGGTGTTCATAGGTTCATAGGTTCATAGGTTCATACTAGGCTATCTGCCCAAGGGCATTTATAAGCCTAGCCCATAGTTATGTGGCTTTCACCACCCCTTTAGTTTGAATAAAAACTATGCCTATCATTTTGCTGTGCCTCTGTCAAGCAGTGACACTGAAGTAATCCCTGGGGTATATCTGCAGTCTCCCATCCATTGGTCAAGATTCCTCTTGAACAAGGCCAGAGAGGTGCTCTGCCTCACATATACCGGGATTTTGTTCCACAGCATAGGGAGTCTCTGGGTGATGAATCTGTCCCTCCAGCACGTTCTATTTATAACCGTGTCAAGGTTTAAGTCTCCCCCCTTGTGGTTCTGAGGGATCTAGATTTTTTGAGGTGAAGCATATTCATCAAATCTGGGTTTGACATGGCCTTATATGTCAGGCACAGGTCACCTCTGAGCAAGCGGTATGAGACTGAATAGAGCTGGAGTTCTTTCAGTCGGGCAGCATAAGACATATTTTTGAGACCCTTTATCCTTTTGGTGAGGAACTTTTGGGGCCTTTCAAGCTGCAGCAGGTGTCTGGTCAGATACATTCCGAACGGGGCATTGTACTCAATCATAGGTCTAATGAGTGATGAGTACAGGGGGACGATGACCTCCCTTGATCTAGATGTGAATCCCTTCATGATCAAGTGGGTGATATAGAAGGTTTTCCTAACTACTTTAGCAACATGAGTGTCAAGCGAAGGCTACTGTCAACCTGGGTCCCCAGATCTCTGATGACTTTTTCTGTGCTCAGTGGATTGCCACCTATATGGTAGCTAGGGGTAACCTTGTTTTTCCTGAAGGGTATGACTATGCATTTTTTGGCGTTTAACTTCAGGCCATGGCTCTGGCACCAGTTATCCGTTTCTGTGAGGCCCTTCTGGAGGATATCTGTGTCAGATGTGTTTTCGACTATGGCGCCCAGTTTGCAGTCCTCTGCAAACTTTGTCAGCCATAACCCTCCTGTGTTTGCTTGTACTTCAGAAAAGTAGATGCCGAACAAGAGTGGACCCAGGACTGAGCCCTGTGGGACACCACTTGTGACAGGCTTTGAGTCTGACATGGCTCCAGCAACTCTGACCCTGTGGGTTCTGTCACTTAGCCAGTTTGCAACCCATCTTGTGATGTATGGGTTTACATTCAAGCTGATGAGTTTTTCGATGATACCTGAGTGGGGTATTGTGTCGAAGGCCTTTGCCAGGTCGAGGTAGGCTGTATGGACTGCCTTTCCCTCATCAATGGCCTTGGTGACTGTCTCGAAAAAGTCAACCAAGTTTAAGAGGCAGGATCTGCCTTTGACAAAGCCAAACTGGGTTGGATCCAAAGTCTGCAAGTTCCCTATGTCTTTATTTATGAGTTCCATTATGATCCTCTCCATGGCTTTGCAGATAAGGCTTGTCAAGCTAATGGGGCGGTAATTTCCAGGGTCTGTGGAGGCACCGCCCTTATGAGGTGTGTATTGTTATCTCTGTTATTCTATGAGTTTCTTCTTTTTTATTGAATGTGAATGGCTAAGACATGTAACTGAATATAACAGAAATATACTAATTTATACTTCTTGTTAGAAGCATACATATTTCAATTACTACACATTAAGCTGCTTTAACATAAGTTTCTAATCTGGAAAATTAATACATCATCTATCTTATTGCCTTATATGATGTTTATATGCAAGTTTGTTGAAGGCCCAGAGAAACTTTAATAGTATATCATTCATTTTTCACTGTTATTTAGAAGGAACAATACTGATTTTATGAATAATATAAATTATTTTAGGAAGCAAGACCATTTTAATAAGTTGAAGTCTTTCTTGAAAGTTGTACATCTGTTTATCTCATATTTGAATTAGGTTTACTAAAAGCGCACCTACAAACATGCTGGCTATGTCCTTGCAACTCCCACTCTAATATCACCCACCCCATCCAAACACTACCTTTCTTTCCACTCCACTAACTACCTTGATTATAGCAAGCTCAGATGCTCATAAGCCTACTACTTATACAGCAAGAACTTCTTATTTTAACATTTGTTAATGTCTGTTATGTACTTCACAGATAAAGATTCTAGTTGTCTGCTGATGTACTATGTTCTTCATCTGTAAATATGTTGTAAGTAATTGCTATGTAAATTGTTAATCACTATGTAATCCAATGTAACTACTGTCTGTTTATTTTAACTGTGGAGCTTTTCTTCCCGGGCCTCCGCTTAAAATGGACCTACATCCAGTTGGACACTCCCGGTCAACAAATATAAATAAATAAATAAATAAATACAGTTATTTGTTTCTATTAATGCTTTATCAACATTAATATCTCTAATTATATCACAAGATTTTCCTAGGACTACACCAAGATATTTCATCTCATTAGAAACCAAAAAATGTTCAATAACGTCAACTGAATATAGATTATTGTTAATTAATAAGTATTTAGTTTTATTGTTATTGAAATGGATACCCCCAACTTTTCCAAGTTTTTGAGTGATATTAAATCATTTGTGAATAGATATATTTAGTTTGGAGATTGTTAAAAGCATATCATCTACAAATAACATAGTTCTTTATGAACAAAACCCATACGTTCCTTAACTGGATCTTATAACTATGGCTACCATTTCAATTCCCAAAGGAAATAAAATGGGTGAAAGTGGACAGCTTTGTTTAGTCCCTTTCAGTAAGTCTAATGAATCACAAAGATAGGTACCTATTTTTGCATAAGCTTTACTTCCTAAGTAAACATTCTTAATCAAACTTTTAAATTCCTGAAATAATCCAAAATGTAATGATTTGAAAATAAAAGTCCAGTTTATTATGTCAAAAGCTTTTTTTCTATATCTAAACTTATTAAGGCTAAACCATCACCTCTTTTATTTGCTAAATCTATAATTGTTATTATTCTTTTGATATTATCATCTGTTTGCCTTTAAGTATAAAACTTGTCTGATCTTCATTAATTAGTATAAGGAATACATGTATTAACCTTTCTGCTAAAATAGAATTAAAGGCTTTGAAAAACACATATAATAGAGATATTGGTATAGAGATAATTAATTATTATTTTTATGTATTTGAGATTCTAGAAAATATTTCCATGGTGGGTTAGTGCTAGAATTAGAGTGGCTTGTAATTAGTGTATTAAGAAATACAGTTATTACTCTCTGTGAAAAAATATATATTTCAGGACTTATATTATCTATACCTGGAGCTTTGCTTTTTTAATAGTTTAACTAACTTTTTGTTTAATTTTACCCACAGATATTATTTTATTAAGGTTGTCATTTTTCTACTTCAGAAATCTTGGGGATTTCTAATTTGTCAAAAAATGAACATTTTTTTGTATTAGTTATTGCATATTTATTTGAATTATTTAAGTTTTTGTAATATGATTTAATTTCTTTGAGAATATATTCAATATCTGTCATATGTTTATTGTTTTAGTGTTCAAAATATTTGTAATATATGGTTATTTTGAATGTATTTTAAATCTTCTTATAATAATGTGCATACTTCCATGAGTCATTGCATAAATATGACTTTTGAATTTCTCTAGAACTATAGATGCTTTATATAAGAATTGTTTGATGTTGTTTGTTAAGATTTTCAATCCAATTTAATAAAGAATTATCATCTTTTTGGAAATCTTTTTTAAAATTATTTGCATTTCATCTTGTATTTATTTGATGTCCATATCACATTGTTTCCTTTTCTTACTATATCAAGATATTATGTCACTGTATAAGTAGGCCTTAAAGGAGTACCATACCATTAATATATCTGTTCCTTCTTTAAGACAGGTGTCCAAAAACATTGACCTCATTTATAAACCAAGAATTAAAATATTCTAATTTAGTTATATAAGCTGGAATCTTTTTTGGACATGTGATTTTTTTTATAATTACCTTTTACATTCATATTAATGCAATTAATCCTTTACTAATGCACTCTACAGGCACCTACAAGAATACATGGATCATGCTATCCCAAACAAAACCAAGACTCACTCCTCCAAGAAAAGGAAACCAGTCTGGTGGACCCCTGCCATAAACAAGCTATACAATAGAAGGAGGAAACTAGTATAGAAGAGAGTAAAATCCCAAGAAGGGAAGACATCCCTGATCAGTATCAGCAAGAAACTATGATACCTTATAAAATCATCCAAGGCTAGCTTCGAAAGAAAAATTTCCATGGACTCCAAAGATAACCACAAGGCATTCTTTAGCTTTGTCAAGAATCTAAGTGGCAATTCTCAGATCTGCTCAGAGTTAGTGCAGAATGGCACAACATACACTGAACTGACCAATATAGCCAATATCCTGGCAGACAGGTTCAGTGCAAACTGCACCCACCTCTCACCCCCAAAAGGGCCCATAACTATACCAGAAGAATGTAGTGCCCCTGAAATCACAGACACTCAGGTTAAAACAGCCCTCTCCAAAGCCAAAAACACAGCATCAATGGGACCGGACGGTGTCCCAGGCTGCAACCTACATGAGCTCAAAGATGAACTAACCCTTCACCTAAACACACTGTTTAAACTCAGCCTCTCCACAGGCTACATGCCCACAGAGTGGCGCACAGCAACGGTTATTCCGCTCCACAAAGGTGAAGCCACAACAGACCCCGGGAACTATCACCCTATAAGCCTGACTAGCTTGGTCTGCAAAGCTATGGAGCTCATCTTTATGGATCTTATTAACATTGGAAACCTCCATACACTGGACCCTACCCAGTTCAGCTTTGTTAAGGGCAGATCATGCCTCCTAAACCTGGTGGACTTCTTTGAGACAGTTACCAAGGTTATAGATGAGGGAAAGGTGGTTCACACAGCCTACCTAGACCTCGCTAAGGCCTTTGACACCATTCCCCACTCAGGTATTATAGACAAGCTCACCAGCCTGAACATAAACCCCTACGTCATGAGATGGGTTGCCAACTGACTTACTGACAGAACCCACATGGTAAGAGTTGCGGGAGCTGGGTCTGACTCTAAACCGGTTACAAGTGGCATTCCCCAGGGCTCAGTCCTAGGACCCCTCCTGTTCGGCATATACTTCCCAGAGGTAAAGGCAAGCACAGGAGGACTATGGCTGACCAATTTCACAGACAACAGCAAACTAGGGGCTATAAATGACTCTCCGGCTGACACAGACATCCTCCAAAAGGGTCTCACTGAGACAGATACATGGTGTCAAAACCATGGTCTCAAGCTAAATGCCAGAAAGTGCATAGTCATCCCCTTTGGAAAAAACAAAGTACCTACAAACTACCACACAGGTGGTAACCCCCTAAATATGGAAGATGTAATAAGAGCTCTACAGGGCCCAAGTAGATAGTAACCTCTCCTTTGATAATTACATTGCCAAAGTGGTTAGAAAATCCTTCTATGTGGCCCACCTAATCAGAAAAGGGTTTGCATCCAGATTGAAAGAGGTCATTGGGCCCCTCTATGCATCACTCATCAGACCCATCATAGAGTACAATGCCCCATATGGGATGTACCTTACAAGACACCTGCAACAACTGGAAAGACCACAGAAGTACCTCACCAAGAGGATCACTGGCTTCAAGCAGATGCCCTATGCAGCTCGACTGAAGAAACTTCAGCTGTGCTTGGTTGCATACCGCCTACTCAGAGGTGATCTCTGCCTGACATACAAGGCCGTGTCCAACCCAGAATTGTTGGACATGCTCCACTTAAAAGAAAACCATATCCCCTCGAGCCACACACTCCAGGGATCTAAACCTCACCACAACAATAAATAGAACGTGCTGGGGGATAGATTCCTGTCCCAGAGACTTCCCATGCTCTGGAACAAGATTCCAATCTACATTAGGCAGAGCTCTTCACTAACCCTCTTCAAAAGAAACCTTGATGAGTGGATGGGAAACATAAAGTTTACCCCAGGGATCACTTCAATGGCTCTTCTGGACAGAGGCACAGGGAACTAATCAAAGGGGGTGGTGTATTGATCAGAAATAAGAGAATGTATAATTTTATATTTTGAAAGTTTTGAACTGAGTTCTTGGGATATAAAAAAATGTCAATTCTAGAATATGTACCAAATACACAGAAGTAGTAAGAGAAATTTAACAGATCAGAATCTCATACATGAAATGCTTCAAACATATTTAAATTGTATAACCATTTTTTGTAATTTTGCAGATGCTGAAATTTTTGGATTTGTAGAAGTACTAGTTTCAGATTTCTTTAAAATGTAGTTGAAATCCCCACATATTATTAATTTTCCCTGCATGTTATTTATGTGAATTCTAGCTTTTTTGATTTCCATCCTTGGAAGTCAATATAAGTTTATCAAATTATTGTCCAAATTCTTTCATTATATTCTATTATAATTATCATAAATAGACCATCTTGATCTCCCTTTCTAATAATATTTCCAATATAACTGCATTTTCCCTCCAAAGGATCATTGCTCCTCTTATTTTGGATTTATAAAGTGATAGAGACAGAATTTTGCAATTTGACAATTTAATTTTATCTCTGTTTTGAGGTCTAATGAGGGTTTCTTGAAAGAAGGCTATCTTTGCTTTATTGACTGAAAGAAATTTGTTTAGATTTGCTTTTTTAGTTTGAATATTCTAACCATTAACATTTAAAAATAGAATATTCATATCCATCATGAAATGAGTTAACTAGATACTTAATTTTTTAAGTTTAAATACCTCCCGAAAGTCTTTACTATGCAAATTAATCTGTCCTGAATTCTTCATTTTCTACAGTTTTCCCCTTTTTTCAAATAAGCAAATATTCTGAGAAGGATTAATGATTTTGAATATTTTTAACTCAGTAGTATGTATATTAAACTGTTTTGTAGAATTAATATGTATACAATAAATATAAAATATTTGAATAAATCTATATGATATGCATAGAATCTATTGATTCCTAGTTCATGGTCTTCCTGGAAATAGGTATGCTAGCATCCCATCTTTTGTATTATTGTTAATGGTATAAATTACATATGGCACAGGTCAGCTTGACTTTTTCTGTATGAATCAACATTCCAGACCAATGCATTATATTAATTGCATTTTGTTGTGCTTTATTATTAATGGATTTTGATTCATGTACTGTTTTAATTATTTGATTGTTCAACTTTACAAAAATAAGTCTGCATTTTTTCAATTTACTTCTGACTCAACTTTGTATCATGTCATCTTTCAGTACATGGGCATATAAGCCAGTACTAAGTCATATCTGGAATTATTTCATTTTTTTTTATTCTGTCAGTTTCAAATTCAACTTTATTTGAGAGAAGAAGCCATATGCTCTTTGCAAAAGGCAAATATAAGCAAATAAATAATACAAGCATGACATCTTATTTTAAATGCAAACAGACTGAGTTAATAGCATTAGGGATAAATGCTAACTGTGATAAATATTTAAAAATAATATTGTAATAGAAATAATACAAATATAAAGGTAACAGTCCAGTAAATTCACACCCATACCCCTGGCTGTCAGTTTTTTAGATAAAATTAAGAAACAGTTTCAAAATTCTAAAAATAAAAAGCTTATGTTAAAATGGCAATTCTCAAAGGCCAAAGTAAAAGAAAAAAGACCACATTGGCGAACCACACACACAGTCAAGAACAAGACATGTTGCTGCAGTATTGACACAAATGTTACTGCAATGTTGTGTTACAAAAGCAGTAGAGTAACTGCCACAATCTCTGTAGCAGTCAGTGCATCATACAAATTCATGAAAACACAAAGGCCAGGAAAAAACTCACAGCAGTTCTTTTTCATTCAATATTTTATTGACAATTCAGTAATTACATTATGAGTCAAAACATATTAACACATTTGTCATGTATATAAATGGGTTCCCTACGTTAGAACGACAGCTCAAAAGATCGACACTCAAATCACCGACACCAGAAGAATGAAACCTCAAAAACATGAAAGTTCACATGCCCGACAAACCACAATCCTGACACTTAACAAAACAAAAAGTTCACTGTTACACACAATGCACACACAACACAAGCACACCAGCAACCTAAAAACCTACACTACACCTTACACAAAACTATCTATGCACTAACCTTAACCCAAACCCTAACCCTAAGGTCCTACACTACTGCAGACTTACCTTACTCACACCCTAACCCTAAGTCCCTCACTATCGCACACTTACCTTACCCGCACCCTAACCCTAAGTCCCTCACTATTGCACACTTACCCGCACCCTAACCCTAACTCCCTCACTATCACACACTTATATTACCTGCCTCTAACCCTAAGTCCCTCACTATTGCACACTTACCTTACCCGCACCCTAACCATAACTCCCTCACTATTGCACACTTACCAGGTCACACTCACAAGTTATCCCAGTCGGTGTTTTCGCTGTTGGGATTATCATTTGTTAGTCATCTGCTTCATCGGTCTTCTGGTGTCCGTGTTTTGTGTGTCGATCTTCCGAGCTGTCTGTCTAACATAGGGAACCCATATAAATATACTAATACTTTATTAACTCTTTATACTATATACAAACCATGAATACCATACAGATACATACAATGCTTTTCAGACAAATTAATAGTAATTAGAGTCACATGTCTCTTAGTTGTTGAATTTTTGCCCAGAGTTTGCAGACAATAGATGATTTTAATCTTTGTTTTTATTTCTATCTCCTTAGTAGACACATTTTTAACAGTAAGATGAATTCTTCAGATTGTGGAAAGACCTTTGATTTCCAGTTTACTTGTAATGATCTTTCTTGTACAGCTAATTGAGTCCATAGAAGATAATATTGATCTTTTTTTCAAAGTGTTTGGTGTTGGAAAGTTGAAGAAAATCAAATCAAAATCAAAAGTTTATATTGTTGTAAAAAATATTAACTTTTTGCCAGTATGGTAACAAATAGGGACTATCATACATAAAATGGGACCAATCTACTTTAGATTTCTTGTTACACCTCAAACAACAAACATTGTTAGATTTACACATTTTTGCTGAAATATTTGGTGCATAAAATGATATAATTAAACATCTCCATGTAAATGTCATCCATGTATGAACTGGAGAAGTACTACCTACTGATTTTAACATTAAAAATGTATCATTATTGGATAATGCATCAGCTCTATATTGTTATAAATCTTTCCATAGATTATGATTTACATTTTCTTTTGTTGTATCAAAATACAAATATAAATTAGAAAGAATATAAGAATGTTTTATTATAATATACAGTTTGACATAAATAGTTTATCAAGTTAGATACATCATTCTTATTTAATTAAAAATAAATAGAAAAACTGCAAAGTTGAGACTCCAGTTCAATAGTATATCCAGACTATCCAAATGTCTTCAAACTCCAAAGAATAAAACCAGAGATCTAGGTTCCACTATAACGCAGCTTTAATGGTACACAAGCGCTTTCGCAAAGTTGCTTCTTCAGGTGTATAACATTCATTAAAAAGACACACCTTATATAGTCTTGATGTCAGTCACATGACTCTAATATACAAAATTTAAAAACATATACACATAAATGCAAGAATATATTTAAACTTATATATTCATACTTTCATTTAAAAGCAACCTAAAACATATAAATTACATAATAAAACAAGTGCATTTTATCTATTTAAAGGTCTTTTCTTCAAAATAGGTTTCATGGGGACAGAATCATTCAAGCCATGCCCTGAATTAGCCCTTAACCTAACAATCCAATTGGCTTCCTTCTCTTCAGTCCTAGCTTTGATATTACCCCCTCTTGTGCCAGTATATGTTCTCCCTAAGACAGCAAATTTAAATACATGTAGTTCATTAGTGGCTACTACGTGCTGAGCTAGTGCATTAAAATTACTTTTTTTCTTTATATGGTACATATGCTCTCTAATTCTATCCTTCAGAGGATGATCTGTCTTCCCTACATAGAATTTATTGCATATCTGACATGTAGCTAAATAAACTACATGTGATATATCACATCTTGCGCTGACTCTCAGTTCAAAGATCTCCCCTGTATCAGGGTATTTAAATTGTATTTCTTCAGATATATAACTGCAAAAATGGCACCTTCCACATGGTGTAGTCCCCTTTTCCTTTGCCTTATCCCTTAATTCTCTATCAATACATAACCTTCTCTTTAGGCACTTCTTATTTTTAAAAGAAAACTGCGGTTTGATTCCTACTAACTCTTAATTTGACTATCTGTGGTTAGTATATTCCAATGTTTATTTATGATGTTAGTGTACCTCTTTACATCTCTAGAATAACTTAAGCACATTCTTAAGCTATTATTACCTAAATTTTCCTTTTTATTTCCAAGTTTCCTTGAGAAATATGGTTTAGCTTTAGTTTCCCTTGATCTTCCAACTTCTTCCATATTCTTCTGCACCATTTCCTTGTCATAACCTCTTTCTAATAATTCTTTCCTTGTCAACTCTATTTGTTTTACATAATCCTCTGTCTTTACACTCAGTCTTGAAGCTCTTAAAAATTGATTTTGTGCTACATTTCTAAATACAAAGTTGGGATGCATACTAATTCTACTTAATAGCTTATTTGCATGACAAGCCTTTCTGTACATCCTTGTGCTTATTTTACCCCTGCTGTCCTTCTCTACATATACGTCCAAAAAGCTGATACCTAACTGGGAGTAATTCGTAGTAAATTTAAGGAACTCTGTGGAATTATTAATACAATCTAAAAATTCATTTAACTGTTGTACAGTCCCTCTCCATAAAAGAAAGAGATCATCCACAAATCTCCTATAAAACATAATCATATTATCATATTTTCCCCCTATAATATTTTCCATTTCCCATTTGGACATGACAACATTGGCATAACTATTAGCACAAGGAGTACCCATTGCAACCCCATTCTTCTGCCAATAAATTTTCTCTCTGAACGCAAAGATGTTGTTTTCAAGAATGAGTTTCAAAAACCTCTGTATTAACTCTATTTTCCTACTTCCATATTCCCCACTCACTTCTAATAAATATTTCACATTGCTAAAGCCAATTCCATTTGGTATGACTGTAAATAATGACACAACATCCCTCGTAACAAAAAAAAAAATATTGTTCTAACACACATCTCTCATTGGTAAATTCAAATAAATCCCTAAGAAAGTGCTCAATATCTTTCAAAATGTACTTGGATTTATAAATCAAATTCTTCAAATTTCTCTCAATAAAAATAGATGCTGGCTCGGTGCACCAATTTCTTCCGGCCACTATCGGCCTCATTGGGGGCCTAGTAGAACATTTATGAAGTTTTAGTAAGCCCTGAATTTTAGGAATAGTAGAATCTGAAATCAATAAATACTTAGCCAAATCATTATCACAAAGCTCAAGTTCTTCTAAGCATCTAATTTCTCTTTCAACATTTAAAGTTATAGTTCTGACTTGAGTAGATGTAATCAGTTGATAAAAAAACTGTGTTATCTAACATTTCAAACATAAGACTGTTATAATCTATTCTATTCATCACAACAGTTTGCCCTCCTTTATCTGCTGGTCTAATTACTATGGAATCATTATTTTCTAAGTCATGCATTGCTTTAAACTCCTCTTTACTTAAATTATGCCATTTTCTGTTTTCTCTAATTTGTTTTTGCTCATGGAACACTTTATAAATATCAGATATACATATTTGCTCAAAGGCATTAATTAAAGTGTTCTGTTTAGGTATAAAGAGACTTGGTTTCTTAAAGCTAATATCATGGATGCCTTGACCATCATTAAATAATGCTTTTAGCGTCAAATTACGAGTAAACATTTTCACATCAAAAATAATTTCAGCAATGTTCATCTCCATAGCTGGTATAAACAAAAGCCCTTTTTCTAAAACACTGGACTCAAATTTATTTAGATTATAGTTCGATAAATTAACTATTAATGTCTTACTTGTTGAAATGCTTTCTTGATTGTATATGGACTCACAGCTCCTTCTTCGAGTTTTCTCTTGTTCCTTACCATACTTCTCCCTCTCTGTTGTCGTCTCGACTGACCTCTCCCATTTCTGCTTGACAATCTCTCTCTTATCAGTAGAGGAAAGTTCAAACCCAAAGGGCCATTTCCCTTCAAAAAAGACTCTCTATTACTTGAGGCATAGTTAGTCGGAGTCTCAATTTCGGCTTCACGATGCACATCCACATTCACCTGAATTGTCTTCCTTCTCGCTCCCATATTTGGCGTCGTTTGCAGATTCAAGATATTGGACATCATCTCGTTCATGCAACCATAATCACAACCATGCCCATCCACTTCTGTCTGCCCAATCGATGTGTCTACATGAATTATAGACTGTGAGGAGGAAATGTAGTTGTTTGAAGTCTGAGTTACAGAATCAGAGTTCTTTATAGAAGGAGGATCGCTTTCATTTGAGTCATGTGGCCAAATGAAGATGTGACCCAATGAAAAATCTTTCCGATCTCTGCAAAGTTTCTTTAATTTAATTTGCAGTAATTTTCTAGCATATGCAGACAAATTGTCAACTGTATCAGTCATTGGTTTCACTAATGCTTTTGCTTCTTCTCTTCTACCCGCCGTAACCAGTAGCCTTAGATAACCCAAACTAGTATTAATGTTAAGTTGTTGCCATCAACTTAACAGAATCAAATCACAGTCAATTTGAGCAGGCATTTTAAGCACCCTAAGGCCATGAGGTATAACATTGTCGGCTATACAAGCTTCTAGATGGAATTTTTCATATTGCACCTGCTTCAGTTTGAAGAAATCTTTTTCTAATGAGAGTAATTCACTTCTCATTGCCAAATAATCAACATTTGAAAATTCCACCCCTTCTATGTCTAAATTATTCTTAAATAATGGATTCTCTTCTTCGCTCACCTTAGATAGAAAAAAGTCCACAGTGGTTTCAGTCCATTTCACTTTCAAAACTGGTGTGTATTCAAGTTCAATATTCTCGATTCCTGAAGCCATATCCCTAGTAATATTGGGTAAATAGCCAAAAAAGTCTATATACCAACTCCAAGATCGCACTTCAGTGCAGAAAACGGAAATTCTCCCTTTCTGCACTGAATGGCGCCATTACGATTAACCTTCAAACTCTTGAAATGTTGATCATATGGTGTCGTCCATATGACATTCGACATTTCAAGTGTTCAGAGTTTTAATAGGAACCCGAAATATACTGTGCTTATTGAACAAATTATGAAAAATATTTTGAGGAGGGGGCTGTGTACAAGATATTGAAAACAATGAGTAATCTTGAGTATTAAATCATTACTTTGAGGGAAAGTTCAAATATTATACTTTCACTGTTAACTCATGAAGTAAAACTACAAGTACTCATGCAACACAAGATGAGGAGGAGGCATGACTGCAACAAAAATTTTAATTTGTGAATAAGGGGCATTGCCTGACAGATTTGTGTCATATTTTCATGTAACAGATAAAGAGGTGCAATGGTCTAAATCTAACAACAGAATTGCAAAATGCACTTGAATAAAACTTGAATAAAACTGATTTTAAATACTTATTTATATAGCCAAGAAAATCATATTAAAGAAGGAACATAAAAATATAGTACAGGAAGTGTGTGTAATTATATTAAAATTACTGATAAAATTATTTATTCAGTATAGCTAAAGTGTATGTAACATACATTTGTGCTGATTGTAAAACTACAGAGTGACATATGGTGCCTCCTGAGATGGTAAAGTCTTTTATCTTGATAAAAACAGAGCACGCTACATTTCAGACATTCAGCTGAAGCAGTTGAAAGTTGTGAGGTTTTTTTTTTCAGATTGTGACAAATGTCCTCTGGACAGTGCTTTCTCTAGAGTTTGAAGAATAGTAATGCAAATCAGCTGCTGAATTTGGTTTACTCATATGACTTAATTTCATTTTTATTTATTTTTTTCTAAGTAGAGGAATTTGCAAGGTTCTGCCTTATGTTAGAGGCTGGAATTACAACAATTAATTAACACTATATAGTCATTATATTAGAATGTTTAAATATCTTTGAGTTGCTTTCAGCTGGTTTTATAAGTTCATAGAAGTACTTGTTTGCCTGAAAGCGTGTCACCTTTTCTTTGTTTTATGAAGTGCAGGTTCATTGGTTCACAGGTTTATACAAAGTTTATGGCTGGAGGGCAATCAAGAATCTTAGCTATCTCATCCATGTAGTCATAATGGTAAATCGGTTTGCTTTGGACAGAAAACCATTCCCTTCAATGCCAGTCATAAATTTACAGTTGCACATTGCTGAGACTGGCTTTGAATGTTGCCAGGAAGGGACTTTGTTTGATGTACAGAGATAGTCTGTTCCAAAGGTGGGGAATACATTGGTTAAGAAATGTATTGTGGCATCATGTGTTGTTAATCTTACAGTGGAAGTACAGGTCTTTGGATTGTGTGTTTTTATAACATTTGTTCTGTGAAGGTGGAGAAAGTTTAATACAGCATGGGTTCTTCTTTGTGTGATACCCTTAAGCATATGTTGCCTCTAAAGAGCCTTTGTGAGACAATACAGAGAGACAGTGATTTTAATATGTTAGGATGGATTAAATGGCTTAAACTGAAGATAATTTTAGCTCAGATTCTTAAGGTCCTTCAAGTTGTAGAATGTGCCTAGATAGATTAAATGATGATGAATTTAATAATGGAGTACAGAGAGACAACGACATCCTTTGATTTAGATGAGATATAGTAATCAGGTAATCTGTGTGAGGCAGCTATGTTATATCTCAGTACAGATGTTCAAATGTTCATCTGGCTGAACATCTCAATGTCTGAAAGTTTATATTAGCAAATACACTGTACATTCGCTAATATAAATTTGAAGAACTGTACAGAGATTGCGGTACAGTGCGGTTTGGAAAATGCATCCCTTTCCACACTGTAGCGCAATCTTGGAGTTGGAATTTATAGTTAGCAGTGGGTGTGGGGCGCAGCCCTCCATGTGGGGGGTGCAGGGGGGTTTGCCCCCCTGCAAAACCTTGATGTTAGGTATAGGAGTTTACTTTATGTTAGCTCCTATATGGACATCACGTGATGTTTTCAAAAATAACGTTGAATCTGCTGAATTCGATCAGTGGATTCGACATTGTAACTTGTTCTATTTTTTGACTTTCAAGGTTTCCTTTCAATATGTCTGTGTATATATATATATATATATATATATATATATATATATATATATATATATATATATATATATATCACTTACTTACTAAGCAGATGGACCACACAGAACTGTTTTGGTAAAGTTGCAAAATGTTTTATTTACTGTCAGTAAACATCTACATGTCTTAAACAGGTCTATGTGGTCTATGTCAGAACAACGAAAAATCAAACTGTCAAACACTCATGAGCTAATACTCAAGAACTCAAAATCGCTATTGGGGGCTGCACCCCCCCACACCCCCCACTAAATATATATTCTTACTCAGGGATCGCACTGCAGTGAGGAAAGGGCAAATATTCCAATTTTCACTGTACTGCTCATGTGAGTGCTTGATACAGACTTCCTTGATTCTTTTTGAGGTATTTGTGAGCATATTGGGACCTACTCATTATGGTTATTCTAATTTTTATTTGGGATTTAGTGGAAAGGTAATGGCAAGGGACAGAGTGAAGGTACATTGTGTCAGTGGTCACAGTCTTAGGGTCACCTGACCATTCAGAGCTGAGTTCTTGGCCAAAGCTCTTAGATTACCAGAGATGTGAACAGAGGCTGCAAGAATGAGCATGTGTTTACAGGTGGTAGGAAAGAGCTTTCCGTACAAGGTCACTGGTGGACTCAAGGAGAGCTGTAGCACAGAGATGCTGCTAACCCAGATCAGGAGAAACTACCTGAGGTCATCTAAGTATCTTAAAAAGATGCCACCTAGGTCAGAATCACTGTGAACCTGGTCCAGCTGAAGGAGGCCTTACAGCAGATGCAAGACATGATAGATGAAGTATATCTTTCAATCTCAGAGATTTCTTGGGGAGGCTTGAGGATAACCAGTGATTAGCTAGAATTATACTTAAGAAAAGTATATTTGGTCCACCTTGCTTAGTGTTCTCCCATGATCCCGTCCCAACATTTACCAGAAAAAACAGAATGATACTAAAGTCAACTGAGTGAAGCAAAGTATGTTTATTGTGAAGAATGTTCAGATGGTGTCTAGTAGGTTTGCTTTGATGGCATGGAAGAAAACACTGCCCTTGTGTAGTGTAGCACCAACATAAATTGGAAGAACTCCCTTTTGAGCTTTTGAAACCTTCTTGTAGTTGTTTATCTGGAATTTTATTTATGTAATTAGTACTTTGTGACCGTGTAAGCATGCTAGGTGAATTAAGTAACTTCTCTTAAGCACAATCTGGAAGATATTAAGAAAATAAGAAAAACAATCTAAATTAGCAAATAAAGTCTGAGATGCAACAACCAAGATGTAGAAAAGTGCAGCTGTTATAGAATGAACTGGAATATAGTGTTATAACAATAAGATGTCAAAGCATTGAATATGTAGTAGGATCAGTTCAAGTTTAAAAAAAAAGTCTTTGGCAAGATATGAATCTTATGTTTGTGCAGTAGGCGTGATTTTATTGCAATAGTAATAATAATGACAGGTTGCCAAACATAAAAGGGAGTGTCAATATTCAGTAATACAAGATTACAATGGAATGATTGTATTTGCTGAAATTTGCACAAGATTGTACTACATTTAGTACAGGGGTACAGTGACTGGAAGAACAGAACTGCGTATTTAAACTGACAAGAGTGGGTACAATAATATTGGAGTTAGGTAGGGATGAGAGATATTTATTCACTCGAACTTGGGTACTGTTTATAAGGTAACTGTTGTACTTACTATTCTTGTGAGAATGCTTAGTTCCATTTACATGTTTTAAGAATACTCAGGAACAATACATGGATCTATTTAATGACCCAGGATTACTTTGAGAAAACCCATCTAATGTGGTTTCACATATTGCAAACCAGCACTCTGCATTATACTTTTCTATAAACAATAAAAGTCAACATATTTAGAAATGATTACTATTAACAGGAATGCAACATGTGGGCCTAAATCATGTGGTTCTCTAAGTTAGAAATGTACAACCCAATATAATTAAGTCCTATAAAAATGTATTTGACACACCAGATGGTTGGTTACCAGTAGCTCTGCACATGCTGGACTTTCCCTAGATCTATTTTTGCTTATTTATTTATTCATTTGTTAACTAAGTCACTGGAGTAGTCCAGAGACCCTTTTCAGCCATGATCCAGGCAGTGAGGCCTATGCAAAGGATACAGATACACATAGCAGCGCAGTTGTTTAGCATTTAAAATATTTGTTTCACAACACCAAGGTCTTAGGTTCAGTTTTGAAACCTGATTGGTATCTGTATGACTTCTACTTGGTGGCAACAACATAACCAGCACCCATTCAGTGCTAGTTGTTCTCTGGTTTTACAATATTTGTGTGAGTTACTATCCTATGCACTTTCTTATTAAGGTTAATTTATTGGTCATTTCAGCATGTCTGTCTGTAGATCCTCCTCTTTCATTGCATTTTCATATCAAAATGTTTTTGATACAGATTTTGCATAAGAGGCCTCCAAGAAAACTGGTGGCCTCTCTCTGGGATATTAATTTTGTGTTGGAAAAGCTAGCAGTTGCTTTAAGTGGACCAGCTAATTTGGTTGACTTGAGGTTATTAACATGAAAAAAATTTTACTAATTGTTTTGACCTCTGCAATCCCAGACTACCCCATCTCTGAAGCAGAGCTCCTCCCTAACCCAGTTCATGTAGTACTTGGACAGATGGATGGGGGACAGGAAATTCATCCCTGGTTTGGCACTTATGTTTCTAATGGACACAACCAGCCTCTAAATGGTTCACCTCCCAGGCCCCTGCTTGGAAATGTTTCACCTCTCAAACCCCTGCTTACACTTATCAAGGGTACCAGAACTTGTCCGAGATTTGGGATGAATAGCTAGGCTTAAAAAGGCCCCTATGGTCATTAGCCTAGCAAACACATATGAATCTATGAATCTAAAAAGGGCATCTAAGTTGCAATGTGTTCTGGTGAGTTGACCCTATCTTATTTTCCACAGGGACAGGGTTTCTTTGAGAACTAATCCTTCTTTTATGCCCAAAGTGGTATTTGTGTTTACTTTAAGCCAAACTATCCATCTCCCCATTTACTTCCCTGAACCCAAACATGAGGGAGAGGGGATACTATGAATATGCACAGACAACTCAGGTTCTATTTTGACAGAATTAAATATTTCAGGTCTTTGGATCAGTTGTTCATTTCTTGTGAGTGAAAGTAAAAAGAAGAGACAACCTGCATCAAAACATATGATTTCCAATGATTGTCTAAGATCACTACCTTTTGTTATACGCACCACAACAAAACTATTCCAGGCAGGGCCATGACCACTCTACTAGGGTCTTGGCTTCATCTATGGCTTTTTGGAAAGGGTTAGAATTTAGAAGTATTCTAGAAGCTGCAACTTGGTCCTCAGTACATACCTTTACAAAGCACTATAAGCATGATTCCTTCTCGAGGCCTAGATCATGCTTTGCAGGGATGTTTCTCCAGGGCTCCCAGACTCTAGGACTCTTCGCCTTCCTCCTACCAAATGTAGTAAGCTATGATGATCTACCTATATAGCTAAGGCTACTGCAGTGATCAATATGATGAAGAAAAGTAAGCATGTCAGCAAGTGAAAAATTTGAAATCACACCTTGTAATACACAGGACCTCAAATGTATTCAATAAAATAGTACAGTTGTGTAAGTAAACTTACCATAACAGTAACAGTAGATGTTCAAATGACCACTGCTGCAGTAACCATGTCCTTCCTCCATTTCCCTTCTTTTGTGGTGTGCTGTTTATGCCATGGTGTGTTTATTTATTTTTGTCCTTATCATTGGCTTTTCAGGGCTCAGCCTTCCTCTCTCTATTGGCAGGGAAGCTCTGAAGGGCTTGGCACCCAAACTTGCCTTTTAGTCAGTTCAGCTCAAGCTGTCAGACACTGTGGGCATATGCAAGGTGTCTTGAAGCTTTGAAAGCTGTCTAGTTCTTATATCCTTGGTATGATATAACCCATATATCTAAGGCTTCTGCAGTAGTGATTATTTGACTGTCTACTCTTATGGTAAGTTTACTTACACAACTGTGCTTTATCACTTGTCATGAAAACAATTACATTTTTCTAGCTCAGAGAGATGGTTGTGCAGCTTTTTTCAGAATTCTTGCTAGGTATTATTGTTTCTTATCTCATGTTGCAGGCAGTTCCATGTTGCTAGGGCTGTTTTTGTAAAGGTTTTTTTCGCTGGAGACTAGCAAAAAGAAGGGCAAATTTAAAGTAGGATGCCCTTTGAGGTTGTTCTTAGTGGGTATGTTCCAGTTCTCAACAATAGTTTTGATGTTAGGTATACCATAGCTTCAAAATAATAGTCCTAAATTAAACAGTTTAGAGGGTTTGTGTTTGCAAGTTCTGGCAGTCAGACAGTTTTACTTATGGAGGCACACTGATGCAATGATGACTGCTGGATAATTGAAAAAAAATGCATGTAATTTGGGGGACTATGGTATTTTAAGCTGAATTTAGTGATGTAGTCGAAAGGGCATATTTGAATTTTGGAGTAAGTATAATAAGGTGTGAGTAAGCTTATTGTTAAAGAATATGTTATAAATTGGGTCACTGAGGTTCCTGGATATGATTCAGGCTGTAAAAAATGAAGACATAGTTTGTCAGGATTCATGACAGCAGATTATCTAAAAGCCACTAAATGTTTTTGTACATCACTGAAAACCACAGCAACATACAAAGAAAGCTGCATTCCCAATGTGGGGGAAGACACCACACATCCCATCACTCATATATGCTCCATGATCTCACAACAGTGGGGGAAACGGCAAAGTCAATGTGCACTGAAAATGTTTTGAGTAATATAAATTTGTGTTGTTGTTACTTTCAGAAATAACCTTTCTGTACATAACCAGATCACAGTTTATCAGTATGTCAAAAATGTTACTAGAGTGCTTCAGGAACCAATACTTTTTTAGTGTTTTTTTTTTGTAAAAATATAGAGCACTAAAAGGGGTTGGTTATCTAAATTTGTGGATGACTGAAATTTGGTACTATCACCAGTATCTTTTTTTCTGTTAAAGGTGTATATTAAAACATTTTTGGACTATTTTTTAACTGTATGGGTTGACTGGTCTGGAGAATATTTTCAGCCATGACTTGACCCTGGAAGTCACAAGTAATAAGAACTGTCGCTTTTCAAAATTTTATAGTGTTTGTGTCGATGAAAGGAACTCTTTACTGAAAGATGGTGTAATAACACTTTTCACCACCTAAACATGTTGTGGGAAACTGTTCTAAGGTACTGGTCCAAAGTGAATTAACATACTGGGCTTGCTTAAGAGGAAACTGAGTTAATATAACTGTGTCAGAATGCTATGCAGCAAGTAGTAAACATCATGCTTTTGATATGAATATTGTCATAACAAGACTGATGAAGTTGTAATCTTTGAGACAACAAAAACGTTTAAGTTTTTATATGTGTGATCATTCTTTACTATCATACTGGAGTCATTCTGCAGCATTGCTTGGTGGAAGTTTTTAACATTGTTGCTGTGTGTGCAAGTTGATTCTTAGTTAATACCAAGGCTGACTGTTATAAAGATTTTAAATGTGCTGGGTAATGCCCTAATCATTCCCAATAATGTTTCTTTGACTGGGAAATTATATTTCTACTCTAATAGTAAAAAAAACCTCTGTGCACTTTCCTCCAGCCAGACTAGATTTTTGGTACCATTATATAAAATTGTGACAAAACTTTTGTGGATATAATGCATGGTTTTGTGTGTATGGAAAGGAATTCAAATCAACATGTTGTGGGCAACTGTCTAGGTACTCATCCAAAGTGTATTTCTGTCCCCTGGATGTGAGTACTTGGAGTCAGTAATGCCTCCTCAACTGCTTCCATCTTTTCTGCTGCTGTGGTCCCCTGCAGCCTAAATGTCATTACGTCAAGCATGTAGTTAGTCTCCTACTGCACCACACAAAGCAACACTGAAATGCTGCTCATCCTGCTTTGCAGGCTTCTCAAGCAGTTGTGCCACACGTCTACTACAGTCTGTGCCATGGAGAAGGCATCTATGAGAAAGTACCCAATATTCCCAAAAATAGACCACACACTGAATGGTTGCTGACACTTTTGAACATCCTTTTTCCATACTTGCACAGGATGCCAGGGATATATTTTCATTTAAAGAATATGATCAGAGCTTTCTCACATTCTGGCATACTTCTGACAATGTCAGATTTCTTATTTGCCTAAGACTTGGGCAGGTACTTGAGGGGCTAAGCATCTTTTTTTTCCCAATAAACATCTTTATTAAATTATCACATATGACATAGGCAATCTTACATTTATATAAATAAAAAACAACCAACATTGACACCACTTTAGTTGCAAAAATTATACATCACAGACACCATTGAAACAACTGTAGTTGCAAACATCATACATCACTTAGAATCAATCCAGTCATTGTCAGTTAAACATCATATGGCTCATTCAAATCCTGCCTCTTAAACCTTGTTCCTTCTCTGCATATATTGTTCCCACAATTCCCATTTTTTCCTATGTAGTTTGCCCCTTCCATTTTCTAAAGATCCCAGTTTCAGTTGTTTTATCTCTGTTACTATATTCAGTATGTATAATAAAGTTGGTTTAGACTTGGATTTCCATTTTCTAGTAACTGCTTTTTTGGAAGCCACCATAATTACATTCAACAAGGCTTTACTATATCTAGGCAATTCCGATTCTGTACCATAGTTCAAAAAAATCATCTCCTCAGTCATTCCAATCCTCTCACCTAGCATCTCCAACACAGTGGTCTTCAGGGAATCCCCAAAATTTGCCAACTCACTACACTCCCAAAAAATATGTCTCAGCCACCTCTTTCCTGTCTGTCACACCTCCATTTGCTATCCACTAGTAAAATAAAAAAGTAACTGGAACCATGAGCTTTTCTAAAAATAATAGTAGTTTATTCCAAGATTTTAAAATCCAAAATCAAGGTGTAGTCACATAATCTAGTCACTTGTTAAAATTGTAGTCACATGATAAGATAAAAATAAGTAAAATACGTGCAAAATTGTATGTATAAAAATGTAAGTGACAATAACAGTAAGAAATATAATAAATAATGAAGGTACTTGTAAAATGTTTGATTTTTTCATTTTTTTTAAATATATAGGGTACAGACAAATACAAAATACAAAAAAGTTCAGTGTATTTGCGTATGTAAGTACTTCAAATAAGGCTTAATGATAACAATGTGATTCGACTACACCTTGATTATATAAGCTAAGCACAATGTGTTGCTCAGTTTTTTTTGCCTGATGAAGCCTGTTTGGGTGAAAGTTTCTTCTGCATTTGCAACTTTTTAAGTATGTTGTGGATTTTAAACTTGCGGAATAAGCAGCAACTTTTTAAGTACCTTGTGGATTTTAAACTTGTGGAATAAACACTTGTAACTATATTTTGGATTTAAAATATTGGAATAAACAACTATTATTTTTAGAAAAGCAACTCTCCAAGTAAGTTGTGGACTTTGAACTTTTTGAATTAACTACTGTTTATCACTGCTCATGGTTCCAGCTACTTTTTTGTTTTGCTAGTTTCCCCTTATTAGTAATGGAATTGTCAATGCACTAATACTGCTGTCTTACATTTGCTATCTACCTGAGGTAAAACTCTTTGGAGTCTATTTGGAGTATAAAAATACCTATGTAAACATTTCCAGGTAAAGATCCTAAATCTTCTAGACTTTGTTGCATATTAGGGAGATATACATATATCCCCCATTGTCTCTTTGTGAATTGCTTATCTAATCTCTCTTTCCAGTCATTTCTAAGCTCCTCTGATTGATTCTTACAGTTATGCAATATTTTATATGCTCTACTAATTATTCTTTTTTAACAGCAGCTTCTGTTCTAGATTCTATTAAACACTCTACCAGTGTTGGTCTTTCATTTAAAAGCCCCGTATTTCCTTTATCTTTGCCTATACTCTGATATTAATCCTTGATAGTGAAGGCAATCTCTAACCTGCAGTCCAAATAAATTCTTGGCCTCTTTCCATTCTATTACCTTTCCCTGTCTAGTTATTTTCTCCCAATACCTTGGTTCCTTTGCCAGTTTTCTCCAATAAATTCCAGCCCCCTCGTGCCTATTGTCTCTATCCCTAACCACAGTCATCCCTATCGGCAGACTCTCTTTTCTTCATTCTCGTGCTGGTTTAGTTCTTAGAATACTCTCGGCTATTTTATGAATATAATACTCTGTATAGTTTTTGCAATTCTCCTTAAGAGTCTGCATTCAAAATCCCAATCTCTCCTTGATTCTTGAGCTTCCCGCTTGTATCATCATCATTCTTTTCCACTTTGAATTATAGTTTTCTGCTTGTGCTAGGTATAAGAGCCTTAACTGTGTTGCTCTAAAATCCCCCCTCAAATTGGGTAATCCTAGTCCGCCTTGTCCTAGTGGAAGAATTAGCTTATCCCACTTGACCCTTGCTGTCTTCCCTTCCTAGACAAAATCCTTCAACTCTTTTTTAATTGCTATCCACAGCTTCTCCTCTGGTTGATAAAAATGGGTCTATATCATATGAGCGAACAGGAAAAACCGTGAATGCTCACAATCTCAAAAGTACCGGACCTTGAACCACCCGCTAAATATATATTCCAACTCCGAGATTGCACTACAGTGAGAAAAGGGCAAATATTCCATTCTTCACTGTACCGCAATCTCAGAAAAATCACTTTGAGTTCCGGTACTTAGGAGATTATGAGCGTTTGCAGTTTTTACTGTTTGCTCATATGATATAGACCCGATAAAAATATGCCTGACCTGTGTATAAGACAAAAGGGATTAAAAACATTTTAATTGCTTGTATCTTAGTATCCATATCTATATAACAAAGTTTAAAGTTTCTCAGTTTTTGTATTATCTTCTGTTTAGTCTCTTCCCACATATCCTTAGCTGCCACAACAGAGTCATTTCTAATCCATACTCCTAAATACTTCATTTTATAATGTCCCCATAAATGTGGATATTATTGGACCAATTCATGTGTGGGTACATAATCTACTGCTATTGCCTTTGCTTTAGCTTCATTAATTTTGTATCCCCAGAAGATATGAAACTGTCTTAAAATATTTCACAACGCTGTAATTTAGTCCCTTTCTGGTTTGGTCATGTATAAAATAATATCATCTGCGAATAGAGCCAGCTTTTCCTGACTACCATACCAATTAAAACCTTGAATTTCTGAATCCCTTATTTTCTTTGCCAATGATTCTATATGTAATGCAAACAACAAAGGGGAAGCAGACAACCCTGCCTGGTTCCTGTACTCAAGCATAAGTTAACAGAGAGGACCACACACACTTTAATTTTCACTTCCAATCCCTCATATATACTCCTAATCAACCTTATAATTGTATAAGGGAAAGCAAATGCTTCCATTGCCCTGCCATGAAGTCCCAGTCTACTCTGTCAAGTGCTTTCTCTGCATCAAGATCCACCAATAACAGTAGTATTTTCTTATACTCTGCTTCCCACTGGATCATCAATGTTCTGTTAATATTGTCATATGTTTGCCTCTCCTCCACAAAACCACACTGATACATATCTATCAGTTTTGGTATGACTTTTGTCATTCTTTTAGCTATTATGACATCTGAAATTAGGATTTATGAATCTACTTCAGGTATGCATTATACGCTTATTGATTCTCTAGTAGCACTGCACTTGAGGGATGCATTAATATTTCTTCTATTAAATGTATGGATTTGGAATACATTTCTCCCATGAAATTGTGTGGTATCAAGTATATTTGTGACGAAAGAAAGGAACCATGTTGGGTTTTGAATTAAAGGCATAAAAACCATTAGGATTAAATTACGTTTTTTTTAGTTGAAACCATTATGGAAACATGAATAATGCTTACAGATTAAGTTCTTGGTAAACTTTCCATTGATTATGATAACACAACTTCTCTTTTTTTCACAAAGTATGCAGAATACCGATAAACTGAATGTCAGGCTGAATTTAGTATTGCTAATATTAGAACTTATACCTCTGCTTTTTTTTTGCATTTGGATGTACAGAGAGACTGTATATGGTTATTAACATCATAAAATGTTTAAATAGATTGTCTTTCCCTAAATTTACAAATCTTAAAACTTTATAGTAATCCAGTTAGTATTTTATGGATTACGGCCATGTATTGTGCCATCTACAAGACCCAAATTCTTTGCTTTTATGGATAAATAGCTAACAGTTATTCTTAAATGTGCAGATAATGGAAAAAAAACATTAGAAGATTTAAACCTTGAACCAACTGAACTTAAATGTGATGTGCATCTAACTTGCATGAGCAATTAATACAATTATCTAGGAAAGATGACTTTTTGACAAGAAACTTTGAAACTCTGTGGATTTGATATGACTATTCACATCTTGCTTAGCTGAGACACAAATAATCATAACTAAAATGTTTAAAAACTGCACTGATATCACTGCATGCTTCATGCCATAATATACATGGTGAGAGATTAAGGGCACACTATACAGGAAAAGCCTTCCCTACCGTCAATAAAGCACCATGCCAGAATGCTTGCATCTCTGTCTTACTTGGAAAATAGCAGTGGGGACTTTGACATGGCAGAAATAATTTATTTATTTATTGCTATTTGATAACCTGGTAGATAGGCTGGTCAGCTGACCCTTTTCATCCATGAAGCAGACTTCATTAGAGCAACAGTGAAAATATGAAAGATGCAATGTACAGAAAAAAGAAACAAACTTACTTCAACAGAATCACTAGTTCAAAAAACTATGTAAATGAAGGTACTACATTTCACCACTTAAACAGGAAACCCAATTCAATCACATTTACATAAATAATAATAATACTGATATAATTTTAAAAGGACTGATACGGCTCCAGATGACTATCACTTTTGAACTGACAGCCTTACCCCATGTGCAAAGAGGATTTTGGATGGATGGATGGATATTTCAACAATATTTACCATATAACGTATACATTCATTCATTTCTATGTAAGCTCTAGGCAGAGTTTTATGTAAATATAAAAGAGTAGACTATTACGCTTCTATATTGTTATCTAATATCACAAAAACAAGTACAAGTGGCATCTTTACTTATGTGATTTGTTTTCAGCTTAGCTTTGAAGCCTTCAGTATTTACTGTTATGTTACCTCACTTGAAAAATGACTCCTTGTCTGGTTCCACTTTAATGAATGCTGTTTTACCTATTGTCAATCCAAAGCATGGTCTGACGAATGTAAATTCTTAATTCAGACTGTTCCTTAGTGAATTTGTTTGCTTTATGATAGTGTTGTTTTTGTAGGGGATTGTCTAAGTTTAAAGATTTTAAATAAAAAAGTATTAAATAATTGTGTAGTTCTACTCTGTTCGACTAGCCACTGAAATCCTTTTAGACCATTACAGTGGTGGGTATGTATATCATCCAGAAACACAAACTGACATATTCTGTTTTCGGCTAATTGTAGATTTTTTGCATTCAAGCTGGATTGAAGGGTTATTAGTGGCAGGCTTATACAGTAATAGTGATGCAAACATTTCTAACTAGGGCTGAATGGGCAATTGATGAGAGGAGAAGGGGTATCAGTACACATAGAAACACAAAAACATTCACAGAGGCTCTCAATAATAATAATCTGCTTAAGCAACAGAGACCTCCAAAGCAGAAACGCAAGCAACCTCCACCCCCCAACACAACCCAAATGACACATAGCCCACAGACTTAGTGTGCCAATAAACCACATCCCATAAGGCAAAACAACGTACCCAACACACTAGTCATAGGTGAATCTATAATCAGGCACACTGATGTCCCACTCATCAGGCTAAACAAGGAGAAGGTTACTGTCAGCTCCCTATGGGGTGCCAGGATCCGCCACATAACCCACGTACTCAGGTCACTCCACAACAAGTACAAATATGACTCTGTCATTGTCCATGTTGGTGTGAATGACCTGAGACATACCTCCCTGAACTACATGAAAAGAGACATGGAAGAGCTCTCAGATCTTGTAGCCCAGGCAGGTATGATGCTAGCCCTGAGTAGCATCCTGCCATCACCCAGAATGGCACCGCAGTACAAGGAGAAAATGATTGACTTCAACAATTGGCTAAGCTTCTGGTGTCATTCTAAGGGGATCCAGTATCTGTCTGCCTGGGATGACATGGTCGACAGACCATGATGCTTTGCCAGAGATGGCCTGCACCTGTCGCCCCTGGGATTCTGGATACTGGCTAAGGGTCTTGCCGCCCCTATAGTGCCTTTTATATGCAAGGTTCAAATGACAAATTCACCACTGTAACAGGAACAGGCAAGCAAAAAACTGAAGGTAATGCTACTCAATGCTAGAACTCTAAATCTCAAAATGCACTCACTCGAGGCACTCCTTAAAATGGAGAACATCGATATCTGTGCAGTGACTGAAACCTGGTTCAAGGCTCTAGAGAGCACCCCTGCATTACCAGGCTATAACTCATACCACACTTTTTGGTCATCTATCCTGGACCAGAACACCAAAGGTGGAGGTGTGTCCATATTCATTAAGGATATCCTCATCTCCAGGCTAGCTGCTCAGCATAATGCATCCGAGGTTATCCAAGTGCAACTAACTCTGGGCAAAACTGCAATCCAAACTGTAGCTTGGTAAAGACCCCCCACCATGCCACAGGATTCCCACTCCTCTTTTCTTGATATACTGGAAAATATTAGGGTTCAACCAAACACCCTAATAATGGGCGACTTCAGCTACCCCACTACCCCACCATTAACTGGGAAAACTACTCATGTACCAACTCCTTCACTCATCGCTTTCTGGAATTCATAAATTCCAATGCCCTGGATCAACTTATCCACACCCCCACCAGGGTCAACAATACCCTAGACCTAGCCATTACCAACATGAGTGACAGGTGTTCCACACTTGAAGTCAGCTCCTCGTTGGTCAGATCTGACCATAAGCTAATCACCCTAGATATCTGCATCCTGCCCCTACCAACCATTAAGGAAACCACGGTAAAACATTTCTTCAAAGCCAACTTCATGCTTCTTAAGACAGAAGTGGTGAACTTCATGACACCCATGCAGATGGACAATACAGTTACAACTGCTGAATCCTACACAAATGCACTCTATAATCACTTACACGAGTGCATGGATCATGCTATCCCAAACAGAACCAAGATGCTATCCTCCAAAAAAGGAAGCCAATCTGGTGGTCCCCTGCCATAATTAAACTCTACAACAGAAGGAAGAAACTGTTGCAAAAGAAAGTAAAATCCCATGAGTGGAGGAGCTCCCCAGTCAGCCTCAGTAAGAAGCTGAGATCCCTTATAAGATCCTCCAAAGCTGGCTACGAAAACAAAATCATCACTGATTATAAGGGCAACCACAAAGCATTCTATAGCTATGTCAAGAATCTCAATGGCAACACCCAGATCTGCTCTGAGTTACAGCACAACAGCACGAAAATTACAGAACCAACTGATATTGCCAACATCCTGGCAGATAGGTTCAGTGCTAACTCTACCCCCCCACCCCTTAAAGGGCCCATATCTATACAGGAAGAATGCAGAGTCCCTGTAATCACATCTATGCAGGTAAAAGCTGCACTCTCTAAAACCAAAAACACAGCATCCATGGGACTGGACAACATCACAGGCTGCATTTTACACGAACTTCAGAATGAACTGGCTCCCCACCTAAGCACCATGTTCAGTCATAGTTTCATGTCAGGCTTTGGGTCCACTGAATGGCACACAGCAACAGTTATCCTATTCCACAAAGGGGAGCCACCACTGATCCTGGGAACTATTGCCCTATTAGCCTGACAAGCCTGGTCTGCAAGGCCATGGAATATATCATCATGGAACTCATAAACAAAGGCATTGGTAACCTCCAAACTTTGGACCCCACCCAGTTCAGGTTTGTGAAAGGCAGATCATGCCTTCTGAACCTGATTGACTTCTTTGAGGTAGTCACCAAAGCCGTAGACGAGGGTAAGGTGGTTCACACAGCCTATCTTGACCTCGCCAAGGCGTTCAACACCATCCTCCATTCTGGAATTATAGCTAAACTCACTAAACTAGGTATAAATCCCTACATCACAAGATGGGTTGCCAACTGGCTCACTGACAGAACCCAGACTGTAAAAGTTGCAGACTCCAAATCTGACTTCAAACCAGTGACAAGTTAAGTACCACGGGGTTCAGTCCTGGGACCTTTCCTGTTTGGTATCTACTTCTCTGAAGTACAGGCTAACACAGAAAGCCTCTGGCTAATGAAGTTCACAGATGACTGCAAACTAGAAGCCATAGTCGAGTCCCCAAATAATGTGGACATCCTACAGCAGGGCCTCACTGAGACAGATGCCTGGTGTCAGAGGCATGGCCTCAAGCTGAATGCCAAAAAGTGCATTGTCATCCCGTTTGGTAAAAACTCTGTACCCATGAACTATCACATAAATGGTAGTCTACTTAACGCTGAATGTGTGATAAGAGACCTTGGGACCCAGGTGGACAGTAGTCTCTCCTTTGATAATCACATTGCCACAGTAGTCAGGAAATCCTTCTATGTGGTACACCTCATAAGAAAAGGGTTCTCATCCAGGAAAAAAATGTCATTGTTCCCCTCTACTCGGCAGTCATTAGACCCATTATAGAGTACAATGCCCCTTTTGGAATGTATCTCACAAGACATCTGCAGCAGCTGGAAAGGTCACAGAAGTACCTCACAAAGAGGATTACTGTCCTCAAACAGATGCCCTACACTGACCATCTGAAAAACTCCAGCTTTACTCTGTAGCATATCGCCTACTCCGAGGAGATCTCTGCCTAACTTATAAAGCAATGTTAAACCCAGAGCTGTTGGACATGCTACACCTAAAGAAATCCCAATCCATCTTAACTACATGCTCTAGGGACATAAACCTTGTCACCACAATAAACAGGACATGCTGGAGGGAAAGATTCCTGTCCCAGAGACTTCCTATACTCTGGAACAAGCTACCCATCTATGTCAAGCAAAGTCCCTCATTAGCACTCTTCAAGAAAAATCTTGATGAGTGGATGGGAAATAGGAAATACACCCCGGGGATCACTTCTGTGGCTCTGCTCGACAGGGGCACAGGAAATTAACTTTCTTGGATGGCATACGCCAGGGAACCTTGTTGGCTAGGCTTACTTACGCCCTTGGGCCGATAGCCTAGTACCTACCTATGAATCTATGAACCTATGAACATGATGTGAAAGTCAAGTTATAGTCTGTGGCAGGACCATGAAATCTTTTTTCTGTTACATTAGAGATTGTATTACTTATTCTATGTTTATAGGCATGTGGGCAGATTAGCTAATTTTTGAGAAGGGGCAAATAACATAACATTTATCAGGGATAATTATTAATTTGTTACTATGTATTCAGTAATAGCATAGCGTAATTAGTCTGCAGTTTGTATTGCAGGTCAACAGTGCTTTTACCTGTGTCGCTTAGTATCAGGCCATCTGCATATATGATTACATTGATAGATGTGAGCTCATGAGTTAAACCATTTATAAAAAGAAGAGTAGGGGCCAAGTACTTATTCCTGGTCAGTGCTAGTGTTGAGGAAATGTTGAGTAAAGTAATTGTCAGATTATACTTGAAAAATTATGCTTTCAGGATATTTTAAGCCATTTTAGACTGTTTGTACCTAAGTTAATTTTACTGAGTTTATTAAGTAGCAGGGAATGTTTAACTGTTTTAAAATATTTGGTCATGTTGTGACCATCTGTAAGGAGGTCATCATTCTTGTTGCAGTAAATGCTATTAGCCTAATAAATAACTGTGTATAGAACAGTCCTGGTACTGAAGGCATTACAAAAAACAGTCACTCAGAAGATAGCAGTCATTATACGGTCAATAATAGTTTTGTATAATATTTTGTTGAGCATTTTAGTCAGAAGGCATAGGTTCAAAATATGCCTATATGACAGCGAAATATTGTGAAAGTGAGTGAGTCCTTAGGTAATGTTTAACACAGATTCATAAGTAATATTTAACTTTATGATAGTTTTTTTACTATCTTTAACTGTTATTTCTTTAAAGTAAAATATAGGACAGTAAGCTGCAAGAGACTACACTTGTGAGGAAATTAATCCACTTACTGTATGTTTGTTTGACTGGAAACTTGCTCACTAAATTTCGACTGTAGTTAGTAGGAGTTAGTATCTATAATTTCTTGCAAAGTATGTGTTGTCATTATAATTTGATGGGATAGTAGCTGTGAGGGTATCATCGATAACTTCTTGCTTTAATACTTTCTAGAAATGTTTTGGGTCAGAGGAAAGGACCTCTTGTATATGTCTAAGATATGTTGTTTTAGCTGCATTGTTGCCTTCATGTAATCCAGATAGGTTTGATGGAGTTGTTCACTTAAATTTTTTGTTTCTAATTTGCCCATTCATTGTCTCTCTGTTTCACTATTCTTTAATGTGCTTTGTTAACAAGAGCATGTCTACCCACTAAGTATTTTACATGTTATTGGAAAGAGAGTTTCATATTTTGCAGCAGGTTTACTAATGAAGTAGGTCAGGTCTATATTGGGGTTGGACTGACTGTAGTTATGCTACCCACCTGTATGTAGCTTATAAGTAAGTATGGATAATTACTTGTTTGCCTTCAGAAATGGATCTGTTTGCAACAATTTAATGTAGGTTTATCTGGCTTCTAACTGACCATGAAAAGATTATGAGACAGTAGTCAATTAGCCTGTTTGGAAGTACTTTAACTTGCAGACACCTGTCTTTTATGTTAGTCATGATAAGATCTAGTTTTGAATTGCTTCCAGTTTGTTGATTCAATCTTACTATTTTTTTATAAGCTCTGCTGTTTAAGGATTATATTTAGTTAATGAGCATTAAGGCCTGTAGCACTGGAATGGGGGAAGTGGGTGGTATCCAAGCAATACCTATGCACAGGTAAGTGTGATTTCCTTCTGTAAGATGGGCTTTTTTTTACTCCTCTAGGACTGAGCAAGGTGGGTCTTCTACCTGCACCTAACTGACCCATTCATTCTGCAGCAGCAAGAGCCAGGAATCCTTAAATAAGGTGAGACCCATATTGCCCCTTCATTCTTGTCATGGAATCCCCTATCAGTTCATCTACTCTATGTTGAAGTTGGATGGTAGGGAATGGGTCAGCTCGCTAGTCCTGCAGGGTAGCCTACCTTCTGCTCTGGAAAAGCACCCCCATTCCCCAAGGTGGATATTCTGATTTCCAGTTTCACTGCTATCTGAGGGGAAGCATGTCTTTGTATGCTGAATTTCCTTTGGCTTACTGTACGATTTGCACATGGCAGTTTGGGCTCACTAGGTTCAAGCTCCATGGAGTGAATATCAAGTGCCTCTATTGTTACCGTATGTGGCAAGCTAGAGCCACCTCCCTCCCTCAAGGATGGTTGAAGTAGCAATGACTGCTCACCCCCATCCTTCCCTACCAGCTCCCAAAGACACCCCAGCTTGCTTAGACTGGTTAGATGGTATCAGAGGATGATCTGTTCATTACTGAAGTGAGAAATTAGCTGAAATGTTTTTTTCCTGTGGTTATCCCAGTTGCCCTGTACAAAACATACAAAAGGAAATACTAACAAGGAGGAATAATGGTAATTCCAAACATTTGCTTAGAAGTACACAATCTAATGGATACATTTTGCAGGGATCAGGGAAACAGGTGAAGCTGAACATAGATATATTTATCACTACCTATACAGTAGATTATGAAAACATTTTGGACATTCTTACAAGGAACTGGAAGATTTTTGGGTGTTTTGATTGGTTAACAGAAGTGATTGGTGACAAACCCCTCATAGTTTACAGAAAGGAAAATCCCTGAAAAAGTACTTAGAAACTGTAGAGTGTTCTACCTTGTACAGTGCTAATAAAAGACCTGAAACTTATAGGTGTGGTTTTTGCACACAATGTAAGTTTATCTTAGAATGAGAAGTGGTTACGGTAAACAAACATCCGGTTAGAACATGGTTTCACTGTACTTGTATGCCAACAGTGTGGCTGTTTTTTTATGTTAGAAAGACCCAAAGGAGGTTAAGAGACTGGATTTATGAACATAATCTTGACATCAGGAATAAAAACAACATTATACAACAACCCCCCCATTAATATTCAAAAACGTGCATGCTGATTGGTCAGCGTGCACGTTGTAAATCAGAGTTATAGTAATGGAAAAAGTTCCGGTCGCCCAGACTTTTTCCATTACTATAACTCTTTTTTTTACAGCAACGGAGAACGCAAGATCTCTGTTGCTTCACACTGTCTCGCTAAGTTAAACGAGTTTAACATAGCGAGACAGCTTTAAAAAATGCACAGAGATTCAGTGAAATCTTTTACAGTACCAAAAATTACATCTGATCCTTTTTGAGGAGGGTCACTGTAACAGTAAAACATAATGCTTGGGTTTATCCACCTTCTGTGCCCCGTTTCTTGGCCAGTTTTGGAAAGGAGTGTATCTCTGTGAGGGACTGTCACATGTCTCATATCTGCTTAGGCACTGATGTAGACAGTATGAAAGGTATACACATGCAAGTTGCATTGTTACATTTCTTACCACTTCTGAATTGATGGAAGATATTCAGCTGCATAATGGCTCATTTTTTTCAGCAGGTTTTTTTTCGTGCCTTACTGTTTCATGCTTTATTTGTGCGATAGAAAATATATAAAAGAGATATTCTGCTGCTGACTTTGTTTAGAAACTTTAGTTACGGTAATGGACTGAAGCTTTGACTTGTTAATGAGCTGTACTATGGAAAGCGTGCAGGGTCGAATCTTCCCAAGGGCTGGGGTTGGTGTTGGTGTGATGGTGAAGGTGTTTACCTCAGGGACATTGGGTACACGGCTTGATTTTCACCTTAGGAAGCATGGCTAGGCCTAAAATGACCCTGCAGTCATTAGTCTATTAATTACTTATGAACCTATAAACAAACAACATATCAAACCATGGGTGGCACTCAGAAACCAGGATATGACAGACACTGTGGCTGTATCTTGAGCTAGTTATTATTTGGAGAGATGATTAGGTTATGCAGTCATTTGTGTGTTAATAGAGAAGAGTACACACCAACATTAACTGGAAGTCTTTACCTGCAAATAGAGTGGTAAATAGCTTGATGAAGTTAGTGTGATGTAGCCGATGGGAATTTGGCATGCATGAGTGTCAGCACAGAGCAGTCATGCCTTTGATAGTACTGCATAATAACAGTATGTATGCTACTAGTCTGGCCAGACTATTAATTATCATGTGACCCAGGGGAAGTGACATGCAGTTTGTGTGTCTGGTACTGTATGCATTTACACACATTGAAGCAGCACATATATATTGCGTAAGGACTGTTGGGGACTCAGTAATAGGCACTGTGTCCTGTGCAAAGCATGGTAGCCACTGTCTCATCTCTGCCTGCACCACATCTGGTTCTGCAGAAAAAAAAAATGGGTAAAAAGCAGAGACACAAAAACAATTGATGAGCTGTCTGTTGTATTATTAAAATATTAGATTACTGCCAGCAATATGCTACACTTTCCGCACCCATTCCACCTTGTATGACAGGCAGTCCAATTATCTTTGATCTCATGTGGCACTGGAAAACATAAATCAAACAGCAGTAAGCATAACATACCCCTGACAGGTGTAGGAAATAAATTACAACAACAGATGCTATGCCCTCTTTATAATACCAAGAACTGAATGTTTAACATAAAAAATTTTGATTTTCCCTTCCTAATTTCTTCTTCTCAGTGGCAGAGAAGGTCTGAGTGGTGCCTCCTCAGATCACGGTATTTGTGCTTGCATTGCTCACCAGAGTGGGAGTTGTTAATGGCATCACTCACTGCCCTGACAAGCTGGTGTCAAGCATCTACTTTATAAAGACGGCCCTCTTAAACTCCCTATCAGGCAATCCCTTTGGTCCCTGTGCAGGAAGGAACAAGGCACACTACCTACAACATTCTGTGCCTGTTGAGGCCATGTCCACCTGAAAGGTCAAATGAAGAAGAAAGTGGTAGCTGTGGTGCATGGTCAGATCTGTGTCAGATTTCTGAAGTTTCAGAACTTGGAAATTCATATGGCCGAGACCATATGATAGAAGTTTTGGAACTTCAAAGATTAAAAATAAATAAATAAACAAAAAAATTCTATTTTTAATGTTTTTGTAGGGGGCAAGCCCCCCTGAACCCCTCACATGGGTGTCAGCACCCCCACACCCCATATAAATTAAATATACCAACTCCGAGATCACAGTACATTGTGGAAAAGGGTAAACTTCCCATTCCCCGATGTACCGCAATCTCCATTCCAAACATTTGAAGTTCAAAAACTCTGATCATATGGTCCCCACCATTTGATTTTCAAAGTTTTGAAATTTTGATAATCTGATAGGGATCCACATGGCCACATGTAGTGGGCACCATGTGATGCATACCAGTGGGCAGTAGGGTAGCATGCTGTCCATTAACAAAAACATCATGCACATAGTAACATGATAGAAAGTGAGAGTAGCATGACCAGCTTTCATATTGCACTCACATTGTACACGGCCTGAAATGAATAGGGCCAGTCCATGTACTGCAGACTAGGACTGATAATGCATTGTCTTATAACCATGATTAAGAGATGATCATGTTAAAGCACCTCATTAGCATAACTAATTCATTTATACATTTGTTAACTGGATAAGTGCACTTATCTAAATACTCTTTAGTTTCATTTTAGTGTGATAAAACCAGTTGTGCCATTTTGTGGAAGAATGCATTATGAAAAGCAATTTAGCAAATCTGAATATAGTGCATAGCAGAGTGTACTGCCATATAGGCAAACAGACCACAGACCAGGCAACTGGTAATGGACCTCTGGAGTACAGTGCACACAAGGGCAAAGAGAAGCAACAGACAGTGCCAAAGAGCAATGGATTCTAACACTGTACAGGGCACAACAGTGACCTGACAGGCTGGGGGATATAAAGCGACAGGGCACAAATGATAGGCTAGATGGATTTCAGTCTTTTTTTGGGGGGGGGTTAATCCTGACAGAGTGTAGGGGACATGCAGAAAAGTATGAGTCCTTTTTGGAGGACTCATACTAAAAGAATACCTGTTTGGGTGGCTGAAAATGACATTGGCATGCTTTGTTTGCTAATTTAAATAGTTCTAGCGATATCAAATAAAATTGTTCAGTTCAGTTTGACTAGCTTTCATTTTCTTAGTGACAGCCACATTCCTTTATATTTAAGTAGGTTTTGCCAGCCTGACCAGTATCTTATCTGCCATTACTTTTTCTGCATTAATTTACATTTCTACCAGTTAATCAACATATTAATATAGCAATGTGCTGTTGTACCAGATGTATCATAAACCTGTCAAATAGTCACTTTGTATTTTCCAAGCATTGAACTGCAGATTGTAAATAATAAAACAAGTTGATATGGCACACTCAGTTTGGTTACCAGGCAATGGAAATTCATGGATTCTTTAGTACTTCTCACATTTACAACTGGACATGATCTTTGGGATTGTAACAGTTTACATCCAGGCATTCAAGAGGCAGCTCACAGATCTGCCGATTTATTACATAAATGTAAACAGTCATCATTTACTTGCATTTTAAAAGCTGGCGCTTCAAGCTTAACACTGCCACCTGCTTATATAGATATCATTCTTGTTACCTTTGGGGTCATCCTTTCAAGGCGGAATATTTTTGGGAAAGAAGTTTATAAGTTCCTTACTAATGGAAGCCAATAATTGCCTGGCTCACATGTTAGTATACAGAATTTAGCTCCAGAATATATATTTTTGTACTGCAACAAAGATGTCAGATTCTAAGAAAAATGACGTGGTACAACATTTATTAAAGACAATGGACACAAGGATGACATAAACTTAAATGTTCCTTTGACTCTGTAGATGTAACGGCCAGAACATCAGTGATTAAAGTCGTAATTAAAAGGCATGTTTGGATGTCACCACAACATCTAAAGAATGCCATTTATTGTTTGGCAATCAAACTACTTATCTAATTAAAAAAATGGATTTTATCTGTTAAAGGTAAAATGTCAGAGTCCTATCAGGAATCTTTTCACTCAGCACTATCATTCTGCCAAAGGAACAATACATGCTAGAAGAAAAAACTTCACAGAAAGCGCAAAACCTGTCAAGCAACCTTTTCCCAGGAAAAAAAATATCCCTAGAACCCAAACGCTCATTTGATCAGACTTAAGAGGGACAGGACATTTGAAGTTAATAGTTTTACTAAGAATTTTTACTGGGAGTACCATGTAAGATTCTAGCTTTACATATGTTACTTTCCAGCATTGCTAACAAACATAGTACATGAAGACACACAAGTTTTCTATAAAGGCACTATATTGGAAGCATATCTCCAAATCCAGAAATGTTCACCTGCAATTTCCATGTTTCTACATGGAGCAATATAGATGCTGGTATCATATTTAATAAAAGCAGTATGTTTAAAACTGATGGCATCTCTGTCTCCTTAGGGAAAGTATTTTATATTTACATGTTTTATAGTTCAAAATGGATAGTATTCAGTAGCAAGCTTACTTATCTTTTACCCGGCCTATAATACTTGAACTATTAATTTTAAATGAATTTTGTTTACTGTGATAGATAAATATATATGAGCACCCATGCTGGCCTTACTCTAGAATGCCATCTGTTTTATTGCCATTGATTTTTATTTAAGTACCGATTATGTGAACTGTTGTACATTCTTTTACAGACTCAGACTTTCCATGGACATTGCACTAAATATCTTGTAAAGTTTTGAGTAGATGCATGATAAGTCTTGCACAGTGCATTTTTGCCTGTTTTTGTGCTCATTTTATGTCTCACAATGTGAGTTAGAACTTGTTTCTGTTTTTCCAATATTTCTGTAAGTAATACACTATATTTTTATCTGTGTCAGTCTTTCATAGGCATCAATGTAGGTCTTGTTTGCTTTGGCACTTTGGAAGAACGTTGAAATGTTTAAGCTGTCTTTAACAAACAGCATTAGATCTGTATTAAATTATAACACTGAAATTGTTTTGTTAGTTACTAATTCATAGTTTGACATCATTTTATTGTTATAGAAGATTGAACTGAGACAAACAGTCTACATACTTCGACCAAAAGAAACAAATTTTCTAAATTGCCAGAGCTGTATAAATATCTAATACGTAGATATAGATATAGATAGCTATATATAATATGTCTTTCCATCTTCGTGCTGCTTAGCTACCCAGGATTATAGCACCTGCATTCAATTACTGTATATGTTCTGTCATCTTTGGTAGTTGAATGACCTTTATGCAATATTACTTTATCTGTTTTATATGTATATTCTAGCTATATTAAGGCATTTTCACAATAACTCATATTCTTTACAGGTGGCCTATTTATGAGCATGTTCTATGATTTATTTGTGCTATCAGCACCAACAGTTCAAGTGTACTTTGCCCTTTACAAAACATATCTGACTACACCCTTCTTTTTTCCATTATTATCTTACCAACTCTCACGAGTAATATGCTGCTAGTTTGGAACTCATTCCAAATATTATTATTTACTGTTACAGTGACTCTTCCAAAAGCAGAAGATGAAGATGGTACATCTGTGTATAGCATACATACCATAGCAGTACATCTCTAAGAGTGGTCACGGTAAAAGGCTATTCCCGTTCATTCCCACTTTTGATAATAGGAAAGACTTTTTGGTGTCAGAAAAAAGCTTGTTGGGTGAATAGCAGCTTTTACATGATTCACTATCAGATATAATAACAAATTACAAATTATAACTTAAATGTCTGCATGTAAAATATCAGAATATACACAAATCAATATATAATATTCAATTTTAATGTGACTAATAGTAAGCGTGTTGTGTGAATGCTTAAAGGTTTTGGTTAAGACTGGAAAAGGTCCCTAGACCAAATCTACCTACCTGATTAACAAAGATGGATACATAAATAAAATATTATAACATGCATTACTTATACAGCATGAATTTTATTTTTGTTTAGAAAGGCAGAGTTTTCTTTTATTGTGGCAAATCAGTTACAATTTTACTTTTCAGTAAGTTGGTTCATTTAGTTGTTTTCATATCTTTGGCATAGTTTTATCTCCTTGTTATTTTATAACTTGCTTTTCTATAGTCAAGGAAGAAATGACGTATTTGTCTTCTGCTATATCCATGCAATTTAATAATACCTGCTACCTGTTTAATATTATTATTCTTTGTTTGTAAACACATTTTATTGCCAGAATACAGACACAATAACATGTATTAATCAATATAAACACTTAAAAAGCAGTATTGTCTTATATAAGAAGAAGAAGAAGTGGAGTAGTCCACTTTATTTGAAAATCTTCATCAAGTGCTTTTTCTTCAGTGGATTGTAAGTAGATGGCACCCTAGATGAATATATTCATTTGTCACATGAATATTTGTTGATAGTGCATGCATGTGAGGGGCATTGCTGTGTTATTCACAGTTTTTTCTTTTGTAATTTGTGTTTCTTGCTTTATAAAAGAGTTGCCAGGTCTAGCAAAATAATGTGTGTGTTAGTAGGAGACAATTGATGAGTTCTGTGGTGTGTGCAGGGGTGTATTTTTGGTAAACATTGTGTAGGGAGACATGGATTGAGTGATCAAAAGTGTGTTGTGCATGGATAACAGTGTTTCAGAGAGCTCAAAAGCATATTTGTGTATGTGTTTGTGCAAACTGCGTTTTGAGTGAGCAGTTAAAAAAACTGGTGTGGCGTCTCCACTTCACAGGCACAATGGGATGAAACCCCATCTGTGACCTAGGCAACCCATGTTCAACTACCGGCTTTGGATGCTGGAGGAAGCAGGGTGGGAGAATGGGAGTCACTGCCTGTTGTCAGCTTGCCTGTCATGGGTCTGGGGGCTCTGGCTTTTATCTTGGGTAGCAGATAACAGGACTAATGGACACTACACCCATAGAGAGCAACCCTGCGATGTGTGTGCATCATTATGTTGTGGATAAACTCCCAAAGCTTGGGATGATGTTTAACCTGAGACATGCACATCCCCAAAGTCTGGCAGCTATTGTAAAACATCTGTGAGTTATTAATGAAGTTAGGAGCTCTGAGAAGAGGTTCTCTTGACTTTCCAACTGATCCTCTCTCTGCCTACCAACTCTTATATCTGATGGGGATTTGACTGGTGTAACAGTCAAGGGGAATGAATGGACTTCAGCTCACACTCTGCGAAAGGGGATGTGCCCAACCTCCACTTTGAATGAGGAAGCTTGTGTGCTATGGTGGAAGAAATTGTGTCACAGGACTCCCTCCCACCCTCATGGGTCAGTGTGATCTGGGATACAAGCTTGGTGTGTCCCCTCTTTTGGACCAGCTGGTGTTTCTCAGGAGGAGGAATGAATGTGCTGTTTGGAAATAGGTAACCGTGGCCATTGGGTCAGTCAAGCTGGCAAGGAAAAAAATGGGGTGGGGTGAATTATTGGGATTTTGTGATGTCTGCATGCAGGCTGAAGTGTGTGTGTGTGTGTGTGTGTGTGTGTGTGTGTGTGTGTGTGTGTGTGTGTGTGCATGTCCAGTTGATCAATCAGCTGTGTGCACTGTGTAAATACAAATGGGGGATTGCAGTGTGCATTCAGTTGCGAAGAGCATGAGGTGTGTGTGTCTGTGTGTGTGCATGTGCGTGCATGTGCGCGTGAGTGTGTGTGAGTGTGTGTGTGTGTGTCTGTGTGTGTGTGTGTGTGTGTGTGTGTGTGTGTGTGTGTGTGTGTGTGTGTGTGTGTGTGTATGTGTGCGTGCGCACACATGCATGTATGTAATGTGGATGATGTAGTGAATGACTAGACCTGTCTGCTAAAATGTATGTCAGGTGTATTTGTTAGGGACAGTATGAGAGGCATCAGATGTGTGTGCATGTTTTTTGAAAAGGGGGGTTTTGTGAGTCTGTGTCCCAACTGGTAGTTGCTCCAAGTTAAGTGTGATGTTTATCCTGGTTATATGCATTTTTGGGTAGTGCAAAGAAATTGTCGCATGCCAGAAACTGTGGGGGGCAGCTTTGTTCTCATGATAGAAGTGGATTTGTTTGGGATTTTTTATGTTTGTGGTATGTGGATGTTGAATAGTGTGAGGTTGAGTGCGACGTCTGCAAGTCCATGTGTTTGTGATAATGACATTACTCTATGGAAGATTTTTTTAATGAGCATACCATTGATTTAAAAGACAAAATCCAAAAAAAAAAAAAAAGCTGTGCGTACATATTTTAGGTGTTGAGAATTGTCATATTACCCACAGTATCAATGGTATTAAATTACTTGGGAGGAAAGACAAGGAAAAGGCTCTAAGATGATGACATGATAAAACTTAATGAAAACAACCAACAATAAGGTCCTCTGTATCTGTACATAATAGATGTATTAAGGCATGCATTTTTAACAATAGTTTTCTATCTACTTATGAGTATTAACAGCATTTCTTAATAGGTTGAACAATAAAATATTCCATCATTCATTGTCATGCTTTTTGTTCTTTAGGGATTCTGTTGTAGCTAACTTGTGTTTATATATAAATAGGTATTTGGCGATGTCTTCTGTGTAGCATTTCCAAACTATTCCCATGAGTAGGCAAACCCTCTACCTATGCACTGTTCTGTTGTGCTGTCAGATCTAACTGCAGTTTGATGGGGAGGATACACAGTTACAAGAAACCTTTGTTATCCAGCAGTAGAAATGTTTTTTCATGACTCATGTTACTACATTTCTGGTTCCTTCCCATATATGCCTACCAAGTGAACATTTAAAGTCCTAAGGCTTTTACACCTTCAACATACATGTGAGATTAGCAAGCCACTGGTCTTTAGCTAGAGCAGTGGTGTTTGCCAGCTTTGTAGGAGAGTCTGAACCCTGAGGAGGTTAATATGAATTTAGACATGTGGGGTTACCAGGCTGTCAGTACCTATTCCATGTGTAAACACATATTTCTCCACTGAAGTACAATTTTAGATTTCTTGTGTGTTTGTGAAGACTGCATATTTGCAGTCTATCACATACTGATATAACTTGGATAGCCAAAAGGAATGATATCTAATTGGAGATGGAATAACTTGAGGCAGCAAGCTCTGTTGCTGGATCATACTGATGCCTGCATAAAAATTATGCACAGTAGTATTAAAAATAGACTGGAACTGAAGATATTGCCATCATTGTAGGTTCCCTTATCCTTTGAAATACGGTCTGAATGTTTCAAGAATGCTTGCTGTTCACTGGAATCTAGGTCTAACCAATAAATGCTGCATAGATTGAGGAAGACTTGCATGTGATTGAGCAGTAGCTCACCCAGGTGGTAGCATATATCTGAAATAAGAGTCACCACAGGGAAAGTTAGGCCAGGGAAGATGGGGAGTTCTGCATGACTTCACAGATTTGCTCACTCTATAATTCCTGATTCTCTGCTTCAGTGAATGAATGGGTTAATAAGGCTTTCACCTTAGGTGGGGTACAAATGGACCATAGAATTATCACTTTGCCTAGGGGATGAATGAGCCTGACTACTGACTAATAAAGAGGTAAAAAAGGAACATTTGTGAGGAGAAAACATGGTGATTGGGTGGGTTTGTGCAGATAGAAAAAAAATTGTTAAACATGGGTTAACATATTATTTCAACAACATTAACAAAACTGATGTATGTTTAATCATGTACAGAGTTTTTGAACAGTCAAGATTTCCTTCTTCTTGTGATCAAAATAGCAGCTGACTGAACTTTTCCATAAAAAAATATTTCACAGACAATATTTATGTAAATTAAAATATATTCATATTGTATGTTACTGCTATGTAGTAAAGAAACTAAAACATAGAAAATTATATATTTTTCCTTGCAGGCTAGGTAAATGTGATACCTTTAATTTAGTTATCACTTTCAGACAAAATCCAATATGAGTATAATAGTATTACTTAATAAAAGAGGAAATACTACAAAAAGTCACCTATAACATGGTAATTATATTACGTCAACCTCCATGTAGGTTTTCTTTTCACTATACTGTATATATATATATATATATATATATATATATATATATATATATATATATATATATACATACATATATATATATATATATATATATATATATTAAGAAATTCACTGTGATTAAGTTAAATCAAATTAGAAAATATTCTATGCATTAAGTAAAGTAAAAGTTTTAATGCCAAATAATGCAATGCAATATCCACTCTAATATAGATTAAATGCTCAGAGAAAACCATGATTTCCAGAAAGATCTGAATTGTATAGTCCTTTGAATAATGGCTTAAACACCAAGGTATAGAATGTAGTATGGACATAAGCAATGAAATCTGAAAACTGTTGCCAGTTACAACTTTCTACCAGGCAGCCCTCAGGATTATACGTTTATTATCTCTCATGTAGCCTGGCTCTACTTTAGAAGGTCCACATGGCACTAGGAAGGAATAAACATGATATTAGTAATAACGAGCTGAAGATCCTCAAGAACAATTAATATAATAGTCTAAGATCAAAAAACTGAAAACAGTTCATTATTCATCAGGGAAAACTAGCATCCTTGACTGGTTCTGACACAACAAGCTGTTATAAAAGAAATGTATCTAATATAGCAAAATATTAATGTTAGAAATGGAAAATTAAATACACAGGAAAAAGCTTATTAATTGTTTTGGGCAATATCTGAACACATGACATGCATGCTGTAGGGCATTAATTTCCCTGCAAGGTACACTAGTGGTGTAGTGAAAGGTGTGAGTTTTGTTTATGAATTATGTGTCTGTTAGTAATGCAGTCAAAACAGCCACCAACCTGTAAATGAACCTATGAAATGATATGTAATACTGAAGGCATTCATGAATTCTGGCACCCAGTAGTAAGCTTATGAACAAGTAGTTTCAGCATGCACCAGAAAAATGACTGCATAATGAATGACAACATGAAGAAGACACAGGCCGACTGGAAAACAATTTGGCAAAGGAAAGACATAAAGCCATAGGATACAAGATGAGGATAGCAGAACAGTTGCCAATATAAAATCCAGAAATATACCTTTAGGAGAATTCAGTGAAACATTGATGAACTCCACGACAATGGTCAGATTATGGCAAAACAGTACCACATCAAAAACTTGATGGAAAAATGAATTTGTATGTACAATCATCAGCTTTACTGGTAAAGGCAGTGACAAGCAACCTCTCCCTTTGATCAAATTGTGTAAGTCCCTGGAGTTAATTATTATAGCAATAACCCACGCCTGGGTGTGGGTAATGCTGGATTTACCCACGGTTGGTGTGGTTTGGTCACGAGGGCGAAGCCCGAGTGGCAAAACAAAGCCAACCGTGGGTAAATCCAGAATTACCCACACCCAGAAGTGGGTTATTACTATTATACAATGACATTATTTAAGAAAAAAAAATTACTTTTCTTAAATAATGGCATTGTATAATGCCTCCTTGCTGCCCTTCCGCAGCTGTCTGGTATTCTGCAGCAGTTCTGATGTACTGCGCATGCGTATGCCCAAGCAGTACATCAGAGGTGTGGGCAAAAGCAACGGAGAAAGCAAGATCTCCGTTGCTTTTTACAAACTGTTTCGCTATGTTAAATGGGTTTAACATAGCGAGACAGCTTTATAAAAGCAATGGAAATCTCTGTTGCTTTTTTTAAAGCTGTCTCGCCATGTTAAACCCATTTAACATAGCGAGACAGTTTTGAAAAAAGCAACGGAGAAAGCAAGATCTCCGTTGCTTTTTCACAAACTATCTCGCTATGTTAAACTCATTTAACATAGCGATACAGCTTTAAAAAAAGCAACAGAGAATCTCTGTTGCTTTTTTAAAGCTGCCTCACTATGTTAAACTCGTTTAACATAGCGAGACAGTGTAAAGCAATGGAGATCTTGCATTCTCCGTTGCTGTAAAAAAAAAAAAAGAGTTATAGTAATGGAAAAAGTCAGGGCGACCGGACCTTTTTCCATTACTATAACTCAGATTTACAACGTGCACGCTGCCAATCAGCATGCACATTTTTGAATATTAATGAGGGGTTGTTGTATAATGGGTATTTAGTAATAACAGAGCTTTTAGAAAGATAGTTACTGTGTCACATTTGATTTTTTTGACAATCAGCTTAAAAATAGGCCAGAAATAGGACTACAGCCACATAAATCAAGGCTAAAAAGTTCATAACACCAAAGAAAATGCCATAATAAACCTGGTAATCTGGGTGATTAAATTCATGAAAGCTGGTTATAAGATGACAGAAATAAGCTGAGGAGGAGTGAAAACCAAATTATTATTGCTTCTTATCAGTGGTATACCTAGAGATTCATTTTAGCAAGTGCAATCAGGGAAGATTATTTTTTAAGTGACATTATTCTCAGGCAAACAGGTAGAGATTATGAAGGCTATGTACTAGTTTGTATAATGCATTGCATTCATTACTTATTGATTTAAGTATCAGTCTATGGTGCAAGCACTGAAAATGTACACAGGTAAGCCCTTCAGGAATCATTTTGGTAAGTCTTATTCAGATGGCTCACTCTTTAAAATTATCTTGTCCTGTCTTTCCTATAAACTTTTTTGGACTCATGAGGCTAACAGTAATATAACTACAGATCTTGACAAATACATAGAACTGAAAGATAATCCCTAAGGTCCCAGTAACAGACATAATGAATTATTTTACTAGCTGTAACCTTTATGTATTTTAGACACTATTCCTGCTATTATTTTTCCTTGAAAAGACCACCAGATCATCTTTATGAACCTGTCCTTAGATTATCTGAAATAAGGTCTGTGTATCAAAAAAATAATAATACTGATAGTTTTGCCCAGATCAGCTGCAAAATATAAAAGTTTTACCATTGTGGAGTGATATCTTCTGAAATAAGGTCTTTGTATCAAACAAATTTTTTGTCCAGATCAACTGCAAAATACAAAAGTCTAACTATTATGCAGTAGGGACATTTTCTGCATTTATGATGGTCTGTGAGACAGTCATGCACATGCATAGTGCTTGGACAGTACTAAAGATTCTGAGAAATGACACAATGTAACAGACTGTTGCCACAACTATGCTCTTGGTTAGGAAGGAAGAAAATCAAATTATTTTATTTTTGGCTATGACTGATGAGCTGATTTTGGAAGGAAAATCCAAACTGTTGAGAAAAGGAGTGGAATTACACTACTTTTCCTGCTAAATGGAATAAACAAAATGACTTGATAATGTAAATATATAATAATGACTTAGCAGCTGACAAGTGAATCACCATTAATTTATGACTGGTGCACCAGTGTTATATTTAACCTCTTTCATCATTAATATTCTGGAGCCGCATGCATTCAGATAAGAAAGTGACTCATAGGGGTATCACAATGTTGGTTTCTGGAATCTGGCTCTCAAACCTCAAACTACACTCACAGCCACTTAGTACAGCGTTATTTCTTTATATCTTATTATCAGCTTATTCCTTAGGTATCATTTAATTGTCTGCTCAATTTTAACACTGTCTTGTACTCATTACCCTTTGATGTTGTTTGTTCTTACTAATGTGCTGTGTACTCTGCATGCCATGTTGTTTACTGTAAAATCATCAACTACTGTAACATTTTCTATTGTATGATTTCTTATTGTACTTGTGAAGCTTTTTTCCCCGGGCCTCCGCTGAAAAAGGACCTCTGTCCAGTTGGAATTTCCTGGTAAACAAATATAAATAAATACTCAAAGCTTACTACTTGTCTATTAATGAGTATTAGCAACTGATAATGTACATATTCTGTTATGTTAACTGAATAATATTTGCCAAGGCTCTGATTAGTTGCACACCTGCACTTGTTAACTGTACTAAATATCTGTTAACAAACTTATCCTGCATGCTCTGTATATCTAAATGTACTAGTTAGAAACTAGCTTATCCTTTGCATTTTTGATATTGTATTCAATAAAATTTACAATCAAAGGAAAAGTGAGCCAAAACCGAAACCAATATCAAACAAATAAATCCTGAAGAATAGGAAACAGTTACCAGCCAGAAAACCTTTTATTGATATAAATTCCTTAACGCTGAAAATGTACAAGGCGTTTTCGTCTGAGTGCCACCCAGACTTCTTCAGAAATCAAAACAACTGACACAAAATTAATTGCTCTTATATACCTTAAACTTAATTGAACAATTAAGCTGATGAACTTGTGAAATAACTAAGCAACTAATTATTAGTAACTGAAGGGTAAAAAGTACAAAGAAAAAAGACATATATCCAACTTGTCAAAGTTTAAAAGCATGTAGGAAAATGCATACATATTTAAACTCACAGCATAGTTATATATAAATATATATATATATATATATATATATATATATATATATATATATATATATATATATATTATATAAAAATAAAATATATATTACAGTTGAAACCACACCAATTACCATTATAATATAATAAATGTTAATTTAAAAACATAATAAATAGGTGCAACATGATATTTTACAATTTTACTGATTTCAGTTCAAGAAATGGTAAAATAGAAATGGAATCATTGAGTCCTGGGATTCTGTTGGCTTCTAATTTAATTTGCCAAAGAGTTTCTCTGTGTTCTAATTTAATTTCCCAAGGACACCCACTAATGTCTTTAGAAACCATTTCAATAACATAAAAATGAAACTGAGCAGTATTGCACGTTAAAGTGTGCCTATAAAGTGCATTAGTTTTGTTTTTCTTATTAACATCATTAATGTGTTCATAAATCCTATGTTTTAAGTTACGCTCAGTTTTACCCACGTAGAATGCATCACAACATTTACATAAAACAATGTAAACCAACCCTTGTGAATTACAATTAAATTGATTATTAGTACTAATAGTTATCCCTCTAGCTTGTAAAAATAATTCTTCACCTTGTAATATGTATTTACATTGGTTGCAGGCACTTTATTCAGCTGCTTTTATTGTAATTGTTTTCGTCCTACTTTATTACTTTATTTTGCTTTGCTACGTCCTCTTAAGTGTTCAAGTGCTTTTATTCTGCTGCATTTATTACTGCTTGTTAGTAACCTGATTAAATTTATCTGTTATTCTAAGCCTCTTAGTTTTGGTTTTAGCACTTGAGCTTCAGGCCAATTATTTTACATTTAAGAAGGTTTTTGTGGTGTACACTCTTTTTGGCAAACTCTTATCAAAACCCTCTCTCCATAAGTCCATACAAGTTTTAGAACACTATCTCTGGATAATTCCCATCAGTTTCTCCTGCCAGCCTGGTTGACATGGGCATACTGAGAGAGTGTAGCAACTGCCTCATGTTCACTGTCAACCCTCTTCTCCTAGCACATAATTCTTCTACTTGCGAGAAATGTATCTATATCAGTAACCTGGAATCCATGCTCTCTCATACCACAGTCAGTACTCCTGACAAAGAGGAGATCGCCAGCACAAACACCACACCACACACATCACATACCTAAGCACAACACACACCCACCTATGGAGAGATCCTCAATAAAAACTTACCTAAACACAGAGACCTCCAAAACACACACACAAACATTCCACACAAAACACCTATCACATCACAGATAGCAGACAACGCACCAGTGTCTCACAAACACAGTCCATAAGGCATAGCAATAAACCAATACAGCCCATAAGGCATAAAAATAAAACAAACATACTAGTCATTGGTGACTCAATTGTGAGACACACCAACGTCCCCATCACCAGGCTCAACAAGGAGATGATCATGGTCAGTTGTCTGTCAGGTGTCAGAATTCACCACATCACGCATGCACTCAAGTCTCTCCACAACAGGTACAAGTATAACTCTGTCATTGTCCATGTTGGTGTGAATGACTTGAGATGTACTTCCCTGGATTATATGAAGAGAGACATGACTGAGCTCTCAGAGTATGTGTCCCAGGCAGATTTGACCCTAGCCCTAAGCAGCATCCTACTTTCATCAAGAATGATACCACAATACCAATAAAAAATAATTAACTTCAACAATTGGCTTAGATTCTGGTGTCATTCCAAGGGGATCCAGTATCTGTCTACCTGCAATGACATGGTTGACAGGCCTTGATGCTTTGCTAGAGATGGCCCCCACTTGTCACTCCTGGGATTCCGGATTCTGGCCAAGGTTCCCCCATTGTGCTTTTTTTAGGCAATGGTCTGTCTCATTTGATGTTTCTATCCCATCCCCAGCCATAACCAGGCTAAAAACCTTCTCAAAACCTGACTACATCCTCCTAAGTGAGGGTATCAGTAGTTTCACACCACCCCCCCCTCACAGGATGCAGAAAACTATGCTGAACAGTACACCTATACAGTGTACAAGCACCTGTATAACTGCATGGACTCAGCCATAGCCAACAGAACGGAAATCTGCTCCACAAACCTATCTGGTGGACATCCTCTGTTAACAGGCTTTACAACAAAAGGATGAAACTGTTGTTTAAGGGTAAAAAGGCACAAATTCCCAACTGGGAACATTCCCTCTGTAGCCTCAACAAGCAAATTAGATCACTAGTAAAAACCTCCAAAGCCAATTATGAATTGAAACTAGCCTCTGAAACAAAGGGTAACCACAAAGCCTTCTTCAGTTACATCAGGAACCTCTATGGCAAATCCCAAGTTTGTTCCAATTTAGTTCTTAATGGTACCACTTACACTGATCCTGTTGACTTAGCCAACTTGCTAGCAGATAGGTTTAGTGCAAATTTCAACCCTCTGCCCCTCCATCAAAGGCCCATTCAATATCCTCAGTACTTGTCCTGCAGTTCACATCTCCATAGATCAAGTGCTAAAGGCCCTATCCAACGTAAAGAATACAGCTTCCATGGGAACTGATAGTATCCCAGGCTATATTCTGCACCATCAACAGCAAGAACTAAGTTCACCATTGAGCACCCTATTCAACCACAGCCTAAGTACAGACTTCATTCCAGCTGAGTGGAGAACTGCCATTGTCATCCTCTTGCACAAAGGTGGTGCCACTACTGACCCTGGAAACTATCACCCCATTAGCTTGACAAGTCTGACATATAAAGCCATGGAGTGTATTATTATCGACCTCATAAACAAGGCCATAGGCAATCTCTAAGCACTTGACCCCACCCAGTTCAGATTCATCAAGGGCAGATCTTACCTGTTGAACCTGGTTGACTTTTTTGAGACTGTGACCAAGACCCTGGATGAGGGAAAGTCAGTACATACAGCTTACCTTGACTTGGCCAAAGCTTTTGACACAGTCCCCACTCAGGCATCATTGAAAAGCTAACACAACTTGGTATAAATCCCTCTCATCAGGTGGGTGGCCAACTGGCTCACCAATAGGACCCACAAGGTCAAAACAGGTACCCCCATGTCCGTCAGAAGACTTGTCACTAGTGGTGTTCCCCAGAGATCTGTCCTGGGACCTATACTGTTTGGCATATACTTTGCAGAGGTCCAGGCAAAGACAAAAAGCCTGTTTGCAGATGACTGTAAGTTGGGTGCTGCCATTGAGTCACCAAATGATGTTAACATACTACAAGAGGGACTCACAGCAACAAATAGCTGATGCCAAAGTCATGGCCTTAAGTTAAATGCAAAAAAATGCATTATTAAACCATTCAGAAAAAATATGGCCCCTACTGATTACTACATCAACAGCAACACCCTAAGCACACAAACTGTGGTGAAGGACCTGGGTACACAGGTTGACAACAATCTCAAATTCGAACATCATGTAGCAGCAGTGGTCAGAAAAGCCTTTTACTTGGTTCATCTCATAAGTAAAGGGATTGTATCCAGAAAAAAGGAGGTTATTACCTCTCTGTACTCCTTCCTCATTAGGCAAATAATTGAGTACAATGCCTCATTTG